>NC_064622.1:254227607-254534317 GCF_023898315.1 Schistocerca nitens
AAATTCCAGAGCTCGATGATCGGTGTAAACCTTAGTATGTCTGCCATACAAAAATGTCCGAAAGTTTGTGAAAGCCCAAACAACAGCCAAGTTCCGTAATCGAATAATTCTTTTCTGATTTAGAGAGAACACGACTTCCAAATGCAATAGTTTTCTGTACTACAACGCCGTTTTCTTCTATCTCTTGAATTAAATATGCACCTAGGCCTTTGTATGATGAGTCCGTCGCCAAACAAAAATCTTTAGATAAATCCGGATGTGAAAGAAGTGGAGCAGCAACTAAAGCATCACGAAGTTGTTCAAATTCTGATTGAGCTTCCTCATCCCAACACCAATTAGAATTCTTTCTAGATAGTTCACATAAACGAGGTGAGGCCTAATTGTCCAATCTAACAAAGCGTCTAAGAAAATTACAGTCACCAAGGAAACTACGAACATCACGTTTAGTAGAAGGAACAGCATAATTACGAATAGCGTCTAGCTTCTCTGGATCAGGGAGAATACCTTCTGTAGAAATAATGTGACCAAGAAATTTCACCAGAGAACGACCAAATTCAGATTTTTCCAAGTTCACTGTAATGCCAACTCTTGCAAAAATACGTAATTATGAATCCAAAATTTTGTTATGCTCACTCCAAGAACGTTTAGCAATAAGAATATCGTCAACATATGAAATAATATTGTCAGGAAGATAAACAGGTAAAATTTCGTTTAAACTACGAATGAATGCTGCTGAAGATACAGTAAGTCCAAACGGTAATTTCCGAAATTGCTTTTGGGTAAAATAGTCATATCCGGTTATTCTTTACCGACTCTCTAGATAGATTGATAGTTGAAGAGTTGTTTTATACACTCCTGGAAATTGAAATAAGAACACCGTGAATTCATTGTCCCAGGAAGGGGAAACTTTATTGACACATTCCTGGGGTCAGATACATCACATGATCACACTGACAAAACCACAGGCACATAGACACAGGCAACAGAGCATGCACAATGTCGGCACTAGTACAGTGTATATCCACCTTTCGCAGCAATGCAGGCTGCTATTCTCCCATGGAGACGATCGTAGAGATGCTGGATGTAGTCCTGTGGAACGGCTTGCCATGCCATTTCCACCTGGCGCCTCAGTTGGACCAGCGTTCGTGCTGGACGTTCAGACCGCGTGAGACGACGCTTCATCCAGTCCCAAACATGCTCAATGGGGGACAGATCCGGAGATCTTGCTGGCCAGGGTAGTTGACTTACACCTTCTAGAGCACGTTGGGTGGCACGGGATACATGCGGACGTGCATTGTCCTGTTGGAACAGCAAGTTCCCTTGCCGGTCTACGAATGGTAGAACGATGGGTTCGATGACGGTTTGGATGTACCGTGCACTATTCAGTGTCCCCTCGACGATCACCAGTGGTGTACGGCCAGTGTAGGAGATCGCTCCCCACACCATGATGCCGGGTGTTGGCCCTGTGTGCCTCGGTCGTATGCAGTCCTGATTGTGGCGCTCACCTGCACGGCGCCAAACACGCATACGACCATCATTGGCACCAAGACAGAAGCGACTCTCATCGCTGAAGACGACACGTCTCCATTCGTCCCTCCATTCACGCCTGTCGCGACACCACTGGAGGCGGGCTGCACGATGTTGGGGCGTGAGCGGAAGACGGCCTAACGGTGTGCGGGACCGTAGCCCAGCTTAATGGAGACGGTTGCGAATGGTCCTCGTCGATACTCCAGGAGCAACAGTGTCCCTAATTTGCTGGGAAGTGGCGGTGCGGTCCCCTACGGCACTGCGTAGGATCCTACGGTCTTGGCGTGCATCCGTGCGTCGCTGCGGTCCGGTCCCACGTCGACGGGCACGTGCACCTTCCGCCGACCACTGGCGACAACATCGATGTACTGTGGAGACCTCACGCCCCACGTGTTGAGCAATTCGGCGGTACGTCCACCCGGCCTCCCGCATGCCCACTATACGCCCTCGCTCAAAGTCCGTCAACTGCACATACGGTTCACGTCCACGCTGTCGCGGCATGCTACCAGTGTTAAAGACTGCGATGGAGCTCCGTATGCCACGGCAAACTGGCTGACACTGACGGCGGCGGTGCACAAATGCTGCGCAGCTAGCGCCATTCGACGGCCAACACCGCGGTTCCTGGTGTGTCCGCTGTGCCGTGCGTGTGATCATTGCTTGTACAGCCCTCTCGCAGTGTCCGGAGCAAGTATGGTGGGTCTGACACACCGGTGTCAATGTGTTCTTTTTTCCATTTCCAGGAGTGTAGATACAAAGAATAGTAAAAGAGTAGGCAGCAGTGCAGAAAAGCCGGCCGCGGTGGTCGTGCGGTTCTAGCGCTGCAGTCCGGAACCGCGGGACTGCTACCGTCGCAGGTTCGAATCCTGCCTCGGGCATTGATGTGTGTGATGTCCTTAGGTTAGTTAGGTTTAAGTAGTTCTAAGTTCTAGGGGACTGATGACCTAAGATGTTATGTCCCATCGTGCTCAGAGCCATTTGAACCATTTTTGAAGTGCAGAAAACTAAAAGTGAAATGGCACCACTACAGCTCGGGGCCCTGTGCACGCTACGGCACATATTCACTTAGTGTAGCGAATCCCCTGAGGACATAAATAGCCGCACATAAATTCCAGTTTTTGCCTTAGTGGCCAATTTGGTGGAAGTGCGTACATATATTGATCTAATCTTGAACATGTATGTATGTCATTCTTAGAATTGCGAAAGATCTTAAATTTCCGAACAGTTAAAAAGTGTTTATAGTCAAAGTTTTCGCCTCGTGCCGACAAAGACCTACCGCGTCTGTCCCAGTCCGAATGTCGATTATTGTCAAGTTCGTGCGTGTGGCGCTCTCTTGTTGCATCTCGTAAATGAAATAAATTATTTTCTTCAAAACCTGCTGCTATCTGTGATTCTAAATTTCTTCTGTCCTTTCCTACGATTTCGCTTTCAATTTGTTTGACTTGCTTTCGTAATGCCTCAAATTCCCTGATTTTCAACATGTTTCTTTATGTTCTGGTACTCTTCGGTTTCTGCAAATGGCAATGGAGCTGTATCATCTGAATCTCTGTCCCGATTTAAACTAAGACTTGTCAGTTTATCTGAAATCTCCTCAACTCTTTCCGATAAGTCACCTATCTGTTCTTTCTGTTTATTTACGTCTTCCGTGTCGCGACTCTTGTTTCGGTATTGACACATTTAATAGTTAACTGTTCATACTGTTGCGTTAGGTTATTTATTCTGTCAATTGGTACTGATTCCTCGATTCTTTCAAATATTTCTTCCTTATCGTGTGCACGTTGTAAATTTAACTCTAAAAATTTTTGTACTATCACGCAATCTCTTTCTTCCTGTTCTCTATCCTGTTCCTTTTGTCTAATTTATATTGCAATTAATCTATTATTGTGAGAATTCAAAATCGGTTGTACTTCTTCTCTAATTTCTTTCTTTAATTCATCTTTCATGTTTTTGAAACATGTCCCTATTCGTGAGTCTAACCGTGTTTCCATTGTTTCCATCTCTGTTTTAATTGTTCCTATTCATGAGTCTAACCGTGTTTCCATTGTTCCCATCTCAGTGATAATTGTTCCTATTTGTGATCCCACTGTTTTTAATTTTGATCCCAAATTTAATATTGCACTCATCAACTGCTCCAAATTAACTGGTTCGAAATTCTTTTCACCCCTAACATTTCCCGCAAAACGAACTTCTTTCGTCACAGCAGTAAAGCTACCTGTGTTCGATACTATTCCAGAATCTCCTGTCGTAAATCTCGTATTCTGAAAATTTTTTGATTGTGAAAAATTTTGAACTGGTTCCGGACTATTTTCCCGATTTATTAAATTGTTTTCTACTTCATTATTCATCATACTGTTCTCCTGTGTTGGCGAGTTCGCCATGTTAACAATTTAGTCATTCTCACTATCCATCATTTTTGCCATTTTCATCGATCGCGTAATCATTTATAAAACATACAAAACTCGTCACTATACGAAAATTGCACACAATATGACACTTTATCACCAACAATACCATTCACACGAAATGCTTCCCTCAAACACGATTAACGAACAATTGAAATCTTCATAATTGCACAAAATTGTCAAACGCGTATACAAGACATCAAAAATTAAATTCTGCAAAAATATCATTAGAAGAAAGACAAGACAACTACAAATGTTCATTACCAAATCTACACATGCAATATAGACTACAATTACTAAACTACAAATTACTACAACAATACTACTGTCTGCTATTTTTACTATCAAAAGAATTCCAAGGGACGATCCGAAGCAGCGGTCGCCACGTGTATGGGGGCTTAATTGAATAGAATGCAAATATTTTTAATTTTATTAGCTGAATGTCCGGCTACGAAGTCTCGTAACCGGTTGGCCCTGACTAGTATTAGTACGCAATCTGACTGCATAGAATAACAACAAAGAATGAAAGGAAATTTCCGTTACCACAATCAATTAATTAAGTCACCAGCAACTATAAAAGCTACGGAACAAAAACTACGGAACAACAAAGCACAAGTGTAACTGTTCTGTGTGTGGAAGTGTGATTCAACGTACACATCTGGCGCGGTTCTTCCTCAATACGACAAGATATTTTAAATACCATTTACACTGAATTAATTAAATACAACTGAAATACTATAATTGCACACAGAAACCCGAATTACAGTCTAATACATGAACACAAGCCAGATGCTTTGTTGACTGAACCTGTGACCAAGAGGCATTGTTAGTCAGGAAATTTAAAAAAAATAAAAAAATGTTTTTTACCTTCATATATATTGACTAAAAATACATTCTGATCATTACAACATCTCCATTCGACAACATCTGCTGTCTAGCCCATCAAAACAACTGCACACGACATGGCCTCAGCTAGTACAGCTATCGACATCTTCTCAGCAAAAGCACTAACCACCACAACTTCTGAACAAGCACTGACAGTAGTGGAGGCGGCGGAATAAAACTCTTTGGCGCAATCTCTGGCACTGTGACTCAGTGTAGCCACCTTTCAGCACCCAATAACATACATTTGGCCATAATTCCTAAACCCTGTCAATCTTTTGGATACAATATCAGTTTTCTCTTAAATCAGCATTTAGGTGCCCAAGCTCTATTCAAAAGTATTTTAAGCTTGTTCCTGGTTTCTGATAGGCCATTAAAAACTTTGCCGTCATAAGTTAGTCACCCAACAATAAAACAATTGCTTCTGAGAGATGTCGTTACTATCCCTGACCAAAACAATTTTAATATTTTTGTGCTGTACTGGATATTCTTATGAATGGTGTTCAGATATTGTACGAACAACATCACTTTAAGCTCATGCTTTGAAAGGATCGTGGAAAAATCTCCAGAAATTAGTTGGGTTAATATTACTATTCTCTGACCGTTTAGAACCAGTATTTGTAAAACCATATGAGGCTATGCTTCCCTCTTGCCAACAACACACTGTCCAGAAATGTGCTGGATGATTCCACATGTAGGTCCTTTTCGAGGGTCATCAATTTTTTGACTGGTCTGACACGGCCAGGAACGAATTGCTCTCCTGTGCAAACGTCTTCATCCTCTCGATTATTTCTTGGATATATTGCATTTTTTTCCACCCCACACATTTTTATCTCTGCGGCTCCCTCTAGTACCATGGAAATTATATCCTGCTGACTAAAAACTTATTTTATCATTCTGTACCTTATTTTAATCAATGTTATCCAGATATTCCCTTCATTGCCGACCCGGTGGAGGACATCATATCTGATCAATCCACTAGTTCTGTAACAGCTCCTCTTAAAACGCTTTTATCTTCTATTACAGTTTCACAACAGTCCATACGATGCTGTGCTTTATTATTAACAATTTTTTGCTCAAATTACGGCCTATATTTGATTCAAGAAGACAGACTAACGCGACGAATATAGCTTTTAGTGGACTGCTACAAATATCTTCATCGCTTCATATACAATGCGTTATTTTGCTTCCAAGGCATCAGAATTGCTTCAGCTGATATACTCTATGTGAAGTTTATCGCTAATCACATTTGAACAATTCCCATTACTTTCATCTTTCTTTGATATACTCTTAGATCCTAATCTGTGCTCATTGGAGTGTTCATTAGACTCAATAGGTCCTATAATTCCTCCTCATTTTCTCTGAAACTAGCAATGCCATTAGCACATCTCATGTTGATATCTTTCCAGCCGGAATGGTAATTCCACACCGTATTTTTTTTTTCTTAAATTTTCTTAATTTCTTCGATGTATTGATTGAACAGTAGGGTGAAAGAATGCATCCTCGTCTCACAGCCTTTTTAACCGTTCGCTCATGCTCTTTCATTTCTATGGTTTCCTCTGGATGCTTGCACACTTTGCTCATTATCCGTCTTTCCAATAGCTTATACCGATTTCAAACATTTCACTCGATTTTACGTAGTCCATTACATTTTCTGTGTCGACATCTCTTTTGTAAGTGTCTTGATTTATGTCAGGTGTTACTTCCATGTCAAGCGCAACGATATAACAGCCTGAAACTTCCTGGAAGATTAAAACTGTGTGCTGGACCGAGACTCGAACTCGGGACCTTTGCCTTTCCCGGGTAAGTGCTCTACAAGTTCTGGAAACATCCTCCAGGCTATGGCTAAGCAATGTCTCCGCAACATCCTTTCTTCCGGGAGTGCTAGTTCTGGAAGGTTCGCAGGAGAGCTTCTGTGAAGTTTGGAAGGTAGGTACTGGCATAATTGAAGCTTTGAGAACGGGGCGTGAGTCGTACTTGGGTAGCTCAGGTGGCGGAGCACTTTCCCGCGAAAGGCAAGGCTCTCGAGTTTGAGTCTCGGTCCGGCACACAGTTATAAACTGCCAGAGGTTTAGTATCAGCGCACACTCCGCTGCAGAGTGAAAATTTCATTCTGGGTAGAACTGCCTGTTCCCTGACTTTGTCTTTCCTATAGCCAATCTGATCGTCGCTTGACATTTCCTTAGTTATCTTTTGAATGCTTCTGTGTTTTGTCACCAACTTTGATGAGTCACCGGCTAAATTGATTGAGCCATATTTCTCGCTCTCATCTACCGTCCTACCTTTGGGGATACGTAGGTGGCATATTGTCCGAAAGTGTTGTTCCATATCTCCATTGTTACGGGATTCTTTTATGTGGGTTTAGGGGAGAGGACTTCCAGCGCGAAGATGACCACGAGAAAATGATTGAAAAGGCCAATGGAAAGGTTACATTCTTTGAGTCGGAGCGTTGAATGTCAGAGGTCTAAATGTGCTACGGAACCACAAGTGCAAACTTTAACCTAGATATGGTAGGAGCCCATGAATTTAAACATAAATAATATAAGAATTTTTGATGAGAGGAATGTAGGATAATGTCAACAGAAGGAGAAAGTGGCAAAACGGAGCTATGGTTTCGCTAATATTTGGAAAGTAAGGAGAATCTGATTTACTGTAAACACAATCACTACGAAAGTAACACCAATAAGAATTATTCATGTAGGCATGTTGACGACATAAGATGAAAACGAAAAGAAAGAGTATAAGAGAGTATCAATCGGGTAACTAAACGTGTGAAGGAAGATGGAAATCTAATTAGCACGGGGAGGGGGGGGGGGCGGGAACGATGTAGCAGGTGCAGCAATGAAAAACAAGACCGTAAGAGAGTCGATAGCAGGAGTGAGATAGTAGTACTACAGGGGCAGCAGAAAAGTAGGTTGACTACTGGGATTAACTAACGATTCGGTGGTATACCTTTCTTGTCAGATGACCCGGCTTATCCATAATTGACTCATCAGAGAACTGCAACAAGTGAAACAGTTGGCTATTTATGTTAGTTATAAATCAATTTTCGATACTTGAGAGAACCCCTTCACAAACGATTGATCGTACGGCCATGACACTTTGTGGATTTATTTAAGGGCATGCAGGAAAGAAATTGCGAATAAACCAGTGAAAGAAGACATTTTAATTTCTATATGAGAGAGTAACATTTGTTAACTGGAAACCATTTTTACCTTCTAGACTACAAAGGTTGCTCAATGTGACGGACATTTTCGTCCACGGCTGGCTGGAACAGGACTAAAGATTGCTCTACTGCTGCCCTTGATTTCCACATCTATAATGCTCCCTGATGTTTATGTATCAACACTAAGTCGCCGTACCAGTACCGGCGCCCAACGGCAGGTCATGATGATGTAACTACTAAGAACACAAATGCTGCAACTCACAGTCTGAACACCATTCCATTAAAGATAGGTACCGATAGGGTAAAATAATGTCTTCACTCACTCAAGTAACAAATAACTAATTTTAACCACCCTGCAGAGCGTGTAAAAAAATTAAAAGCAACACAGAAGAATAGCAAATTTGAAGTCAGAGATTTGAGAACAACATTAAAGGCTTTCCAAATAATGTACCGAACGAAGTGATGCAGTGGTTAGGATATCGGATTCGCAGTCAGCGGTCCAGACCCTCGTGCTGTCATCCAGATTAAAATTTTTCGCGATTTTCCTACATCACTTCAGGCAACTGCCGGAACGGTTGCTTTTAAAGGGCTCTTTCGATTACCTTCCCCACCCCAGAAAAATCCCGAGCTTATGCTTCGTCTCTAATGAACTCGAACTCGACGGGACGTTAAACTCAATCTTGTTCTTTTTTTTTACACATAATGCAGAATAGCAAGGACAACTACTTGAATAATTTAGAATTCACTCTGAAAGAACATTACCTAGCGTGCAAAAGGAGAATACCAATAATACTACAAACAACAGAATTAATTTAAACTACATCAATGCTGAGAATTACAATTCACAATGTCTAAGCAAAATCCATACGTATTATACACTGAAGCGCCAAAGAAACTGGTATAGGCATGGATATTCAAATACAGAGATACGTACAAAGGAAGAATACTGCACTGCGTTCGGAAACGCCTATATAAGACAACAAGTGTCCGGCGCAGTTGTTAGATCGGTTACTGCTGCTGCAATGCCAGATTATCAAGATTTATGTGAGTTTGAATGTGGTGTTACAGTCGGTGCACGAGCGATGGGACACGGCATCTCCGAGGTACCGATGAAATGGAGATTTTCCCGGACAACCATTTCACGAGTGTACCGTGAATATCAGGATCCGGTAAAACGTCAAATCTCCGACATCGCTGCGACCGGAAAAAGATCCTGCAGGAACGGGACCAACGACGACTAAAGAGAATCATTCAGCTGCTGGAGACTTCAATGCTGGGTCATCAACAAGTGTCAGCGTACGAACCATTCAACGAAACGTCATCGATATGGGCTTTCGGAGCCGAAGGCCCACTCGTATACCCTTGATGATAGCTGACACAGAGCTTTATCCTCGCCTGGGCCCGTCAAGATCTATACTGAATTGTTGTTGACTGGAAAGATGTCGCCTGGTCGGACGAGTCTTGTTTCAAATTGTATCGAGCGAATGGACGTTTACGGGTAAGGAGACAACCTAATGAATCCATGGGCCCAGCATGCCAGCAGGGGCCTGTTCAAGCTGGTGGAGGCTCTGTAATGGCGTCTCTGTAATGCTGTGGAGCGTGTGCAGTTGGAATGAGATGGAACCCCTGATGCGTGTAGATACGACTTTGACGGGTGACACGTACGTAAGCATTTTGTCTGATCACCTGCATTCATTCATGTCCATTGTGCATTCCGACGGACTTGCAATTCCAGCAGAACCATGCGACATCCTACACGTCCAGAATTGCTACAGAGTGGCTCCTGGAACACTCTTCTGAGTTTATACACTTCCGCTGGACACCAAACTCCCCAGACATGAACATTATTGAACATACCTGGGATGCCTTGCAAAGTGCTGTTCAAAAGACGCCTCCACTCCTCGTACCTTACGGATTATGGACAGTCCTGCAGGATTCATGGTGTCAGTTTCCTCCAGCACTACTTCAGGAATTAGTTTGAGACCATACCACGTCGTGTTGTGGCACTTTTGAATGCTCGCTGGGGGCACTACACGATATTAGGCAGGTGTATCAGTTTTTTGAGCTCTTCAATGTACAATCTATGGGTGTTCCACATCTCCTCCTAAACTATAGATTAAATTTGAACAATACTTGGTACACGTTTCACTTACTGTCTGGAGAGAAACGCAGTAGGGGTAATAACTACCTACCTCTCAAAGGAGGTAAGAAGGCGCTGAAGAAGATCCGTAGTCCATGACGCTGAAATACTCAGATTTCATTCACGCAATATTTGAGAACGAGAGCATTTACTCACTTACATCAAACTTTGCACGTAATTACAAACTTTTACGGACCTTTTTCTCGCTCCTAGCCCCCAAAATTCATGAAAAGAAAACAGTTTATCGCTTCATACGTGTTCGCTGTTCATGCAATAGTATTGCGGCGTTAGACACGACGTTTTGGTTTATTACTCTTTTATCTATAACTGTATTAGCTATACATTTTGCAGCTAGTATTCTCATATACCATATTAGCATATACCACTGGATGTATCTCCAAAATTATTCATTGTACTACACATAGATCATGAGATATGAGGTCATAAACACAGAACTGCATGAAGAACTGCCGCCTCATGCTTCATGTTTTATTTATTACGTCTTTAGTACAAACTCTGTTCCTGCCACATTTCATAGACAGTATCTACGTATAGTGCTGAATGTACCTGGAAGATTATATCATTGTACGGCATATTGTTCTGTAGACATGGATATTGGGATGCGTGAAAGCAAAACAGCGTGAAGTTCACCAGAGATTTAAACATATGTGTATAAATACGCCGATCAGACAGAACATTCTGAGCACCGATCTACTATAAACCGTTCCAGACGATAGCTGCGTCACCTGGCATGGAATGACTACTCGTCAGACACACGCAATGTGCATGTAGTATCAGTGATCGAACTGCTCGTGTGTAGATTGGAGAAGCCGCGCGATCTGAGTTTATGAAGGCCGGGAGACTCGGCACGAACTTATCGGAAACTTCTCGTGTGTTCGAAGAGTGTTGAGGTGACCGTCTTCAACACGTGGCGAAACCAAGGTGGAACCACGTCCAGACGTCTTTGGGTTGGGCGATCAAATCTCATTACAGATGTCGGACTTCCGTTGGCTGGGCAGGCTGGTAAAACAGGATATGCGGTGAAATGTGGTGAAACTAACATCAGACTTTCATGATCTTCAGAGTACAAGTGTGTCAGAACTCACGGTGCATCGAACACTCCTAACGATGGGCTTCAGCAGAAGATGACCCATGCAAGCGCCAATGTTAACACCGCGGCATCGGTAACTATGATTGAAATGGACACGTAACATTCGGGACTGGACGTTGGCGCAGTGGCAGAGTATTGCATGGTCTGATGTATCTCGATACCTCCTTCATAATGCTGATGGGAATTAGTGAATACGCCCTCTTGCAGGGGAACAGCTCCTTGACACCTGTACTGCATAACAGACACAAGCTGGCAGGGGCGCCATTGTGCTCTGGGGAACATTCATGTGGGCATCCATGGGTCCAGTGAAGCTCGTGCAAGGCACCATGACGGCCAAGGAGTATCGTTAACTAATTGCAGACCACGTACACCTCTCTGTGACGATCGTGTTTCCAACGGCAGTGGCATTTTTCAGTAAGATAATACACCAGAGGAATGTGATTGAACGTGGCGTCAGAGCCCAGTGACCCCTTCCTCGGAATGTACGGAATTAGGTGACTTGTTTGTATAGATGTGGGGTCAGCTGCCTCCAGCGGCCAATCAAGGCTTCACCGCTTCCACGTCACGACCCTTTACCGCTGTTACCCTCGCCAAAGGTGGACGTACGGGCTATTAGGAATGTTGTCATAATGTTCTGGCTGCTCAGTGTGTGTTTTAAATTGTAGGATGGTCATGTGATTTTCCTTCCTGAATGTCATCGATGTACACGTCAGAGAGAAAGGAACAATCTTCGGTCTTGTCATAGTACGTTCTTGTCCTGTGCGCAGTCTGAAACATTCTGAGCTGAAGTGTGGTAGGTGATGGACGTGTTCATTAGTTCGAAGTAACTGTACATAAATGAACATTCATAAATACATTTACGAATAGACTAACAGGTATTGAATTAAACTGTCTTCGCCCAGAATCGGGGAACGTCCATGGCGTTAGAACTGTCCAACATCAACTCTTCAGTTGTGCATGATGACGGGCACAGATGGCAGTTGCGCAGGTGAGACATCGTCTGCTCATCTCTACACTCACAAATTGAGGGTCCTTAGCGTATTCCCATTTTTCAAGAGCTTCTTTACACCGCCCAACGCCAGTTCGTAATCTGTTGAGGGACTTCCAGGTACTCCAGGTCACATTACACCGGGACGTAGTTTCGGTAATATGTAGACTTTTGTAGAGTGGCAGCTAAAGTTGGGCCAAATTTCAGATAGAAACATAATGGGAAGGTTTCATATGACGACGTTTCTCTCAGGACAGTTCCTTGGTTCTTTTGGTAATACGTAATCACATAGTGTTGGATTTCTCGAAAGTAAAAATACCACTGCGCTAATTCTACCAATGTTACACTCATTTTTCGCACAATTCAGTTAAAATTTTATGCTCAATTTGTGAAATTTCGTGTCGTGTGACGATTATAGAATACTTAGTTGCGTAAGAAATTGGCATAATAGTACGCGTCTGTGTAGATTTCTTTCATTGTTGAGTATATACTTGCGAAAAAGTACAGTTCGGTTCTTGTTCCTTTGCTCATCGTAGCAATGTTGTTTCTGCAAGAAATAGTGTTTCATCATGTCTGATACAACAGAAATCAAGATGAAAGTGCGTCGTAGAATAAGACAACACAGGGCGTTGCAGAATAACGAGTCGGTACAGGATGACATCATCTTGAGCAATTAGCAAATACCAATAGTTTACATGAGATTACAGGAAATGGTGCGGATCCAAATTATTAACCAATTTAGACTACTATAATGAAACTCAACAAACGATGGGTAATGAACACGCAAATTCTGAATCTGAGTCTGTCGACAATAAATCGCCACAATCTAGAGAAAGCGTGCTAAAGTCGCCACAGCCGTGGCGAAACTTTACAGCTGGTAATAGACTCATCAGAATCGGGTTTTGCGTCGGTATCTTTTGAACGAACACAATAAACATCAGTGAACAAATATATTGAACCACACTGCGCGAATCCGACAAATTTTCTAGATTTAATTCATCAAATGCTTTAAGAAACACAAGATAAAAATAGAAATTGTAGGTATAAAACAGTAAATCACTTAGCGAAGAAATAAAAAAAAAATCACAGAAAGAAATAAAATTGAAAATACAAAATTTATCAGTTGAGATCAGGGAAGAAACTAAAAATTACCCTCAACCAGTGGTTAGCAGTTGCGCAATTATATTATGTGACATCCAAACAGAATACGAAAACTAATAAGCTTAAGGACAATGACGAACTGTTACCTAAAATCAACCCTGTAGTTCAGAGTGCGATAGTTACAGAGATGTAAGAAAAGTACAAAGAAATTAACACAACGGTAAAGGAAATTAACGAACAAGTGGAAAGTTTGACTCTAAATTCTGAAGAACAAACGTAACAAATAAGCGTAATTAAAGAAAAAGTTGATGACTTGACAACGCAAACGGCAAATTTGTCAACCAGTGCAGATAGAGATTCAGATGAGACAGTGCCAGTACAATTTTCACACACAGCAAAATATTAGTCGTTGGTAAAATTTGAAGAAAACCAAGACGAAATCAACCGAGAAAATAAGCATTACAGGAACAACATGAATGCAAAGGTTGAGTGGGCGTTTGAAAAAAAGCTTAAGCGCGACAATGGGAAAGACGATTTTGACCGTGTACATTCATAATAAGTATATTTTGATGACCATACGAATTTATTGCATTTAGCCGATTTCCCACGAGAACAGTGCGACACACGCAGAAACGACGATGAATCGCCGATGTTCTGCAATAGAGAACGACCTGGTTCACGCAGAAACGGTAATGTCGTTTACAAACACTTTTTGACAGTACGTAAATTCAAATTTTTCAGGAATCACGGTAGCGAAATTCACCCCCAAGCTTGGATTGATCAGTTTTTATGTTCTTTACCAATAAATTGGCAACTTGAACACAAATTAGAATTTCTCTGCCATTATTTGGAAAATGAGCCTGCGGCAAGAACGCACTCAATAGTGAGAGATCGCCATAGTGTAAGTGATTCCTATCGAGCATTTTTGTCAGCCTACTGGTCGCTGGCCACACGACATTGATTACAACATAGCATTATAATTTTACGGAACTTTGAACGGTATGCCTTCGCGAGGACAGCAAAATACTTTGAAGATATGGTACGCAAAAATCAGTACTTATCACACCCATACAGCCCGTCAGAGCTAATTCGCTTTTGTCTAGCAAAGTTACCTACACATTTGAGATAAGTAATTTTGTTCGGTAGATGTAAAGGTGACATGAAGCATTTCAAAAATTACACCAGGAACTGGAATGAGACAATGACAACGGTTAAACTAAGAGACACAATAACGAACACAACAGGAATTATGACGCGCATGAAAACAAAAACTATGGTTAACTCGTAGAACAAACACAACTACAGCAACAATTACAGACGGGATAAGCCTAATAGTCCGTACGACATACAATTCTCGCAGTTGAGTTGATTATTGTGATAGAAATAAGTTACGGAGCTTTAAATGCGGAAAAGTATGAATTATGTCAGAAGTAATTCTTATAAGTTCCAGAGATTGTTAAATAAACAAAAGAACATTTAACATATGTCTTATAGTTATTACTCGCAGACAATATTCTCTCTCAGACTGCAAAAATATCAATTTCTCGTGGGTATATTTCAGATAAGTTCAATCCTTAAAACACATGACACAACAGTTATGTAAATAGCAACCAACATAGTCAACAACACACATTCACTTTAATTAACATCGTAATTCACAGTGGCAAAATTCAGGAGGCTCAAGCGCAGATCTACATATAGAAATACACCCCTGGAAATGGAAAAAAGAACACATTGACACCGGTGTGTCAGACCCACCATACTTGCTCCGGACACTGCGAGAGGGCTGTACAAGCAATGATCACACGCACGGCACAGCGGACACACCAGGACCCGCGGTGTTGGCCGTCGAATGGCGCTAGCTGCGCAGCATTTGTGCACCGCCGCCGTCAGTGTCAGCCAGTTTGCCGTGGCATACGGAGCTCCATCGCAGTCTTTAACACTGGTAGCATGCCGCGACAGCGTGGACGTGAACCGTATATGCAGTTGATGGACTTTGAGCGAGGGCGTATAGTGGGCATGCGGGAGGCCGGGTGGACGTACCGCCGAATTGCTCAACACGTTGGGCGTGAGGTCTCCACAGTACATCGATGTTGTCGCCAGTGGTCGGCGGAAGGTGCACGTGCCCGTCGACCTGGGACCGGATCGCAGCGACGCACGGATGCACGCCAAGACCGTAGGATCCTACGCAGTGCCGTAGGGGACCGCACCGCCACTTCCCAGCAAATTAGGGACACTGTTGCTCCTGGGGTATCGGCGAGGACCATTCGCAACCGTCTCCATGAAGCTGGGCTACGGTCGCGCACACCGTTAGGCCGTCTTCCGCTCACGCCCCAACATCGTGCAGCCCGCCTCCAGTGGTGTCGCGACAGGCGTGAATGGAGGGACGAATGCAGACGTGTCGTCTTCAGCGATGAGAGTCGCTTCTGCCTTGGTGCCAATGATGGTCGTATGCGTGTTTGGCGCCGTGCAGGTGAGCGCCACAATCAGGACTGCATACGACCGAGGCACACAGGGCCAACACCCGGCATCATGGTGTGGGGAGCGATCTCCTACACTGGCCGTACACCACTGGTGATCGTCGAGGGGACACTGAATAGTGCACGGTACATCCAAACCGTCATCGATCCCATCGTTCTACCATTCCTAGACCGGCAAGGGAACTTGCTGTTCCAACAGGACAATGCACGTCCGCATGTATCCCGTGCCACCCAACGTGCTCTAGAAGGTGTAAGTCAACTACCCTGGCCAGCAAGATCTCCGGATCTGTCTCCCATTGAGCATGTTTGGGACTGGATGAAGCGTCGTCTCACGCGGTCTGCACGTCCAGCACGAACGCTGGTCCAACTGAGGCGCCAGGTGGAAATGGCATGGCAAGCCGTTCCACAGGACTACATCCAGCACCTCTACGATCGTCTCCATGGGAGAATAGCAGCCTGCATTGCTGCGAAAGGTGGATATACACTGTACTAGTGCCGACATTGTGCATGCTCTGTTGCCTGTGTCTATGTGCCTGTGGTTCTGTCAGTGTGATCATGTGATGTATCTGACCCCAGGAATGTGTCAATAAAGTTTCCCCTTCCTGGGACAATGAATTCACGGTGTTCTTATTTCAATTTCCAGGAGTGTAGTAGAAGTAAGACCACCCAGTCCATGAGATAATCAGTGACGAGGAAGCAGTACAAGACAATCATTCGCAAGTCCGGCAGCAAGAAATAGTGTAGATCACAGAAAACACGCCGTTGCCGAAACTTTAAACTTCACGCGTTTTGAAGATATTAGAGACATTTTACTGAAAGAGACAAACAAAACTCTGTAGTACATCTAATAATAACCATTTCAGTAGCCAACACTACACTTCCCGCTGTCCTTGATTCTTGTACCTCCATTTTTGCTGTCAGTGACACTGCATTCCACAAGTTTATGGAAATAACAGATTGCCCGACTTTACATTTACGGAAGATCAAAAAACAAGGAGCGATATCTGGAAGAAGTGTTAACGTGAAGGATAAAACCTATTTAGACTTTTTGTGTCAAGGCTATAAATTTTCTATTAAGTTCTTCATCGTTTCTCTCTTGTCCACTGAAATAAGATCAGGAGTATATTTTCTAAAGAACCGCAAATTCCATCCGAGTACTTTCGTAATGACACAAGCTGTGCACATACCTTTTACTATGAAAAGGATCGGGAAATTGATATACACACTATTTAGGAAAAGGTGGATAGAGTAGAGAAATGTGCAGAAACTGATAGAAGGGATATTCTTGACATTTTGCGCACACATTCTAATTGTTTCTACACATCGTGTAGGAGCTATTAAGGGTCAAAGCACAATAAGTTTTGCGTTAAACCATACTTCATTCCAGCTTGCTACAGAGAAAAAGTGAAGGAAGAAATTCAGTCCATGCTACAACAGGGAATCATAGAATCCGCAGTCCGTTCATATAACAGCCAATTACATACATACTGTGAAGAAGAAAGATGGTTCGATTAGACTTTATTAGATTAACATTATTATTTCGACTGAAAAAGATAGATCCATACATTATTAGAATTCTTGCAAAATTTCTATGATGTGCTAATTTGGCCTTTTGCAGACCTCCGCATAAGTTTTTGGCAAGTAGTTCTGCAACCAGATTGTAGAAAACATACTGCTTTCTTATGTTTTGGCCTGTGTTACCATTTTCGTAAATCACATTTTGGCCTCAACATCTCGTCAGTTGCCTTTATTCGAGGTCTGAACACTGTTTTACCTGACTACTTGAAAAGACACCTAACATCCTCTGTTGGTGCGATAGCTGAAAAAATCTTGGTCACAACATAATCGTATTTTGAGAGGCTTGTTGCACATTTTTGAAGATTCCGGAATCATTGTCAACTTAGAAAAATCAGAGTTTGGAAAAACAAGAGTAAAATTTTTTGTTCATCATGAGGTATGGAACCAGACCCTGAGAAACTTGAAGTAATTAGGGCAACCTCCCCCCCCCCCCCTTCTCCTACTACAAAACTTCAAATTCCGTGTTTCCTTGATTTAACAAATTTTTGTCGTTGGTATGTAAGTCGGTACGTCGGTATGTCGTCGTTAAGTATGAAATTTCTTGTCACTCCTAAATTATGTTCATTATGGAAAACACACCATATGACACTGGGGTTGTATCCCAGTGCGCTTTGATTTTATATACAGTTAGATTGAATGTAAAAGAATGTTATTCGTTTGCTTGGTAGTCATAAAATCTTGGATTGAAATTTTATGATCTCTGACTATATTACAGTTAACATTGCATAACAGTTTAAGAAAACCAAATGTTGACTATCGTGGCAAAGACAAAATACAATTCCCATTACTGGTTTCTGTAGTTGAAAATTTAACTTTGTGCACGCTGACCTATTATGTGGGGATACGCCCAACACCGAAAGGTTTCCTGCTGTGAATGTATGACCGTTAATTTGCAAAACTATGATCTCATATCTCTGATCTGGATTATTAGCAATGAAATACTGTATCATTACTGTAACTGATTGCGAAATTAAACATGTCTTCCTCTACTTTAGTCTCTGAAATGCACTGAAAATTACTCTTATTACACGCACAAAAGTTACAGTATGCAGTAATTGCCAGACATCAAAGTTGTACTGGATTTTTTAATATTTGAACACTATTGATTGCCACGGCTAACACGAGAGCGTGAAACTAAAAACTATTATTTGCCTGACCAGATTTTCACAGAGCAGTCTTTAATCTCACACAAGTAAAGTTTTAACTCTCTGATTTACGTAAATTATTTCCGTCACTAATATTGTACTAGCAGTTGCCCATGTCCATATGAAAAGGACATGATAAAATCTGCAATCCTCCTCTGCGGTCATCGGGAAGCTGAAAGAAATAATTTTAATGTACAATTACTTGCCCGCTTGGTTGCGGGTATACAGCTTTCATTCAATTATAGTTGGAATAGCCGCAGCAGCCGCTCCCGCGACCGTGGCGCAGCACTGCGTCACAAAAAGTGCTAAATTCGCTGGAAAGGGCTAAAAATGTGGGATGAAATTCTGGGCATGCGAGCAACGAACTATTACAGGTGTTTTTAACGATTTCTGTATTCATAAGTAACATAAAACGCGAAGTACACCAGATTTTTATACGTTAGCGCCCAATGGCGCCTTTATAGATTAAAAAACAAATGAAAAGAACTAAGCGTTCGAGACAGCGTCGCAGGCTTTTACAACATTCACCACTATGAGAAGACAGAGACAGTAATATCTAAGCCTCCACTTTTTATAAGCAACTTAATATGCTACTATAAATCTTCGTTATATTTTTAGCCGGCCGCGGTGGTCTAGCGGTTCTAGGCGCTCAGTCCGGAACCGTGCGACTGCTACGGTCGCAGGTTCGAATCCTGCCTCGGGCATGGATGTGTGTGACGTCCTTAGGTTAGTTAGGTTTCAGTAGTTCTAAGTTCTAGGGGACTGATGACCACAGATGTTAAGTCACATAGTGCTCAGAGCCATTTGAACCATTTTTTATATTTTTAATTATCATTGTCTGCGTCGGTTCCCACATTCGCCGACCACAGACGTTACTTGCAAAATTGACATACATAATATTATACAAACACAAAAATACAAATTGGTTATTTCTTTTATACAGAATCCACATAATAGGTAACTGTTAATACAGAAATGAAATTTAAGAACACAGATAAATGGTTTTCTCATACGTTACACAGATTTTACAAATGTCTTGCCAGGAGACTTCACAGGCTGAACAAGCATATTTAGAGTTTCAGAGTTAGAAAGACATGTATGTATTTATATATTTAACTAGGAATACAAAACGACGGAGATGCTTCGTCCCTGCCGTAGCCCTTAGTGGTTCACAACCCCACAATAGACTACAGCAGTCTACTCACCCCACCGACGCCCCACACCGAACCTTATGGTGGGTTCAACCCCCAGTAAACCCCCTTGGGAACGTCTCATTCCAGACGAGTGTAACCCCAATGTTTGCGTGGTAGAGTAAGCATGGTTTACGCGTACGTCGAGAAAGTGTTTGCACCACAATCGCCGACATAGTGTACCTGAGGCGACATAAAAGGAACCAGCTCACATTTACCGAGGCAGATAAAAAACCGCCTTAAAAACCATCCACAGGCTGGCTGGCACACCAGACCTCGACACTAATCTGCCGGGAAGCATCGCCTTAGACTGCACGTTTAGCTGTGTATCCGTTACGCGCAAATTAATCAAAGAACAGGAAGTTTGGTTTAGTATTATATAGTTGTCCAAAAGCTACGTGGCCGCTAGATCACATAGGTACGAAAGAGTTGGGGAGAGATCTGTGTTGCAGTAGAAAGCTTCAGGTGGCACGGAGAAGAGCGGGACGCTGGGAGGAAGCCGACTGGATTTCCCGCGACGGCAAAAGTAAGCTGTGTAACCCCGTGGTTATGGACGCTGAGCAGTATGGCGAGGTTCTGACTGTGCTAGAGCTGACAAGCTGAAGAACGTCTGATGACAGCACTGGAACCATAATGAAGAGATGGACTCAGTCGAATTATTACCATATTCGTGCAACAAATATTAACAATTTTTTTAACATTATGTGTAAAAGTGTTTACAGGACGGTAAAAACCTGCACGTGGGTACTACAAACTGTTTGATTCCTTTTGAAGATAGCTGTTAAATGAACGTATTTACCTTAAACCTCAAGAAATGAAGTAATTGTTTTAAAGAGAAGGATATCTTCGATGGTGCCGTAGGAGATGCGATAGGACCGCTCTTAATTGTATATACAAATAAACCAGCTTAGCGCCTGCTGTTTCGCTCACATAGATTGTAAAATCTGCACAGATTTCTTTTGCCTATCTTTCATCGAATTTTTTGTTGTTCATAAATTGCAACACCTTTAAACTTTTTATGCTAATTAGAGCCATGGAAGCATGGTCTTTTCCGGATCTACTTCTGACCAAAAAGCGATTCTTGTAGCTGACTTCTAAGGTTTCTGTTAATCATGCC
The DNA here is from genome assembly GCF_023898315.1 of Schistocerca nitens. Lineage (NCBI taxonomy): Eukaryota > Metazoa > Arthropoda > Insecta > Orthoptera > Acrididae > Schistocerca > Schistocerca nitens. Next base: position 254,248,432 of record NC_064622.1, read on the forward strand.
TTTTGTGTTCTTGTGGATTTATTGCCACAGAAACTTTTATCCCTAACACATATTTCTTTGTGTCTAACCAAGAAGTGAAATATCAATTATCGTAGATTTAGCTTTAAAAATATTTAATATAAGGAAACATTGTCGTTAAAATTTTCGTCCCCTATTTCCAAAAAACAGTGAAACACAATTTTTTTTAAATTTCTAATAGAGAAACCAAGTACATATTTACATAGACGTAGCTTTGAAAATGGTCGCATAACGAAATAATTTCATATACTTTTAGTCCCCTATTTCTTTATTTCTGACCGAGAAACCGAATACAAATTTTCCTAGGCCTATCTACATGGAGTATAGCCATGGATGGAAGTGAAACATGGATCATGAGAAGAGAATAGAAGCTTTTGAAATATGATACTAAGGAAGAATGCTGAAGTTTAGATGGGTAGATTACGTAACTAACGAGGAGGTATTGAACAGAATTGAGGAAAAGAGAAATTTGTACCATAAACTGACTAGAAGACGGGTTTACTTGGTAGAAAAAATTCTGAAACATTAAGGAATCACCAATTTAGTACTGGAGGGAATCGTGGGGAGTAAAAGTCATAGCGGGAGAACAAGAAATTGAATACAGTAAGCAGATTCAGTAGAATGTAGGTTACAGTGGTTACTCGGCGATGAACAGACTTGCACAGGATAGAGTAGCATGGGGAGCTGCATCAAACCAGTCTTTGGACTGAAGACCACAACAACAACATTGGCCGGCCGCTGTGGACGAGCGGCTCTAGGCGCTTCAGTCGGGAACCGCGTGACTGCTACGGTCGCAGGTTCGAATCCAGCCTCGGGCATGGATGTGTGTGATGTCCTTAGGTTGGTTAGGTTCAAGTAGTTCTATGTCTAGGGGACTGATGACCTCAGCTGTTAAGTCCCATAGTGCTCAGACCCATCTCAACCATTTGAACAACATCTTCAAAATTTTCTTAATAGTGAAACATATACAAAACATCTTTCATCCCCCATTTCACCGCCCTAGGGGTGTAATTTCGAAAAATCTCATCTTAAACTGAACCTGCAATATAATACCAACACCCTCTCCCAATTTCAAGTTTCTCTCCTTAGATGTTTGGGCTGAGCGATGATGAGTGAGTCATGACATTATTATTTATATATGTAGACGGTAATATAACATACAGGATGAGCAGCAATTTGCGGCTGTTTGCTGATGATACTGTGGTACACGGAAACTGTCTGTTGAGTTACTGAAGGAGGATACAAAATGACGTGGACAAAATTCCTGGTTTTTTTGATGAGTGGCAGCTAGATCTAAATGTAGAAAAATGTAAATTAAGACAGGTGAGTAGGAAGAGCCATCTCGTAATGTTCGAGTACAGCATTAGTAGTGTGCCGCCTGACACATACACGTCGATTAATTATCTAGGCGTAACGTGCGAAGTGATATGACATGGGACGATCTCATCAGTGTGGTAGTAGGGAAGGCGAACGCTGGACTTGGTTTCATTGGATGAAGTTTAGATAACTGTGATTCATCTGTGAAGGGGACCCAACTGCGATCCACTCTTCAGTACTGCTCGAGTATTTCGGGTCCCCATTAGGTCGCATTAAAGGACGACACTGAAGTAATTCAGAGGCGGACCGCTAGATTTGCTGTCGATAGTTTCGATCAACACGCTAGTCTTACACAGATGCTTCGGGAACACAAATGCCAATCACTGGATGGAAGGCGACGTTATTTTCAAGGAACACTATTGAAATAATTTAGAGAATTGCCGCTTGAAGCTGATTCCCGAACGATTCTACTGTATTTAAAGTTGACTGCAGAAATATCTTACTGCCGCAAACGTACATTTCGGTTAAGGACCACGAATATCAGATAAGAGAGTCGTTTTCCCCTCGATTTGAGGGGAAAGCACGAAAGACAATTATAGTAGTAGTCGTTCACGTTACGGTCGTGATAAAGAGGCAAGCAGAGCATGTTTCGTGGTCTTTTGAAGTTCGTATTTGGTTGAGGACGTAGACTGCAAGTGCTGCATTAACATGAAGAGTTTGACACAGGAGAGAGATTCGTGGCGGGTCGCATAAAATAAGTGGGAAGACTGATGACTAAAAAAAAAAAATCTTTTTGCGTACGGTTCTCGGTGGGACAGAGGTTCAAGAGTGTTCAGAGAATTATTTCTATGTGCGCATATTTGGAAGGTAGTAATTTTTCCAGCTTAACAATTTGGGAATTAGGGGATATTTGAGCAGTTAATGCAACTGCTAGCTTTCACTGACTGTATTTTGCTGTGTTGAATTTCTTATTGCATATAGAACGAGGACCAGCTTGTTGACTTTAGGTATTTATTAGGTTTAGTTGATATTGGTTCACTGCACAATGCCTGTGCTTGCTCTGCTAGATCAGTGAGTCCATATCTATTTGTTTCGCTGAATAGAGTGTATTAGTCTGTGAAAGGTCAGCATTCAAAGTAAATTAAGTCTGATCTGGATAAAGGGATAGTGATCTCTAATCCTGTGGTTAGGCCAAGCCATTATCCTGAAGGATGATTCCTTTCCGTCTGTATTTTATAATTTTCACTTATTTACAAGTTTTTGTATACCGTTCACTGAGTGATCATTAGGCTGCCCTCTTTATTAATCGATGTTTCACAACTAAACAGTGTACAGCTGAACCGCTAACTCAGCAAAAGAGCCTAAAACTGATCTCTGGTTTTGCACTCGCCCTCTGATGGTTAGGTATCAACAAAATGATTTCAACTGACGATTGATCATACATTATTTACTTGGTACCATAAACCTCCAGCGCTGTTGCTACTCCCAATCTAACGTCCGCCATAGTCAAAAGGATATCATTATTGGTACATCCCATGATATTCTACTGTTAAAACGCTTATGACAAGTTCAAATTGTTCAAATGGCTCTGAGAACTATGGGACTTAACTTCTCAGGTCACCAGTCCCCCAGAACTTAGAACTACTTAAACCTAACTAACCTAAGGACGTCACACACATCCATGCACGAGGCAGGATTCGAACCTGCAACCGTGGCGGACGCGCGGTTCCAGACTGTAGCGCCTAGAACTTCTCGGCCACACCGGCCGGCTTATAACAAGTACCTCAATTAGTAGTTACATAGTATAGTCAGAACCAGTACAACTGAATAAACGTATCAGTTTCACATGATGGCGGCAACGGCGGGTCGTGTTGTGATCTTTACGAGAAATCGAAACATGCTATAGACTGCCTAACCCATGACACTCGGAGGTTGCTCCCATCTGACGCCAAGGTGTGCACATTTGTTCAGTGGCATCTCTGATATGCCGGGTGATCAAAAAGTCAGTATAAATTTGAAAACTGAATAAATCACGGAATAATGTAGATAGAGAGGTACAAATTGACACACATGCTTGGAATGACATGGGGTTTTATTAGAACCAAAAACATACAAAAGTTCAAAAAATGTCGGACAGATGGCGCTTCAACTGATCAGAATAGCATTAATTAGCATAACAAAGTAAGACAAAGCAAAGATGATGTTCTTTGGAGGAAATGCTCAATATGTCCACCATCATTCCTCAACCATATATGTAGTCGAGGAATAATGTTGTGAACAGCACTGATAAGCATGTCCGGAGTTATGGTTAGGCATTGGCGTAGGATGTTGTCTTTCAGCATCCCTAGAGATGTCGGTCGATCGCGATACACTTGCGGCTTCAGGTAACCCCAATGCCAATAATCGCACCGACTGATGTCTGGAGACCTGGGAGGCCAAGCATGACGAAAGTGGTGGCTGAGCACACGATCATCACCAAACGACGTGCGCAAGAGATCTTTCACGCGTCTAGCAATTTTTTTGGTTCTAAAAAGACCCCATGTCATTCCAAGCATGTGTGTCAATTTTTAAGTCTCTATCTACATTATTCCCTGGTGTATTAAGTTTCCAAATTTATACTGACTTTTTGATTACCCGGTATTTAGTACGAATGTGCTTAGGTCAGATGGAGAGCCACGGTTACGTCCTTATGTCCGTGAAGTGTACTCCAACCAATGGTGGCACAACTATGGTATGGTGCATTGTTTCGGTGAAGGAACTGATAACAGATTGGGAGATGTAGCCAAAAAAACTGCTGCACATGTTCAATCACTTCACTGTTCCCAAGCCACCATTACACTTTCGCCCTGCTCTTGGTACTGAATCGTTCCAAAGTGTTCTTTATTGATTTAAATCTGTATTTTACTGATCATTCTTGTATTTCCTACTTTCGTCAATTAAATTAATTCTATCTGGTACTCAGAGTTTCTTCAAAGCTATTTTAATTGTAGTTTTATATTTGCAAAGCCTGTGACAGTTCTTTTAAGGAATGTCTGTAGGTCTTCAACTGAAATGTCTACATATTACTCATTATCGCATTATCAACAGTCTCAACAGCTGCACACAATACTTCAGTATCCCGCTATTTTACCCACTGATCTTGCTCACCATTCTCTTAATCATTTCTAAATTGTGGTCTGCCTTTATATATCGTGCTGAGTGCATTTTACAATCCATTATCTGATTTCAGAATCTCTATTTCACCATCCATGTGGTATCGTCTCGTTCCTCCCAGGCTTTCTCGAAAGATTTCTCCACTTGTAATTCTTGCGCATCATATTCGTTGTAATTAGTTCAGAGTTACAGCAGAACGGAAGGAATCCATTGTGCCGTCATTTACCGGCGCACGGCGCAGCTGAAGTCGCACGCCGCTGGATGCTTAGCGCTAGAGCTGGCGATGTGTTCCTGCTGTGGCAGGTAGCGCGCCAAGGAGGAAGGCGGCGGCCGACCGCATTACCACTGCGGGTTGACAACCTCCTCCCCCTCCCTTTGACAATCTTCTCGTCCCCACCCTTTGTGCAAATCTCCTTATTTCCCCTCTCTGTCTCTCAAAATCCTTCTCCCCCACTCATTTCAGTCCATCACCCCCACCCCAACAGGAGTTTGGTCGTTCTTATTTCCAGTTTTCCTTTCCAGATAGTAGTAAGCGATGAGAGTACCAAGTTTGGGTGAAATCGATCCAGGAGCGTAGGAGGAGCGCTTTACGCCCGGCTTCACCCTTCGACGCACGAGTCACATACGTTCCACATTGACACTGATGGAAAAAATGGTGATACCAAAAACTAATTCATGTAGAGTAGTGAAATATTGGCAATACATTTGTCTACGTAACGTATTTAAGCGGCTAACACTGTAATGTCACTGGTTAATGTAAGCGCGAGATAAGCCATTGAAAATGTGAAACGCTGGTGTAGCTGCCAGAATGTTGAAGGTATGCATGCAATCATTTTCGCTGTTCCGTCTCCTGCCGTATTGTTTCCTTTCAATATACTTGGAGATAAGAGAAGAAAAGACTGAATATTTTTGCGTAATATGTGAAAAACACTGACATTTTTTCACGAGAATTGCATCGAGTGAAAATGACAAAGTCAGTAAGAACGGCTTATTTATCTGTGTAGGCATTGCATCTCACACACTGGAGAGGCATCACTGAGGGCACTCCAAGTTGCAGAGACATGCAACGCATTTCTGGATTTTGAGAAATGCTTTTTAGGTCCGTTCTATTCAACATGTGTGAAGGAACGTCTTAGGGAACTTGTATACGGGCCAGAATTACGATTAAACAGTCCCAAAGCGGGAAATCTCATAAAATACTTCGAGAAATGTATTAACATGACGAGATGGGATGAACCGATTACTCATCGAGACGTTCTCAGAATATTAAATGCTCGTCTGCCCATAAATATACGAGAGAAATTAGTCAGTGTTCCTGATACTGGTCTGCGGAATTTCCTGTCAGTAATCTATTCCTTGGACCACATACAGGAGGACGCCAAGAAATCGAACAACTGCAACAAGAAGAAGCACCGTAGTGATGATAACCTCAGAAACGGCGGTTTCAGGCCACATAACAGGGGAAACAACGGTCAGAACAATAACGGTATGCCATAGTCTAGTGACAATGCTAATAACTACCAAGTTGCCAATAGCAACAATCGAAACTACCAGAACAGTAGCAACAACAACTACAATACAGAAAGACGAAATAATAACGATTTTGATAACGAGAACCGTAGTAAAACATGAAGACTGCAAACGGATCATGGCAGAATCCTGGAATCATTGGCTGAACGCAAAATACAGAGTCGTCACCACAGCAGCCACAAAACGTGCACATTACTGAGATGTCGGCGATACCGGTGCCAGACAATACACATCTGGGCGAACCCTGTAGTCCTTCGTCAGTCGGTAGAGGCACAGATTGAATGTAGAACACAATGACACTTGGCTACGATGCGATACAATGATGGGGATGCCCTGAGGCAGGAGTTGTATCAGTAATGTACGAAAGAAGATGTGGAAGTGGTACAAGCCACTGATAACGGTTCGACCAACAGTGTTGATGTGCAATTAGTCACACACACAGGAGGGTCTATTTCAGTTATGGATTACAGAATATTCAGTCACGCCAATCAAGTCAAGCGTTTGCATATATTTCCTTTAAAAAATTGTAAGGTTGTGGGAACAGTGCTAAAAGCCAAGACATTAAACAACGAGTCCAGTCTGACGTCGTTCTCGGAAAAGGACCCATTTGTTACACTTTTCTATTCGTAAGTAATTTGTCCGTTCCTGTGATCCTGGAATGGGACTTTATGCTCGAGATGGACGCACAGATAACCTCTCACGCCGGTTTGTTTGCATAGTAGTCCATCGAGAGACTGTACTGGATCTTGTAGAAACAGTTGACATTCATGGACTGCCATGGTGTCAAGGTGAAATGCGTACGACCGAATGTTTTGTTTTCATGCAACGAACCAGAGGAAGATTATTGTGATATAAATGTCGCCCACCACGAAGAAGCACATAATAAGGATAACTTAACTAGGATGAAGGAGCAGAATACAATTACTTAAGCGGCGAACAACAGCCTGAGCAAGTAAGCTTATTTCACCATTACAAACAAGTATTCTCGTGAAAACGAATGGTGATACGAAGATACACGTATCACAAACAAGTGTACGAACATCAGACCTAGTGTCGTGTCGCATATTCTGTGCCATGGTCTCAGAAAGAGACAGTGACGAAGGAGCTACGAAAAACTCTAGACTGGGGTACGATCGAGACTTCTTTCTCACCCTACAGCAGCCCTCTGTTAGCTGTAGCTAAGACTGACGGTACGATTACCTTTGTGCTGGATGAGTGTGACATCAATAAAAGCATAGTGCCCATCAGGACAAGACCCGAAAATCTGGAAGAACAGATCCAGAAATTCTTCGGAACCAGGTACCTTACTTCGATCGATTGACAATAATCGTACTGGCATATCGAGCTGTCCAAATGAGCAAACCGAAATACACCGCATTCTTATTCACTAGTAGAAGTTACCAGTTCTGTCCTTTCGTTTGAACATAAGCACAGATGTGTTTATCGCCATGCTCGATACAGTGCTTGGACCTGAACTGTTAGATGTTGTAACAGATTATCTCTACAATTTGCCTACTGCGACTGCCACTTTGCAGGAATGCTTAGAATTGATTGCCAAAGTGTTGACTAAATTTTCGGATGCAGGCGCTACCGCCAACTTCGGGGAGATAAGTTCGGACGGGATGAAATAAAATTCCTGGGTCATAAAATTTCGCTCCAAAATATAGTACAAGAAACGGGAAAAAATGGATACAACAGTACAGTTCATGTACCCAAGAAATAACTCTAAAGTTTTATGGTACTTGATTCAAAATTGTTGATTCAAATGGCTCTGAGCACTATGGGACTTTAACTCCTGAGGTCATCAGTCCCCTAGAACTTAGAACTACTTAAAACTCACTAACCTAAGGACATCACACACATCCATGCCCGAGGCAGGATTCGAACCAACGACCGTAGCGGTCGCACGGTTCCAGGGTGAAGAGCCTAGGACCACTCGGCCAACACGGCCGGCGGTACTTGCTTCATTCTGATTAGAGGTCACTATCCCTTTATCCAGATCAGACTTAATTTACTTTGAATGCTGACCTTACACAGACCAATACATTCTATTCAGCGAAACAAATACACTCCTGGAAATGGAAAAAAGAACACATTGACACCGGTATGTCAGACCCACCATACTTGCTCCGGACACTGCGAGAGGGCTGTACAAGCAATGATCACACGCACGGCACAGCGGACACACCAGGAACCGCGGTGTTGGCCGCCGAATGGCGCTAGCTGCGCAGCATTTGTGCACCGCCGCCGTCAGTGTCAGCCAGTTTGCCGTGGCGTACGGAGCTCCATCGCAGTCTTTAACACTGGTAGCATGCCGCAAGAGCGTGGACGTGAACCGTATGTGCAGTTGACGGACTTTGAGCGAGGGCGTATAGTGGGTATGCGGGAGGCCGGGTGGACGTACCGCCGAATTGCTCAACACGTAGGGCGTGAGGTCTCCACAGTACATCGATGTTGTCGCCAGTGGTCGGCGGAAGGTGCACGTGCCCGTCGACCTGGGACCGGACCGCAGCGACGCACGGATGCACGCCAAGACCGAAGGATCCTACGCAGTGCCGTAGGGGACCGCACCGCCACTTCCCAGCAAATTAGGGACACTGTGGCTCCTGGGGTATCGGCGAGGACCATTCGCAACCGTCTCCATGAAGCTGGGCTACGGTCCCGCACACCGTTAGGCCGTCTTCCGCTCACGCCCCAACATCGTGCAGCCCGCCTCCAGTGGTGTCGCGACAGGCGTGAATGGAGGGACGAATGGAGACGTGTCGTCTTCAGCGATGAGAGTCGCTTCTGCCTTGGTGCCAATGATGGTCGTATGCGTGTTTGGCGCCGTGCAGGTGAGCGCCACAATCAGGACTGCATACGACCGAGGCACACAGGGCCAACACCCGGCATCATGGTGTGGGGAGCGATCTCTTACACTGGCCGTACACCACTGGTGATCGTCGAGGGGACACTGAATAGTGCACGATACATCCAAACCGTCATCGAACCCATCGTTCTACCATTCCTAGACCGGCAAGGGAACTTGCTGTTCCAACAGGACAATGCTCGTCCGCATGTATCCTGTGCCACCCAACGTGCTCTAGAAGGTGTAAGTCAACTACCCTGGCCAGCAAGATCTCCGGATCTGTCCCCCATTGAGCATGTTTGGGACGGGATGAAGCGTCGTCTCACGCGGTCTGCACGTCCAGCACGAACGCTGGTCCAACTGAGGCGCCAAGTGGAAATGGCATGGCAAGCCGTTCCAGCATCTCTACGATCGTCTCCATGGGAGAATAGCAGCCTGCATTGCTGCGAAAGGTGGATATACACTGTACTAGTGCCGACATTGTGCATGCTCTGTTGCCTGTGTCTATGTGCCTGTGGTTCTGTCAGAGTGATCATGTGATGTATCTGACCCCAGGAATGTGTCAATAAAGTTTCCCCTTCCTGGGGCAATGAATTCACGGTGTTCTTATTTCAATTTCCAGGAGTGTAGATATGGACTGAACTAGCAGAGCAAGCACAGGCATTGTGCAGTGAACCAATATCAACTAAACCGAATAAATACCTAAAGTTCAACAAGTTGGTCCTCGTTCTATATGCAATAAGAAATTCAACACAGCAAAATACAGTCAGTGAAAGCTAACAGCTGCATTAACTGCTCAAATATCCCCTAATTCACAAATTGTTAAGCTGGAAAAATTACTACCTCCAAAATATGCGCACATAAAAATAATTCACTGAACACTCTTGAACCTCTGTCCCACCGTGAACCGTACACAACCAGAATATTTTTTTTTGAGTCATCAGTCTTCTGACTGATTTGATGCGGCTCGCCACGAATTTCTCTCCTGTGCCAAACTTCATCTTAGAGTAGCACTTGGAGTCTATGCCCTCAACCAAATTCAAACTTCGAAACTTGGCTCTTTATCACGACCGTAACGTGAACGACTACTACTATAATTGTCTTTCGTGCTTTCCCCTCAAATCGAGGGGAAAACGACTCCCTTATCTGATATTCGTGGTCCTTAACCGAAATGTACATTTGCGGCAGTAGGATATTTCTGCAGTCAACTTCAAATACAGTAGAATCGTTCGGGAATCAGCTTCAAACGGCAATTCTCTAAATTCTTTCGATAGTGTCGCTTGAAAATAACGTCGCCTTCCATCCAGTGATTGGCATTTGTGTTCCCGAAACATTTGTGTAAGACTAGCGTGTTGATCGAAACTATCGACAACAAATCTAGCGGTCAGCCTCTGAATTACTTCAGTGTCGTCCTTTAATGCGACCTGATGGGGACCCGAAATACTCGAGCAGTACTGAAGAGTGGGTCGCAGTTGGGTCCCCTTCACAGATGAATCACAGTTATCTAAACTTCATCCAATGAAACCAAGTCCAGCGTTCGCCTTCCCTACTACCACACTGATGAGATCGTCCCATGTCATATCACTTCGCACGTTACGCCTAGATAATTAATCGACGTGTGTGTGTCAGGCGGCACACTACTAATGCTGTACTCGAACATTACGAGATGGCTTCTCCTACTCACCTGTCTTAATTTACATTTTTCTACATTTAGATCTAGCTGCCACTCATCAAAAAAACCAGGAATTTTGTCCACGTCATTTTGTATCCTCCTTCAGTAACTCAACAGACAGTTTCTCGGACACCACAGTGTCATCAGCAAACAGGCGCAAATTGCTGCTCATCCTGTATGTTACATTACAGTCTACATATATAAATAATAATGTCATGACTCACTCATCATCGCTCAGCCCAAACATCTAAGGAGAGAAACTTGAAATTGGGAGAGGGTGTTGGTATTATATTGCAGGTTTAGTTTAAGATGAGATTTTTCGAAATTACACCCCTAGGGCAGTGAAATGGCGGATGAAAGATGTTTTGTATATGTTTAACTATTAAGAAAATTTTGAAGGTGCTGTTGTTCAAATGGTTCAGATGGGTCTGAGCACTAAGGGACTTAACAGCTGAGGTCATCAGTCCCCTAGACATAGAACTACTTGAACCTAACCAACCTAAGGACATCACACACATCATGCCCGAGGCAGGATTCGAACCTATGACCGTAGCAGCAGCGTGGTTCCGGACTGAAGCGCTTAGAGCCGCTCGGCCACAGCGGCCGGCCACTGTTGTTGTTGTGGTCTTCAGTCCAAAGACTGGTTTGATGCAGCTCTCCATGTTACTCTATCCTGTTCAAGTCTCTTCATCTCCGAGTAACTACTGCAACCTACATCCTTCTGAATCTGCTTACTGTATTCAATTTCTTGTTCTCCCTCTATGATTATTACTCCTCACGATTCCTCCAGTACTAAATTGGCGATTCCTTGATGCTTCAGAATGTGTTCTACCAAATGATGCCGTCTTCTAGTCAGTTTATGGTACAAATTTCTCTTCACCTCAATTCTGTTCAATAACTCCTCGTTAGTTACATGATCTACCCATCTAAACTTCATCATTCTTCTGTAGCACCATATTTCAAAAGGTTCTATTCTCTTTTCCTCTAAACTGTTCATGGTCCACGTTTCACTTCCATCTATGGCCATACTCCACGTAGACAGGCCTAGGAAAATTTGTATTCAGTTTCTCGGTCAGAAATAAAGAAAAAGGGGACGAAAAGTTTATGAAATTATTTCGTTATGTGACCATTTTCAAAGGTACGTCTATGAAAATATGTACTTGGTTTCTCTATTAGAAATTAAAAAAATCGTGTTTCACTGTTTTTTGGAAATAGGGGGCGAAAATTTTTAAGACAATGTTTCCCTTTATTAAATATTTTTAAAGCTAATTCTACGATAGTTGGTATTTCACTTCTCGGTTAGACACACAGAATTATGTGTTAGGGGATGAAAGTTTCTGTGGCAATATCTCCCCATGAACACAAAAGGTATGATTAACAGAAACCTTAGACGTCAGCTACAAGAATCGCTTTTAGGTCAGATGTTCATCCGGAAAAGACCTTGCTTCCATGGCTCTAATTAACATAAAAAGTTTAAAAGGTGTTGCAATTTATGAACAAAAAAAATTTCGATTAAAGGAAGACAAAAGAAATCTGTGCAGATTATACAATCTACGTGGGCGAAACAGCGGGCGCTAAGCTGGTTTATGTGTATATAGAATTAAGAGCGGTCCTATCACATTTCATAAGGCACCATCGACGATATCCTTCTCTTTAAAACAATTAGTTTATTGAAAATGAATCAAACAGTTTGTAATACGCACATGCAGCGTGTCTATAGCTTTTTACTTTTGTGTAAACACTTTTACCCATAATGTTAGTAAGTTTATTAATATTTGTTGCACTAATATGGTATAATTTGACTGAGTCCATCTCTTTATTATGGCTACAGTGCTGTCATCAGAGTTTCTTCAGCTTGTCAGCTCTAGCACAGTCAGAACCTCGCCATACTGCTCAGCGTCCATAACCACGGGGTTACACAGCTTACTTTTCCCGTCGCGGGAAATCCAATCGGCTTCCTCCCAGCGTCCCGCTGTTCTCCGTTTCACCTGAAGCTTTCTACTGCAACACAGAGCTCTCCTCAACTCTTTCGTACCTATGTGATCTAGCGGCCACGTAGCATTTTGACAACTATATAATACTAAACCAAACTTCCTGTTCTTTGATTAATTTCTACGTAACGGACACACTGCTCGTCATATTACGGGGCTTAGACCACATGAAATTTTCCCATCCCATGCTGGCTATTATGCAGACATTTATATCAGCATTTTTGTCAGTATTTGGTTTGATACCGACAGAGGTCAGTGATCTAGAATACTGGCTCTGTGTAGAAATTTATGTAGCACATTAATCTCTGAAAGGAGATACTCAGTGAGTGCTGTTGTGGAAGTAGGAAACAGTGTTTCTTGGACTACAGCTTCCAGTAAATTATAGATGCGCCAGTGTGTTCGCCAGGTGTGCTTGTCATTCAAGTTGTTTCCCTTCTGTGTTGCTCCATATGCCGTAACATATGGCTTTAAAAATGTGTTATATGTTCTTATTACAAGCACTAATCCATGGCTAGTTGTGCAAGGTGATTTTGTATGCACATGATGTAACGGTTTGAAATGCAGAAACTTTTATGGTTCAAATGGCTCTAAGCACTATGGGACTTAACATATGAGGTCATCAGTCCCCTAGACTTAGAACTACCTAAACCTGACTACCCTAAGGGCATCACACACATCCATGCCCGAGGCAGGATTCGAACCTGCGACCGTAGCAACAGCTCGGTGCCGGAGTGAAGCGCCTAGAACCGCTCGGCCACGATACTTTTATATTTGTTACTTTAATATCTACCCACATTAATGTGTTGGTTATATTTCTCTCCATCAAACAGTCTTCTTGCAAAAAAGTAACGAAATTTACTCTGATGTTTTCTGCGCGGTCGTAACAGCTCAGTTAACATTAAATGGGCTTCGCCTGCAGTATAGACTCACCATTTTGCTAACATTAAATGGGCTTCGCCTGCAGTATAGACTCACCATTTTGCGTCCATATTTCAACACCTGGCGTGCTTCCCAGGGTAAAATAAGCATAAATGGTTAGCTGTTGCCACTTGCACTTAGAGGTACTAACCAACCTAACAACTTACTACTCCTAATTGATAAAATTATTAGTCTTCAAACAAAGTAGGTACTAAAGCAATTTTGTGCAGTACACTGTTCTCAGTTACCAATAAAAACATCTGAAGTCATACCCGTTACACCCCATGTATAACGCATTTCTTAGTAGAATGACGTCATCTGTACCTGTTAGAGCTACACATAATATATGGCACTCAAATATAAAAATATTTCTGGCTCTGTAATTTACTGAAATTATTATTTGTAGGTGGCAGAGGTCATTCTTCGAATTAAAAACTACGCAATGGCTCTTTTTCTTTTGCATTGTCGCTCTTCAGCTGAGGACATTACTGAAATATACAAATATATGATTATTGCCTTTGCGCACGTGTCTCCTCCCCAGTTTTCGGTGTTAAGTTAGCGATGTGAACTAGCAATCCCCAGAGCAAACCACTCATATGCAGATGGCTGAATGGCTGTCAGCCGAAACGTCGTGGCAAGAAGTCGACGTCATCCGACTGCAGTCCCGAAACTTCATGTTAACAGCGAATGAGCAGCAGGCGAGGAGGTTCAAAAAGGTTCAAATGGCTCTGAGCACTATGGGACTTAACAGCGGAGGTCATCAGTCCCCTAGAACTTAGAACTACTTAAACCTAACTAACTTAAGGACATCACACACATCCATGCCCGAGGCTGGATTCGAACCTGCGACCGTAGCAGTCACGCGGTTCCGGACTGAAGCGCCTAGAACCGCTCGGCCACCGCGGCCGGCAGGGGAGGAGGGTTGCTGGTTAGCTACAGTTTGTAAGAGTCGTGTAGAAGGACCACCATCCACCATTAGGAAAGGGAGGGAGGAGAGTGAAATGAGGCTAAAAGGAGCCTGAGCATGTAGAGAAACAGTAGTGTTCAGTCAATGTCAGGAGGATGGTTGGATAGCTGGGCAGAGTTGGTTGCCACGTTAGAGGAGCCAGTAAAAGTTTTGTTGCAAATAGATGTGGAGAAAGGAGCACATCTGAGAATTAGGGAATGGATGTGTTGATATATTCCTGAAACAGATCTAGCATTAATAATCAAGGCAAAAACCGTACGGTGATTAGTGCCAAGTTGAAGTAAATATAAGAAATATGGTGTTCAGTCTGCTTAGAGAAACAAGAAATTAAATGAGTTCATACGTCAGTATAGACGGATACGAAAGGAGAGTGAAAATGCACGACGTACAAGGATTTGTGAGGAGTTGTAACATATTACCTCACATGTAGCATGATTAACACCATCAAACATATCCTCTGGTTTTATTAATATGAACTCTTGGTGATGACACAATACGGAGAAATCTTTATTATACATTATTATTATATTATCACTATTACAACTTACATTTTATGATATTACTGAATGTATCATAACGATTTATCGCTATCGAACGTGTTAACTTTAAGTCATACAGTGGCCCGAAAAAATGGCATATGACGGAGGGGTTCAGACACACTCTTCTCAGGCTGCTTTTAGTGCACTGCGGGCTTTTCGTTGCATCGTTACCAGGTCCGGATTAGTCCGAGGTGTTTTAATGTTTATGTTATGTAGGATAATTGTAACAGATGGTTTCGACGTCTTGCGGGCGGTAGCTGTAGGTAACTTGTCATACTAATTCCCTATGCCATGGAAGAACTGATTTCATAGAGTCTCTTAACAGTAAGAGTCAGTTGGCCGGTATGAAACTGAAGGGTTTGCTGGGATTCCTAGAGGGTGGGATATGAAGCTAGTAAGGCGGTATCGCAGACGTATTGGTGGAGATTGTAGGAGGAGTTCAAAGGCGGATTAGGAGTTTAGGGGATGTACAAGGTTTTGGAAAGACAAAACCGTTGTTCACACACTTGCTTTGAGGTCGAATTCAAGGGATTTAGTTCAAATGGATATGAGCACTATGGGACTTAACATCTGAGGTCATCATTCCCCTAGAACGTAAACCAAACTAGCCTAAGGACATCACACACATACATGCCCAAGGCAGGATTCGAACCTGCGACCGTAGGAGTAGCGCGGTTCCGGACTGAAGCGCCTACAACCACTCTGCCACCGCGGCCGGCAGGGATTTAGTGTTTTAAGGTATAAAATATCACCTCAGCCACTGTTAAGAAATACTTTAATTTCGGTTATGTTCACTGAACATGTGCGGGTGGCAGGTTCCTAGGACCTACCAACTGCATTGGTACACACGCAAACGGCTTCGATGACATCTGGTTTAACACCAGGTCTCATTATTAAACAATAACGAGGCTTTAGAAAAATCCACATGTTACATTGTGACTTTGGAAGACCCATCAACAACTACGCACGTACTGATAAATGCCTCAGACACAGCCAGGACGTAAATGAGAATGACTTAGGAGACACGATACTGTGAGAAGAATTTGACAGAGCACTGAAAGATCCAAGTCGAAACAAGGCTCCAGAAGTAGACGACATTTTGTCAGAACCACCGACAGCCTTGGGAAAACCGCCATGACAAAATTCTTGCATCTGGTGAGGAAGATGTATGAGGCGGGCGAAATTCTCTCAGACTTCAAGAAGAATGTAGTAACTCCAATTCCCAAGAAAGCATGTGCTAACAGGTGTGAATATTATCGAACCATTATTTTAATGAACCTTTGTTGCAAAATACTAGCACGAATTCCTTACAAAAGAATGGAAAATCTGGTACAAACCGACCTCGGGAAGGATCAGTTTGTATTCCGGGGAAAGTAGACCTGCAAAAAGCTTTTGACAGTACTGAGTGGACTACGCTCTTTCAAATACTGAAGCTAGCAGGGATAAAGTATCGGTAGCGAAAGGGTATTGGCAACTCTTACAGAAAGCAAAGGACAATTACAAGAGTCGAGGGGCATACAATAAAGCACTGGTTGAGAAGGGAGTTAAGCAGTATTGTAATGTATTCCCGAAGTTATTCAGTATGACTTGTGAAGTCATCAGATGATCAAAACGACTTGCAAAATGATTTACATATCTGTATGCTGCGAAAAGTGGCAGTTGACCCAGAATAAAGAAAAGGGCGAAGTTATTCATGAGTACTAGAAGAAATCAGCTAAATTTCGATTACGCGATAAGTCACACAAATCTGAGGGCTGTAAATTCATCTAAATACTTACTGATTAAAAATGCAAATAACCTAAATTGGAACGATCACTTAGATAATATTGTGGGTAGAGAAAACAAACGACTGCGATTCATTGGCGGAACACTTAGAAGCTGCAACAGGTCTACCAAAGAGACAACTTACACTGCGCCTGCCCGCCCTATTCTAGAGTACTGTTGTGCGGTGTGGGATCCGCATCAGGTGGGACTGACGGATGACATCGAAAAAGTACAAAGAAGGGCAGCTCGTTTTGAATTATCGCGAAATAGGAGAGATAGTGTCACAGACATGATATGTGAATTGGAGTGGCAATCACTAAAACAAAGGCGTTTTTCGTTGCGACAGGATCTCCTCATGAAATTTCAATCACCAGTTTTCTCCCCCTATTGCGAAAACATTCGGCTGGCACCCACCTACATAGGCAGAAATGATCATCACAATAAAATAAGAGAAATCAGGGCTCGCACGGAAAATTTTAAGTGCTCGTTTTTCCCGCGTGCCGTTCGAGAGTGGAACGGTAGAGAAACAACATGAAGGTGGTTCATTGAACCCTCTTCCAGGCACTTTATTGTGAATAACAGAGTAATCACGTAGATGTAGATGTAGATGTACCATGGTCAAGCAGTAAAGAAAACCAAAGAAACATTTGGAGACGAAATTAAAGTTCAGCAGAAGAAAGAAAAAGTCTGAGACTTTCCGGTGACGTTATAATTCTGTAACAGACAATAAAGAATTTGGAGGATCAGTTGAATTAAACGGACAGTGTATTGAATGGCGGATATAATATGCGCATTGCCGAAATCGAAAATAAGGGTAGTGGAATGTAGTCGAATTTTATCAGACGATGCCGAGGGAATTAGATTAGGAAACGAGACACCTAAAGTAGTAAATGAGTTCTGCTATTTTAGCATTAAAATAACTGACGATGATCGGAATATTGAGGATATAAAATGTAGAGGGGTACTGGCAAGAAATACGTTCATGAAGAAAAGTTTGTTGACATCAAATATAGTTCTAAATGTTACGATTCTTTTGTGAAATTGTTTGTGTGAAGTGTAAGTTCGTACAAAAGCGAGATGTGGATGATAAACAGCTAAGACAAGAAGGGAATAGAAGCTTTTGAAATGTAGAGTTGCAGAAGAATGCTGAAGGTTAGATGGGTAGATCTCGTAACTAATGAGGGGTACAGAACAGAATTTGGGAGAAATGGAATTTGTGACAATACAGGACGAAAAGAAGGAGTTGTTTTGATAGGAGACGGTTCGAGATATCAAGGGATCGTTAGTTTAGTAACGGAGGGAAGTGTGAGGGGTAAAAATAGTAGACGGAGACTACGAGATGAATAGATTGTGCAGTGTCAAATGTAAGTAGATTGCTGTAGTTATTCGAAGATGGGGAGGCTTGTACTGAATAAAGTTGTGTGAAGAACTGCAGCAAACCAGGCTTCTAGCTGAAGAGCACGACAACAGCAAAGTTTTGTGGTTTGTTAGTCTGTGTGCATAGTTCCCTTAATTACACTACTGGCCGTTAAAATTGCTACACCTCGAAGATGACGTGCTACAGACGCGAAATTTAACCGACAGGAAGAAGATGCTGTGATATGCAAATGATTAGCTTTTCAGAACATTCACACAAGGTTAGCGCCGGTGGTGACACCTACAACGTGTTGAGATGAGGAAAGTCTACAAACGATTTCTCATACACAAACACCAGTTGACCGGCGTTGCCTGGTGAAACGTAGTTGTGATGCCTCGTGTAAGGAGGAAAAATGCGTACCATCACGATTCCGACTTTGATAAAGGTCGGATTGTAGCCTATCGTGATTGCGGTTTATCGTATCGCACTTTGCTGCTCGAGTTGGTCGAGATCCAATTACTGTTAGCAGAATATGGAATCGGTGGGTTCAGGAGGGTAATAGCACACGCCGTGCTGGATGCCAACGGCCTCGTATCACTAGCAGTCTAGATGACAGGCATCTTAACCGCATGGCTGTAACGGAACGTGCAGCCACGTCTCGATCCCTGAGTCAACAGATGACGTTTGCAAGACAATAACCATCTGCATGAACAGTTCGACGTCGTTTGCAGCAGCATAGACTATCAGCTCGGAGACCATGGCTGCGGTTACCCTTGACGCTGCATCACAGACAGGAGCGACTGCGATGGTGTACTCAACGACGAACCTTGGTGCACGAATGGCAAAACGTCATTTTTTCGGATGAATCTAGGTTCTGTTTACAGCGACATCGCGGTGAACGCACATTGGAAGCGTGTATTCGTCATCGCCATACTGGCGTGTCACCCGGCGTGATGGTATGGGGTGCTATTGGTTACACGTCTCGGTAACCTCTTAATCGCCGTGGCGGCACTTTGAACAGTGGACGTTAGGTTTCAGATGTGTTACGACCCGTGGCTCTACCCTTCATTCGATCCCAGCGAAACCCTACATTTCAGCAGGATAATGCACGACCGCATGTTGCAGGTCCTGTACGGGCTTGTCTGGATACAGAAAATGTTCGACTGCTGCCCTGGTCAGCACATTCTCCATATCTCTCACCAATTGAAAACGTCTTGTCAATGGTGGCCGAGCAACTGGCTTGTCACGATACGCCAGTCACTACTCTTGATGAACTGTGATATCGTGTTGAAGCTGCATGGGCAGCTGTACCTGTACACGCCATCCAAGCTCTGTTTGACTCAATGCCCAGGCCGTTATTCCGGCCAGAGGTGGTTGTTCTGGGTACTGATTTCTCAGGATCTATACACCCAAATTGCATGAAAATGTAATCACATGTCAGGTCTAGTATAATATATTTGTCCAATGAATACTCGTTTATGATCTGCGTTTATTCGTGGTGTAGCAATTTTAATGGCCAGTAGTGTATTATATTGCCTTTTATCAGTTTTCATTGCGGGTCGTAAGTAATTGCCTGATACAGTTTTGTAGAAATAAGAAAGGGCAAATTGGAGTTATATGGGCTGGGCTAGCACTGGTGCTTCTTTTGCACATTTTGTTTGAGCTCGTTTTCCTGCCATCAATTGTAAATTGTAATCAGTCCAACAACCATTTCTTCGTACTGTTTTCTTCCAGGACAGCTTCGTAACCAAGAAAACTACGGTGAAATTTGGAAGATAGGGTGAAGGTACTGGCAGAGGTAAAGCCGTCATTGCGTATTGTGAGTTACTCTTCGGTAGCTCATTTGGCAAAAGCGTTGAATGCGAATGTTGGGGTTCCAGGTTTGAGTCCCGATCCGGCACACAGTTTGAAATGTTTGCTTAGCGGATCCACTGGTTGGTCAAAGGATTTGTGGAATGAAGGTGGCAAATAAGATACTTTCTTTTTAAATGTACGAAACTTTATTGGTCACGAGTTGCGCGTTTGTACAAAAGACGGAGGAGAAAAGAGCGAGAGGAGCGGTGTCCATGAGGTGGTGTGGCGACGCTTAAGACCGGGCCTGAGGCTGGCTGGCGATGTAGGCGAGCGCCTTCTGGATGGCCTCAGGGATGGGGGGAGGGGTGGGCAGATGCGCGCCCTGTGGCACGTAGCCGTTCTCGTCGGCGGTGTACTGGATGGCGAACTGGTTGCCGGCGTCGTCGGTGTAGGAGAAGTCGCCGCGCACGGCTTCACCCAGGCCGTCACCGTCGGGGCCGGGGGCAGACACCTGCTTCAGGGCGCCCTCCTGCGAGGCGCGCTGGCCGTCGGACGTCTCGAAGCTGTGGGAGAAATGCCGAGGTGGCGTTAACAGTCTTCCACAACACACAGAATAGCTGATGTAGGCAGGTTATCGGAATATTAATAAAAATATTTCTCCTACAATTTCTGTTCTAATAGTGCATCACGTATCACGTGACTTCATACTGAACACTCAAACGTACACGCACTCACTTCCTTTATTGCTTCCGGTACTTTTATGAAGAAGCGAAAACTTGGAACAAGTCACGTAGGACACAAGTCTGTGTGTGAGGTGGATGGCAGCCTGGCTACATCAAACGGACCGCCTCACCTTGATCCACGCGATTATATAACACCGACTGTCGACCATCACCCCAGCACCTCCGGCTAGCAGCCTCCTACGCAGAGGTTAAAGGTCAGGCAGTATATCTGTCTTCACCGCAAAGGTAATGGGCCTTCTACTGTGAAGACTTAGTGTGACGGGAAATGACTGTCTGTCAAAGCTGTACCGTTAAGTGCCATAAATTCTGAACTGAAGACGCAACCCATGCGGTAGGCTCTTCGCTAGCTGGCATAGCACTGATGCATCGAAAGAGCAACTAGCTAGTTGCGTCACACGTGCCGCTGATTTCGCCGTGTCGAATCTGAGATTTCTGATTTCTTAGGAGGTATTGATTAAATGAAGAGTTCAAGGACCTTAGCGGCTTTTGCTAAGTATTATAACAATTTTTTTTGTATACTGTACTTTAGTCAGACGAAAAGTTTAAAGAAAACTACGGCCTATTTAGTGCTAAATTTAGGTCACGTTTTAACAAAACTAAAACAAAGTATCATGAGTAACAGAGACGAGAAGAAAGGTAACTTTGAGACCTTTCCACCGGCGGAGGTGGCCGAGCGGTTCTAGGCGCTACAGTCTGGAACCGCGCGACCGCTGAAGTCGCAGGTTCGAATCCTGCCTCGGGCATGAGTGTGTGTGCTGTCCTTAGGTTAGTTAGGTTTAAGTAGTTCTAAGTCTAGAGGACTGATGACATCAGCAGTTAAGTCCCATAGTACTCAGAGCCATTTGAACCATTTTGAGATCTTTCCGGAATATACAGTAGAAGAAGTAGTACTTATAAGTAGGATAAAAAAGGAAGTGAGGTGTGTCATGCAAGGTAATATCAGTAACTGTTGTAGAACAACAAAGCATTTTTTCAGCAAAAATCGTACCATACCATGAATTACTCTTATTATGTACAGAGCTAGGTTTCTGGGAGTTTAGTTGGCGTAGTGCGTTAAATGGAACAGATGTGAACAATATGAATGCTGTATCATAAAAGAATGGAATAACTTTCAGTTTGTTGTCATGATAGTTGATTTATGAAATGAAGAGAGACTAGAAATAATAGGCGAAGAAAGAAGTTAATGAAAGTCACTTCCAGAAAAAGGGACACATTTGTGATATTAGCGTGTCCTGCAAGGTTAACGTGGCTTGTGCAACCGAGTGAAGAGACGACAAATGTAAATGCATGTACTCGTACGTAAAATAGGTACCGAACGATTTTGGATGTGAAATCAGCAAAGGACTGCATTACTTACTGACTGTCGATTTTTCACGGTATTTGAAACTACATGAAGTCCCATTCAGGCCTGGAAGCGCATTTATAAATGAATTCCACCTTAGAAATTTCCTGGCGGACTAAAGTTGTGTACCGGACTGGCAACCGAACTGGGAACATCCTCTTTCACAGGCAAACCGAGCCTTGCTCTTTCAATACATATCCCAGGAAATTCAAAGTTCCGGTTCCGAGTTCTGAAACAGCACCCACTTTTAATTTCCCAGGAAGTTTCAAAACAGCGTACACCTCTGCAGAATGAGACAAGCATTCTGGAATTTAATTCCTTATCGACGTACGCTTCTTTGAGAGCATAGAAAAGCTTAAAGAAGTACCGAAACAGCTTCGACACTACTCTTTAAGCATGTTGAGTTGTACGTTCCTAACTATGCCTGATTTCTCGAACATCTCACCTGTAACGGTAGGAGCCATCAAAGTTGACATCGTTGGTGGCAGAGACAATGACGGCGTCCTTGCCTCGTCCTCCAGCCACAGGCCTCTGGGGCAGGGCCATGGCGGCGGCGGCCAGGCACAGCACGGTTACCTGCGGCAGACAATTGAAGCACAGGGGTCAGTACAGGGGTGGTTTTGGGGAAGGAAATAAGCAGTGTTCGTCAGAAATACTGTTTTCAGTGGTATTTGTAACAGTGAAGAAGAAGGCACGGGAGGAAGAGCAGGAAGAGGAAGAGAAGAAGTAAGAGATGGAGGAGGAAGAGGACTAAGAAGAAGAGAATGGGAAGAAGAGGAAGAAGTAGAATGAGGAGGAGAAGGAGGAATAGGAGAAGGAGAAGAAAAGGATGAGAAGAGGAAGTAGGAGAAGGAAGATGAGGCGGAGGTGAAGGATATGGAGGAGGAAGAAGAAAGCAGGTGGATGAGAAGAAGAAGGAGGGAGAGAAGGAGAGAGAAGAAGAGGATGTAAGAAGAAGAGAAAAGAACTGTACAAGACTTCAATAAAAAATACGCTGCCCGTACGCGGTAATAGATTAGCAGTCATCGTAAACGATGCACTCATTGTACCGAAGCTGTCCTTAGTCGTCCAGAGACTTTAATCTCGCTAACTCTAACGTCGAGACTCATTTGATTCGCTCGTTCAGTATCCCAGAAAGTCTGTGTTTGGTAAAGAAAATGGAGAGCAACCAATGGCAAGCTTCAGTTTTGAACCATTCCGGGATGTATTCGCTCGTGGTTTGTAGGATAATACTGACGTCACGATTTATTGGCGTCATCTGCTTGAGTCAGACAGTGAGGTCCTCACGCGTGGCTCACGCGGAATTGCTCTGCAAGTGAAAGGCGAATGACTGCAAACGTCATTCGGAATCATACTTTCAACTTCTTGTCGCAATATACGCTCCTGCTTTTCCAGGTTACAGAACTGATACTTTTGGGAAAAAAATGTTGAGCCGATTACAGATGTGATTTAGAGAAAGACGTAGCTTCATTGACTCCATCACAGTATCACTTGTTGGTCACATATTTTTATCATTTCAGTTCCGAACCAATCATCGGTGTATGTGGGATTATTTTTCTCTAAACGTCGGTTTCATTCATGAAATAATGAAGCGTTGACATTCGGATACACTTTCGCTTTAGTGAGAAGTACGAATGCTGAATGAAATGTTTTTCTGATAATGAGTACAGTATCGGCCTTGGGGCGAGAGACTGATATTCTGATTAGAACAGTCGAAGAGGAATGGATGATAAAGGTTGAACATCCAGTCGACATACAAATAATAATAGATTGCAGTTGTTCGCTCAGAGAATACAAGAAATGAATGGCCGTCTAGGTAAACCGGGGGGGAACTTAAATCGTGATGACTGCAGAAGAAATTTGACGGCAGATTTTCTTGAGTACCACTTCGGGCAAATTGCTTATCGGTCGGTCGATAATGTGGGCATCTCATTTCTTATTGCCGGATTTCTCACCTGAACTCTTCTCTTGTAATGTCGTTATCTAGAGACCAGGCCTGAACAAAGTCAAATATTAATCGGAGACTATCACTTTGTACCGAAATTTTGCAAAGGAAATATTAATTCAACTTCCAGGAGATATGAAACCCATGCGCACATTTCGTCAACAATTGTACTATTCTTTGACGTTTTCTGAAGTGTCCTCGCAGATATTCCCTCTCTCGCCACTCCGTTTCCCTTTTTATTGACATACTGAAACTCGCATCGGCCATCGCTGTGAGAAGTCACGCGATATCGTGAAGAGCAAACGCACTGGCGAGGCTCTTGCGGTTTGCATGCCGGGAGTCCCTGACATTCTGTGGACGCCTGTCGTAAGAACTTCGTGCTCGGCCCCTCCTACCGGGGATAGCGCAGATACGGGCAGAGGGCAAGGTCGGCAGATGCGCAACAAGTGGACGTCTTCCGATGGCATCTCTCGCCCGCAAAAGGCGCTGCCGCCCTCACTGCCAAGACGTCGGTGTCACGCATCTCTCACCAGGAAGCTGCGTGCCAGGTGGCGACACTCCACACTGTACAGTACACGCATTCAACGTAACCACTAGCTGTACATTCCCGCCCTGCACATTTCGCTGCCATTTCTTCAACTTCTAGTATGTACTCTTCGAAAGAAGATGAACGTATGTACTTCAGCAGTACAACTGAGGGAAACATGAACTTAACCGAAATCCGTTATAACTAATGAAGTCGACAAAAGCCGAAATCAACAGCAAAAAAGATCTACTAATCTGAAGAGTAGTTTGGAAACAGCATAAAGAACTAGGAAGGGACGGGTGAGTCTGTCGAAGGAACCATTCCGATAAGGCCCAAGTGATTTAGGGAAGACTTGAAAAACGTGTATGAGAAACAGTCGAAAGACTATAGTTCTGCTGCGCTTCAATGTGTTCACTCTCTTGAACGCTTCACACTTTCGTCTGAAATGCATTTGGAACGCAGCTAAAATACAAAATTCTTATTGCCTCAAATTTCTACCCTGCTCTTCTCGATATCGTCTCTGTATAGTATCACTGCTTTTTGCAGCTTTAATCGGTGAAAGAAATCGGTATTAAACCCTAAGATTTGCTGTTGTGATTTAACAGCCATGTTCTTGTTAGAGGCTCTAGACTCTTGCATTCGTCAGGACCCTTGAACTGTCTTACCCAGAGAGTTACATATGGACCTATACTTTTACGTGTACTCCAAATCACGGCGAAATTTAGCGTTTTTCCATTAGAAAAATTCTGAAGTCTGACCGTGGATCGAATCCTCATCGTGTGATTTGCAGTGTGTCACATACCCACTGAAACAGTGAGCCTCGTCACAACCATTTTTCGACAGCAAACATTGAAACCTCGTTAGAATAGGCAACAGATATTCCGCGCTTTTCCGGAAAATGTGTTTATACTAGAGTTGTACTTTTAAGAGTCAGTACTCCCTCATAGGAGCACATTTAATGGAAAGGCATTATACATTTCCGCGGTCTTGAAACACAATTTCTTACTGCTCTCTCCTCAGTCGTAAACATTTCTGCCCACAAGGACTGTGTTGACACCAAGGAGCGTTCTACGTAAATCACTAATGCCTAGATAAAAATATTGAGTGTCGAGTGCGCGAAGACCATCTAACTGAGAGAAACCCGAACATTGTGAACAGTGGGTGCGCCGACACCGTGAGAAGACGACCGTGTGTAGAGGCGAGCACAAGGACCCACTGCGGTGACCTCGTTTCATAGCCCGGCGGACGTTACGTCGGCGCGCTGCCCCCGTTTCCGGACGGTCCTTCGAGAGTCTCCCGTTGTGCAATGGCGTCCTCTCCAGCTTCACTCAGCGGCGAGAAAGGTGCTCAGTCACCGTGCCCGATAGGCTGTCCAGCTTGCTGGGAGCTCCGGCCGCTGCGTTCGCTTTCCAGCATCTTAATTGGGATGGGTCCTTCTTTCGATAGGTCACCAGACGATCCACGCTTCCACTTAACACGGCGGGAAATTTACTTGCACCCGTAACCGTCCATCGTTCAAACCTGTTGCGACACGCTGTGATATCTTCGTGGCTACACTACCCGTTTCCATGATAGGCCGGACTGCTTTCACCAAACGCTTATCCCTGGCAGGGAAGGACTCCAGTAAATGCGATATCGGGGAAACGTCGTATGTGGCAAATACATCTACGGTATTACCCATATTAAAATTGTAGTGTATGCCTCACTTTCACTTAAAGCTACAAGCTAAATAATCGGATGAGAAGAAAAATGCTATTTCCCTTCCACCGTCATTTTAAAAGGTATGGATGACAGAAAATAACATCGGAACACTGTTATCAACGCTACTGCGCTTTTTAAACGTTTCACACCTTTCAAAACATTCGTTAAAACTGCATCTTCGTTCCAGAAATGTAAGCTCTCGGCTGGTATTGCTGTTATAATTATTGTAAGTCAGCTTGAAGCTATGAAACTAGGGCAAAGTTTGTGTAGCTTATGTCGCCTTCGTATACGTACTTAACTCTGCTGACTCCTAGGCAAGACATGATTGATGATGATGCAGCTGAAAGTGAAATGACGTTAAACTATCGTATGTGGACTGAATACGACTTCTACAGACATGTCGTTCCTCAGAGAGGGATATTTACGTTCAAATTTTAATGGATCTTTCCCATGAAATGCGCCCGTATTCTGCTTGAACGCGGGATCGTTCAGTTATGTGTTGTACTTGAGTTTCACAAAGAAAACTTAAGGCGAAAGTTCCCGTACAAAACGGAAGACGAAGCTAAGGCTTTCGCATGTAAATGACACTGTCTTCATCAGGCATATAAAGGTGTTCTCTTCCGGTTTAGAAAAACTTTGTACTGTACTAGGATTTGCCGTAATCGATGTGGTGTGTATTTGCTTTCGTCCAGTCTAGGAGACAACTCATTACTTGCAGCGAAAATTACAGTTTAACCTGCAGTTCAAACTGCAGAGCAACTTCATTTTTCTACATCAACGGAGCAAAGCCAGAGGTGGAATACGCGTTGAGCCCTCAGTGCAGCTGTGCGTTATATGCGCCTCCTAGATTCAGTAATGTACGAAAGTTGCGTGTCAGTTCCATAAATGTAAGAGCATAGACGATGTTGCAAATATAAAACAGGGAAATCGTCACCAAGCGGTGAAACTTGAGATACAATTATCTCACTTTGTGTCAGCTTTACAGAACGGAATGATAGTATAACTGGACATGCTGACTAGCACAAAAGACAGGATTGTCGTGTGAAATACACCAGCCGTAAAAACCTCCTGTTGATGCTGGTGATTAAACTGTAGGTAGTAATTAGTAATTAATCTGACTGGTCCGACGCCTACTGAAAAGCAGATTTCGGAATTTTTATTTACAAAAGTCGGACAATAAAAGGATTTTTCAAATTGGCTAGTACTGTCATCATAGTATACATACTGAGAAAGATGTTCTCAAAATTTATGCTGGTCTACACAACACGTGTGAAATCATAGAATAAGTTTACATTTTTCAGCTTACGTTTACTAGTGCTTCAGGATTATTGGAACATTACTTTTCCCATATAAAGCCTTGTTTTGAAGCTAATGAATGTATTTTGGTGAACGTGACAAGACCTTCTATGTGACGTTTATACGTATGGAACTATTTCCTCTAGCCCAGTCTATTTCTCCGGACAATGAATGGAGAGAGAGAAAAAACATTATTCTTGCAGTTGACTAATTCAGTTTTCATTCCACAGACAGTCTCAACATTGATGATTTTTCTGCGATACGCAGGTAATAACACTGTCACTGTGGGCACTCTTCAGTTTGCATGAGGTGCATAGTATGTAAGAACTATGAAATTGTTAAGAACCTAACGTTTCTATAGAAACTGCTTTCAAACTGTTGAATAAATTTTTTTGACTAGACGGGACCAACTTGGTCATTTGTGGACGTGTGAAAGAATTTTCTCTAGCTTTTCTTGTTTTAATTTTTCAGGACTAGGTACTGAGTGACAAGAACTGAACTGCTTCAGCTCACATCCCACTGATAGTACTAGTGCATTCGGTTCTGCCATAAATGGGCAGGTGCAGACTTCATCCTTCAACCAGTTTACAGGATGAGATGCAACGTACTTCTGGATTACGAAATTATTAAAACCTGAAGCTTTCACTAAAAACCTTCCTGTGTGGCTAGTAAATATTTTGGCGACCGTGACAGGACTAACTTGTTTTTCTTCTCTAGACTTGTGAAAGTCTTTCTCCGTCCTACTAAACGCCTTTGGATGGTGATTGCAAAGAGCAAGTGGAAGCCAGACGCAGCAGTGGGAACGAGACGTGGGAGAGCGTGGGTCAGCACTTCCGTGGGCGTTTGCAGCTTCTGAGAAGCGGCCTACCCACTGGGTGGCGGACAATGGGAGAGCGATAGCGAGTAGAAAGCGGACGCCGGCCGCGCCTCTGAGTATGCGCCCTGCAGTGCACCGGTGCGCCGGAGTGCAGACGCCGCCCGGACTGACAGCTTTCGCGGCTCGAAATGCGAAGTCAAACAGACGGAGGGAGGGAGAGAGAGTGAACGAGAGGAGTGGTCCAACGCATTGGAACACCCGTCGTCACGTGCAGCCTCCGACTTACCAACTTGAAGAACATGGCGGTGGTAGTGGTGGTGGTGGTGGAGAAGCTGAGAGTGTCTCTTGTGCTCTGCAGACCTGGAAGGACTGATGTACCGACCACGGGCCGCGGGCCCTATTTATACGGGGGCGAGAGCTGCTGCGTTGTCGTCCGGTGGACGGAGAGGCGCCAGGGGAGGGGAGAGAGAAGAAGAGCGCATGTGCTCCCAGGAAAGGCGCCCAGCCGAGCTGAGGTCGGCCGCCAAAGGTTGCGATAGGGCCGCGTGCCGCCGCCGTCCCCGCCTCTGCTGCTGGCATTTCTCAGGCCGGCGGCCGATGGGCAACCCGTCCGATAGCACGCGTCACCTGCTCTGCTCACACCCGACCTACCGAACTCCTTTCCCACTTTAGAAACAGGGAGACTTAGAACTTCATTATTTTATTTGCTACCCTTTGCGTTTGATCTCTCACCTAGTGATTAAGACACCTTGCCTTTCCAAAATACTAAATGATTTTTTATTTTAACTGGGTGAGATTAAGACACGTGAACACAAAATAAGCAGTCTCGCATATGCGGGTGACTTAGTTGTGATGGCAGATTGGATTGAAAGTTTGCAAAGTAATATTTCAGAGCTAGATCAGAAATGTAAGGACTATGGTATGAAGATGAGCATCTCCAAAACGAAAGTAACGTCAGTGAGAAAGAGATATAAACGGATTGAGAGCCAAATAGGAGGAACAAAGTTAGAAGAGGTGGACGGTTTCAAGTACTTAGGATGAGTATTCTCACAGGATGGCAACATAGTGAAAGAACTGGAAGCGAGGTGTAGCAAAGCTAATGCAGTGGGCGCTCAGGTACGATCTACTCTCTTCTGCAAGAAGGAAGTCAGTACCAAGACTAAGTTATCTGTGCACCGTTCGATCTTTCGACCAACTTTGTTGTATGGGAGCGAAAGCTGGGTGGATTCAGGTTATCTTACCAATAAGGTTGAGGTTGCGGATATGAAAGTGGCTAGGATGATTGCAGGTACCAGTAGATGGGAACAATGGCAGGAGGGTGTCCACAATGAGAAAGTCAAAGAAAAACTGGGAATGAACTATATAGGTGTAGCAGTCAGGGCGAACAGGCCTAGATGATAGGGTCATATTACACGCATGTGAGAAGCAAGGTTACCCAAGAGACTCATGGATTCAGCAGTAGAGGGTAGGAGGAGTCGGGGTAGGCCAAGGAGAAGGTACCTGGATTCGGTAAAGAATGATTTTGAAGTAATAGGCTTAACGTCAGAAGAGGCACCAATGTTCGCACTGAACAGGGGATCATGGAGGAATTTTATAAGGAGGACTATGCTCCACACTGAGCGCTGAAAGGCATAATCAGTCTTAAATGATAATGATGATGATGACTGACATTTGATAAATTACAGTTGCTTCTCGCAGCCTTATAGAGTTTATTCAGCACACCTGCCGACTGCATGTTCCTGTGTCACATAACTCTTCTGACTTCATCTTCCCATCTTGTTTTAGAGCGACCTCTACCTTTATTAGTTGAAATCAATTGTATCATATTCTTAGGTCATTTTTCCTCACCCAAACGGCATACATGCACAAACCATCACAGTTGTTCTGCTTCGATTGGATCCATTACAATGGTATCCATGTTCTTTCTGTAACGTACGTCTTCATTTTTAATTTTATCCGATGGTATCAAACCATAGCAACACCTCCAAAATCTCATCTCCGCTGGTGTTAAGTTCCTCTTAATTCTTGCTGTTATTTCCCTTGTTTCTACTCCATACGTTACTATAGTTCCTAGATAACAGAACACAGCATGTCATTCTCAATGGAGAGAAGTCTTCCGAAGTAAGAGTGATTTCAGGTGTGCCGCAGGGGAGTGTCGTAGGACCGTTTCTATTCACAATATACATAAATGACCTTGTGGATAGCATCGGAAGTTCACTGATGCTTTTTGCGGATAATGATGTAGTACATCGAGAGGTTGTAACAATGGAAAATTGTTCTGAAATGCAGGAGCATCTGCAACGAATTGACGCATGGTGCAAGTAATGGCAATTGAATCTCAATGTAGACAACTGTAATGTGCTGCGAATACATTGAAAGAAAGATCCTTTATCATGTAGCTACAATATAGCAGGTCAACAACTGGAAGCAGTTAATTCCATAAATTATCTGGAAGTAGGCATTAGGAGTGATTTAAAATGGTATGATCATATAAAGTTGATCGTCGGTAAGGCAGATGTCAGACTAAATTTCATTGGAAGAATCCTAAGGAAAAGCAATCCGAAAACAAAGGAAGTAGGTTACAGTACAGTAGTAGCAGTGGATGACGTGGTGCCTGCTCAGGAGTGAGGGGCTCAGTGTCTTTCGGAAACGCTTCTTTCTCGACACATCAGTGATGGCATTCTGTAAATCTAAACTCTTCACTATATACCTATGTTTCATACATTCTTCGTAAACAAATTGGTAATATTAAGCATTTCTAAGTTTTAAGATACGAAGGTGTAATTCCGTCAAAATTTTTTTAAAAGGCTGAGTAACCAAATAAGCTTCGTTTTAAGTGCCTGGCCTATATTTTCAGTTGCTTCTTGCGGGGGAACACTTACAATAGGAATGGAAAACATAATACCTATCCAGAATACAAACAGACTGCTACAGAAAAAAATGCCCAATCTATAGAAGAGTAAGTGTAATAGATTCAGTCTCTAGGCTATATGGGAAAATTATATAAGAACATAACGTGTTCCATAAGATCACGCACAGGCCCTACGTTTTCCCTAAAGCAGCTCGTGGAGAAAACTCTGACCAAGAATTTAGAGATACATATGATTTTCGTTCATCTTAAGATAATCTGTGGTAGCAGTGCCCTCCGTAAATAGTGGAGAATGGCATGAGTTGTTTATATGTTCATATAATTACGGTTTTGTATAATGCCAAAGTTTGGAGAATTGATGTAGGTATAAACATATGGAGAGATTCCAATTACCATAGGTTTAAGACAAGCATGCACGATAGCACCGACATATTTAAAACATATTTGAATTCCACCTTAATTTTATGGTTGTGTCTGTAAATGATATCTTCTTCACTTTTCAGTCTGCTAATGACCAGGTCATTATTGCAGAGGAAGAGTATGACCGAAGTACATGGTTAGAAAGTTGCACAGAGAGTATAAAAGGTAAGTATCAACTGTTAATTTAGAGAAAAAAGTAGTTACGGGAGGAGTGAACGACGACCTGATTTTAGATTTTGAAGTCGTAGGGTTTGTAGATTCTTACAAGTTAACGATGATGGATACATTGTAAAAGCGAAACTGAGACCAGAATTCGCGAGGTAGACAAGTAACCAAAAAAGTAAAACCGAGATTTGCGGAACACACGTATTAGATCAGAAACGAAGACTGAGATATTAGAAAATTATTATAAATACTATATCTACATCTCCCTCTACATCCATACTCCGCAAGCCACCTGACGGTGTGTGGTGGAGGGTATTGAGTACCTCTATCGGTTCTGCCTTCTGTTCCAGTCTCGTATTGTTCGTGGAAAGAAAGATTGTCGGTATTCCTCTGTGTGGTCTCTAATCTCTCTTCGCGAGATATACGTAGGAGGGAGCAATATACTGCTTGACTCCTCGGTGAAGGTATGTTCTCGAAACTTCAACAAAAGCCGGTACCGAGCTACTGAGCGTCTCTCCTGCAGAGTCTTCCACTGGAGTTTTTCTATCATCTCCGTAACGCTTTCGTAATTACTAAATGATCCTGTAATGAAGCGCGCTGCTCTCCGTTGGATCTTCTCTAACTCTTCTATCGACCCTATCTGGTTCGGATCCCACACCGCTGAGCAGTATTCGCCATCCAAGAGCGCAGACCTCAGCAATACTTTGAACCACTCGCTCTCAGAAGACGTAATCCATACATCGAGGTTAGGTTCTATTTCTCATCTACTCCTTTTCCTCTACTCCTCGGGCCAGCGTCTATTGTCCTCAGTTTCTGCATCTGCGTTACAGTTTAATATTAATGTCTAACACGGACTTGTTTCCGTGACGCTCCGGTAACTATCAGCAATCACGTTTATTTATATCACTAGACATAGTTTTAGTAGTTATGCTTCTTTAGACCCCTACAATGTTTCTACATACATGTTGTGTCTAATATAATGAAGCGGTCAGTATTGTTTCATTCTTATAGAACTATACTGGGTTATTAGCTAGCAATTATAGTGTTTAACTAAGCCTATGTTAGTACATATACTTGCTCCTTATTGTATAGTGATCAGTTTTTGCGTGTGGTGGATTGATCCGTTGCTCGTTCTAGTATCACTTATTTGCTGTCACTTGTTCTCCTTCTCCCTTTTCTGTATCTCGGAACATTATGTGATGTACCTTCATTCGCAGGGAACTTTGCATCCTGGGAAATCAGTAAAGCATGCACCACATTCGTTTATGCGCTATTTTTTGCGATTAGTTTCTGTACTTTTATCGAACTTAATACACAACTTGGGCATTGATTCCCATGCCGCAGACTGAGTACGTCATAGCACCGAAGGCAGCATCCCCAAGGCGGCCGTTTGTACCTCTGACTATCTTAAGAATTATCAGGGTCGACGATCGCCGGAATTCTGCAGAGCCACAGAAATTTTATTCCTGGTCCTGACTTCGACATCTAGAGGCAGACAGAGTATGATTACGAATTTAAACTGCCCTGTACATACCATTAGTCATTTTGATATGTAGGCTTGAGAATTGAAGCAGGAATTAAATTAATACCTTTAAGTGTGGGAGATATTTGTGTTAAACGTATAGGGGAAGCAACGTGTATCACCCAAAAGTTTCCATTCAAGTCACCAGATATCATTTAGTCATTTTATAACTTAGCTTCAGTTTAATGGGGACAGAAAATACACTGTATCCTTGCGGCCTGTACTCTCGTTTCTGCAAGTGCTCTTTGTGCATATATGCTGTTGATATGTTTCCTCCGTCGTTCAGACCGCTCCAGAGGGTCTCCTCTCTAAGTGACTGTGTTATGTCATCGTGTGAGTGTGTTAGTCGCCTTCCTTGCGACCAAGCGTCACAGTCCGCGGGCTCAATCGGGCTAATACTCGAGGTTTACACGCAACAAATGCGTGGGGATAGCCCGCGACTGGTTAAGAAATGAACTATGCTGCGGCTGGGATTGACGTGTTTAATTCTCAAACGCTCCCTGATGCATTTGTCCATGGGCCTAAAACCTGGGGATAGGAGACTGCCAAAGTCTTGCATAGCATCGCTACATTCGTACAGTCTACTGGATGGACGTCTTGTACTTCAGTCACATTGTACGATTCGGTACTCTCCATATGTGATTATCCCTGTTGCAAATCATTCGCACATCGTCTGAGAAGCATGCCCAGAGCAGTCCGAAGCATAATTATGTCACAAATTCATTTCTTGATTGCGGACTTACTGTCCATTTCAAAGTTAGGTTTTTGTTGCTGTTGCGCCCTTTGACGTCAGCGTGGTATAGCTCTTGCTACGTCGTCTTCACCATCTTTGACGGCCCTTCATTAGGAACGAATACTGTGTTTCTACGTTATGAAATAGTTCTATCGACTCCTAATCGCTACGCATTCAGAGAACTTGTAAGACGCGTGTATTTCTATTGTCTATTGTCAAACCACAATTTATGAGAGATATTTATATTTTATTAATAGGATTAAGTAGGAATAATTAATATTTGTCATTTTGGAAATAATTGTGGTAGCAAGGAATTTCTGCACCAAAGTATTGTTGGCGGGAGAGACCGCACATTGGTATAATTTTAGACGGCCGTAGTGGCCAAGCGGTTCTAGGCGCTACAGTCCGGAGCCGCGCGACCGCTATGGTCGCAGGTTCGAATCCTGCCTCGGGCATGGATGTGTGTGATGTCCTTAGGTTAGTTAGGTTTAAGTAGTTCTAAGTTCTAGGGGACTGATGACCTCAGCAGTTAAGTCCCATAGTGCTCAGAGCCATTTGACACCACTTGATATCATTTTAAAAAGGGCGGGAGAGACCGCGTATGGACACATTTTAAGAAAAGAGCGGGAAAGACGGCACATTGATACATTTTGTAATGGTAGCAGGGATTGTCTGCCCACAAAGCATTGTTGGCGGCAGAGACCGCACTTTAGCGTTCGTAGGAAGTCAGTAGTAAGCGAGATGTGAAGCGAGTCGGTAGCAGGTCTGAAGCGAAAGGTTGAGAGGAGCGGTGTGCCTGCCAGCTATGATTTACAATAGATTATAAACGGGTGTACAGAGACATCGGCTAACTATTATCATAAGAGGAACTAATATTACTGAATTATTTTTTTTTTGAGAAACTCAAAACTACTGAAGGTATGTTTGCGCAATGCTTGTTGTAAGATTATTGTAAAAAGTAAGTCCCATTTGAACGTTTGTAAAATCATTTCATTACCAACATTCTATGTTTCGTCGAAATAATTAGCAAATCACTTTTAATAAGCAGCATTTTAAATTTGTATGCGAAGATTGGGCTTATTATTATTGAGAAAGAGAATAAGTTTCAAAGGGAAGATTTCATTTGTTATTAATAAGCAAGTGATAGAAATCCTAAGGGAAGGTTTCATAGGTTATTGTAGAAGGGAAGGTTGCGTATCAAAAGAGACATACAGAGGAGACGGGAAGGTTTCAAACTTCGTTCCTGTGAAACACAGCTCCCTTTTTATTCACCCGACGTGATATCGACAGCGCTTCTCATACTGAGTCCTTATTTACTGATATTGAGAACAGTTTTGGCGCCGATCCACATACGCGGCTTGTAGTCAAATCGCAAACATACGCTTTCCATATTAGGTGCATTGTGCTGCCACCTACTGTCATGTACTCCATATCAGCGACCTCAGCAGTGGGAGGTGGGAAAACTTGGATTTTCATGGTCGAGCGGCTACTCATAAGCCACACATCATCCCGGTAAATGCGAAACGATGCCTCGCTTTGTGTAAGGAGCGTAAACTTTGGACGACTGAACAGTGGAAAAACGTTGTGTGGACTGACGAATCACGGTACACAATGTAGTGACCCGATGGCGGGGGTGGGTATGGCGAATGCCAAGTGAACGTCATCTGCCAGCGTGTGTATTGCCAACAGTAAAATTCGGAGGCGGTGGTGTTATGGTGTGCTCGTGTTTTTCATGGAGAGGGGCTTGGACCCCTTGTGGTTTGGGGTGGCACTAGCATAGCACAGGCCTACATTGATGTTTTAAGCACCATCTGGCTTCCCACTGTTGAAGACCAATTCGGAGATGGCGATTGCATCTTTCAACACGATCGAGCTGATGTTCATAATGCACGACCTGTGGTGGAGTGGTTACATGACAATAACACCCCTGTAATCGACTGGTCTGCACAGAGACCTGACGTAAATCTTGCAGAACACCTTTGCGATGTTTTGGAACGCCGAATTCGTGCCAGACCTCACCGACCGACATCGATACCTCTCCTCAGTGCAGCACTCCGTGAAGAATAGGCTGCAATTCCCAAAGAAACCTTCCAGTACCGGATTGGAAGTATGCCTGCGAGAGTGGAAGCTGTCATAAAGGCTAAGGGTGGGCCAACACCATACTGAATTCCAACATT
The DNA here is from genome assembly GCF_023898315.1 of Schistocerca nitens. Taxonomy (NCBI): domain Eukaryota; kingdom Metazoa; phylum Arthropoda; class Insecta; order Orthoptera; family Acrididae; genus Schistocerca; species Schistocerca nitens. The sequence continues at coordinate 254,284,556 of NC_064622.1, forward strand.
ACGGATGGTGGGTGCCACGTACTTGTAAGTCATTTTCAGCCAGGGGTCTGGATACTTTTGGGCACGTAGTATAGGTAGAAAATATCATTTTGGCATAACCAGAAGTTCGCACAGGAAGATGTAAGTCTCCATTATCGCAAGTGTGTTTCTAGAGTAGAACGGTAGACATATATTCTGAAATTGGCTCTATGCATCCTCTGCAAAACACTTAAGTGTTGTTTGTAGAGTAATCATGTGGATGTAGTTCTAGAAAGTTTGGGGTGAAAGTCATTTTGGACCTGTAAGTGCCGGAATCAGATGCTGGTATTACTTTTTGTTGATTTTTTTCAAACCCTTATTTACATCGCATCATATGCCGTTTAGAACATGTATAGTCAACGGGTGGTAAAATCCCTCACTTTTGCGGTCATTCATTACTATTTTTTTCACGGGTTGTTGTACGTTGGTATAGGATACAATTAGCTATATTAGCAAAGAAAAAATTCTTTACGGGAGTGTACTTTTAAAACTTTATAGGAGATCTATTTTAGTACCTAGTGATTACATATTCTAGAGCTGCGGCTGACGGTCGGTATTGCCTGAAACTGGTCCGGTAATTGTTTAAACAAGTGAAGGTAAATTGTTATAAGCAGGTTTCTTACACACTTACTCCATAGATGTGGCCCTAGTGTCTGCTTGTATAGTTCACAGTTCCTTATCCCTTCTCTCCCAATCGTATTCCATACGCGTCTACATTTTTGTATTTTATCATTTCTGATGCGTAAATAGCGTTGCGTTTTGTTATTTACATCCTCTATATTTCGTTACCATGTGACCATGAATCCTTTTACGTACCTAGCAGACGAATACCTTAATAACAACGTCAAAGGACACTAACTGATCAAAAATATCTGGACACCCAGGACACCCCTATGTAATCCGGGATTACGGGAGGTGGACCCGTCAGTATAAAAGGAGGCGTGGAGTATTATGTTATCATCAGAGGAGCAGTAAATGCATTATGAGTCTTTCAGGAGAGCTCAGTGACTTCCCAAAGTGAGCTAGATATTGCATGTCACCTGAGCAAAAAATCCACCACAGACGTTGCAAGCCTCCTAAACGTGGCCAAGTCGAGTGGTGGTAATTGCTAATTTATTCTTCTCGAATTAAATGAAGCCGAATTTGTGAAAACGTTGCGAAGTTTACTAATTCATACTTCAACTTGTATAGCTGTTATCTAAGATCTATGAAATTTGTGTCAGTTTTCAAACCTCACCTTCATGAGCTATAGTTAGCATGTAAAATGTGTAGTTTCAGCTTGGCTTTAAGTGAATCATTATCACACTGTTAAACTGTTATGTTTTATAGCACTAGGTCATCATAAGTTGTGATATGGATTACACAACATGTGTTACTAATCCTGTGAAAATAAAAAAAGTGTTGGGTTTTAATACTGAATTTCGAATTTCTTTGTAAAGAATTATTTTAAGAAAATTGTGTAGTGTAATTTCGGCCCTGCACTTTACTTCCTCTTTTTTGCCCCTACTACTACAATTTCATTAATTAATTTCCTTATAGATTATCTAGTCTCCTTTCTGTAAACAGTGAACTGACCCGTTCCGTGGCTAAGCAGTTTTGGACCACATCGTCCCGTAGCAGTTAAGAAAAAGAATGGAATTAATTCGATCTATACTACACAGCACCTACTCATCTACAGTTTAAAAAACATTTGCCCCGACAGTTTAGGTTTGATGTAAGTAAGTTATCGACGGAACATAAGTTTCATAACGTTGTTTTTTTTTTGTTTTTTTATATGTTTTCCAAGCGTGTTACTTTCAGCTAAGCACTTCAGGAGGTATATTCTTAACTATTTGACTTACCGTCTTCCGTATGGTAGCTACGGACAAGTAGGTGATAACAACACTTCATGCCAGCATTATATAGAAACCATTCTTCCCCGAACGAGGTGGCGCAGTGGTTTGCACACTGGACTCGCATTCACGAAGACGACGGCTCAAACCTGCATTTGGTTATCTGAATTTAGGCTTTCCTTCATTTCTCTAAATCGCTACACGAAGATGCCAGAATGGTTCCTTTGACAGGGCATGCGTCTTCAATGACCTCGATGAGACGGTAGGCGACAATCTCCCTTCCGTCCTACTTAACTCTCAATAAATAGATCGTTACGAAACTGCCCTCAAAAACTCATTGGTTTAGAGTCAGCGAGTGAATAAAATTTTTAAGATGAAAGCATATTCTGTAACAATAAACACTAAGCGCCTTTTTTAAATTTTTTAAGTCATCAGTCATCCGACTGGTTTAACGCGGTCCGCCATGAATTTCTTTCCTCTGACAACCCTTTCGTCTCAGAATGGCACGTACAACCTATCTCTTCAATTATTTGTTGGATGTTTTCCAATCTCTTTCTTCCTCTAAAGGTTACCCTCTGCAGCTCCCTCGATTAACCATTGAGGTTATTGCCTGACATCTTAACAGAAGTCCTATATTCCAGTCCCTTCTTCTTGTCGTTCTTTTCCATATATTACTTTCATCACGGATTCTGCGGAGAATCTACTCATTCCTTACCTCACCAGTCTTCCTAAATTTCAACTTTCTACAGTAACACCACACTTACAATGCTTCGATTCTTGTCTGTTCCGATTTTCCCACAGTCCATGTTTCAACACGATACAATGCTGTACTCCTTACATTCTCAGGAATTTCTTCCGCAGATTAACACCAATTTTCCAGTTCTGTACTACTTTTTATGTCCTCCTTGCTCCAACCAAAGTGAGTTATTTTGCTGCCCAGATAGCAAAATTCCTTAACTTCGTCCACTTCGAGATCTTCAAGCCTGATGTTGAGTTTCTCATTGTTCTCATTTCTGCTACTTCTCAATACTTTCGTCTTTCTTCGATTTTCTCTCAATTCATATTTCTAATCATGGGACCGTTCATTCCAGTGTATGCATCCTGCAATTCGTCTTCACTTTCACTGATAGCAATCTCATCAGTGAATTTTATCATTGATACCGTTTCACCTTGAATTTTCATCGCGTTTTTGAACCTTTCCTTCATCTACGTCACTGCTTCTGCGATGTATGGATTGAACAATGGGGGCGAAAGCCTACACCCCTATCATACACCTTTTCTAATCCGAGGACTTCATTGTGGTTACCCACCCTCATTTTTTCCTCTTGGTTCTTATACATATTGTATGTTACCAAGCTTTCCCTACAACGTCTCCCAGAATTTTGAATATCTTGCACTATTTTACAATGTCGAACGCATTTTCCATGTCGACAAATCCCATAAACGTGTCTTGATTTCCTTAGTATTTCCGTATGCTTTTTCTTTACGCGTTGGTTTTTCCGGACTTGTCTCTTAAACTTCAGCATAGTCTTCATCATTACTAAATTATGTTATGGGTATATATCTGCTCCTGGGTATGCCTTAAAATTCAATATATGGGTTCAGAATCGCCGCCTAACCATGGTGTAATCTAACTGAATTCTCCCCGTATCTCCCGGCTTTTACGAAGTATACCTCCTCCTCTTGTGATTCTTGAACAGAATTCTCGCTATTACTAGCTGAAACTCACTGCAGAACTCAATTAGTCTGCCTCCTCTCTCATTACTAGTACCAAGTCCAAATTCTGCCGTAACCCTTTCTTCTACTCCTCCCCCTCAATCGGATACGAATCTCCCGTGACTATTAGATCTTTCTCTCCCTTTGCGTACTGAATTAGACTTTCAATGTCCTCATATTCTTTCTCTGTCACTTCATCTTTTGCTTGCGACGTCGGCCATTTTATTTGTTGTTGTCGGTGTTGGATTCCTGTCGATTCTGATGAGATCAACCCTATCATTGTACTGCTCACATTAACTCACTCTCTGCCTTACCTTCCTGTTCAAAACGAATCCTACTCCTCTTATAACGTCTTCTGTTCCTACTTATATTACCCTACACTCGTCTGACCAGGTATCCTTGTCTTTATGGCATTTCAGTTTTCTGTTTTGTAGATCGAGCCTTGGCATTTTCCGTTACAGATTTTGTGGCTTCCGTACCATGTCCATACTTCTGAGATTCCATGCTTCGACTCGAGGAACGTTATCCCCCTGTTGTTTTGTCCAACTTTTGCTCATGGTCACCTCGCCCATGTCAGTTCGCTCAGTGAGATCCGAAATGGGGACCAATCCGGAATCTTTTGCCTATGGGGAGATCATCATGACGCTTTATCAATTACAGGTCACATGTCCTGTGAATATGCATTATGTGCCTCCAGTGGAGTGGTATCCTCTGCATTCTCATGCCGTTGTTCATTGCTGATTCTTCCGCCTTTTTGAGACCTTTTCCCTCCCCCTTCCCTCCCCCCCCCTTCCCCAAAAGAATGCAAGGGAGTGCCCTGAACCTCTGTCCGCTCCTCCGGCCTCTTTGATAAAACCGTTTGCATATGAACTGTGACTTCTTATACCTAAAGTCTCCTGACTCTGTTGCTGATGATTTTTATTCAGAATTCAAGCAGTGGCGGGGTCGAACCCTGGACAGAGAACGCTTTGATTACTGATCAAAGGCGTAACCCCTTCACCACAGGTGCAAAGCACTATGCTTAGTTCATCTGAAGACACTTATTTGTAATATTAACAGTGTTCATCCGTCATGTACGCAGGATATCTACAAGATAGACTTGTCATATTAACAGTGAGACGTCATCACTGCACACAATGTTTCACTGCTCCTTGGTGTTCATTTATTAGTCATGTATTTGAGTGGAACTGTACCATGTTTTACTGGATTTGTTCAAAGTGAAAACTTATAGCGAATAACGATTTAATGTCAGATGATCCCAAATATCCTTACTTTACCGCGCTGTTGGCTGTTAAGTTCGGCTAGCCCTCTGTAACCGTAAGCCTTGATCATGCCTCAGCGACCACCGTGCGAAGCGACAGCGGATCGTTGTGTGTCACGTAAGACGCGGGCCATGCCTCAACAAGCCGTATGGCGGGAATTGTAAGCCATGTATACGAAAAGCATCACGGAATGCTGCCACCTGATGAGATGAATGTCTGTTGAAGTGAAACGTTCACTAGAGGATAACTTCGAACCTTGAAAACCGTGGATATGTAAATCCATAGCTGCTAATGGAAACTCCATGACTACCATAACTTTCTGAAAATCATCCCTAGACAATTGGCAGCAGAAAGAAAAACTGCTAAGAAAGACAGCACAGGAGGGAAGTGCCTCTTAGCAGGCACCTTACAAGCATTTTACTGTAACACAGCGCACCCTGTATGTAAAGACGCCTTTATTGTGATTAAAAGAAAATAAGGTAATTTTAGGGGGCGTCATCCTATTATAACAGTATGGGTCTCAAAGGTTTAGCGTGCACCCTAAAATCTATTAAGAGGCTGCGTAACTTGACAGCAAGCCACCAGCGACCCGAAATCAAAACGTTTGAGTGAGGAACCCTTTATAGTTAATCTGCTCCGCATGCTTCACTACAGACGAGCGGTAATAACAAGCAGCGAAATCAAACATATAGACCTCATCGATCGTAAAGAACAGTGTATTACCGAAAGCGTCAACGAAGTGCGAAATGTAGTGCGTCGTCTGAATAGAGAATGACTTACATTGGCTTTTTGTTCCCCATTTTTGTCAAATTATGCTAACGTTCGGCTTATAAGACTGAAAGAATAATTTTAAGTCCCAGATTCTATGAGGTGTTTGCAGTTCGGGCTCGCAACTGTAGGGTGCAAACGTCAGGCTACGTGAAACTTCCTGGCAGATTAAAACTGTGTGCCCGACCGAGACTCGAACTCGGGACCTTTGCCTTTCGCGGGCAAGTGCTCTACCATCTGAGCTACCGAAGCACGACTCACGCCCGGTCTCACAGCTTTACTTCTGCCAGTATCTCGTCTCCTACCTTCCAAACTTTACAGAAGCTCTCCTGCAAGGTTCGCAGGAGAGCTTCTGTAAAGTTTGGAAGGTAGGAGACGAGATACTGGCAGAAGTAAAGCTGTGAGACCGGGCGTGAGTCGTGCTTCGGTAGCTCAGATGGTACAGCACTTGCCCGCGAAAGGCAAAGGTCCCGAGTTCGAGTCTCGGTCGGGCACACAGTTTTAATCTGCCAGGAAGTTTCATATCAGCGCACACTCCGCTGCAGAGTGATAATCTCATTCTGGTCAGGCTACGTGTCAGACGTGTGCTGTGGTCACCCATGAGGAACGAACTGCATGTGATTTCCTCGACTTCCATATCAGTTTCTCACGTCCACGTTCAGCGTGGAACACAGAGTGTACGGTGTGCAAAGAAAAAGACAGAACCTTGAAGTTAATGCTGACGAAGCGCATACCGCACGCTCAGGTGAAGAAGCTGTACAGATCTCTTCACCCCCCCCCCCCCCCCAAGCTCTGCAACGTCGTTTGCTGCACTACTCACAAAAAATGAAGAAGCAGTTGCTTCAACTCAGACATCACCAATCGATTTAACACAGAAAAGTGCTCTTACAAGTGTACGTCGTTTTGGACGAGACTGCTGATGCCACCAAACCGGTTGCAATGGTAAGCAAAGCTTCAGCATGCGAAATAGACACCGCTTGGGAGGAAAACTGTTGAAAAACAATTAGCCTCGGCCTTAATCGGTAACATTAAAGACGAAGGAGAATTCTAAGGCGTGGCATAACATCAGGAAGTTGGAATCGAAACAAGCAGACAACAAGATTAACAAAAACTCAAAAGATTACGACTATGGGGGATGCACATTGATATCAGCCTAAATTAACCCTCAAGTCGTGTACATTTTTCTCTCCTAGAGTCATTTCTCATATGACCTGAAGAGAAAGGGAAAGACAAAAACTTCACTGATAACTGGCTCCTGTATTACAGTAGAACTTAATTGGTTTTAGATGGAGTTTGCTCACACAGTAAAGACCGCTGTGTACGTTTCTTCGGGAAACTCTACAAGTACTGACCCCTTGTGCTCAATATGGCCACGGCTAAACGTGATCATTTCTGGCAGTGACACTTACCGTCGAATGTCTCTCAGAACATTTATTCAGGCAGTTGCTATAAAAGTGCGCATTGGTTACAAAAGTACATTATGTAATATACAGGGTTATGCATCTGAGGTTTCAGAACACGATTAAGTGGAAACTACAAGACATACAGAAAAGTGACATATATCAGTAGACAGAGCATCTCTGCAGGTTTCAGTTCCTAATACACGCCTTGGCGTAGCTGCACACCACACTTCTAGGGGCCAGGCGTATCAGCGGTTGTAGAGAAACCATCCGCTCTGTATCGCCGCACATATTAGTTCGCGCCGGAAGGTAGCCAACTCACTGAACAGATTACCAAAGCGGGCTCTGACTTCAGTGAATTGCAATCACGTACGGACGCTTTGACGATTACTGCTCCACGAACGGCGCCCATACAGAGCACATGCAACATGAGTCGGAGGGCACTCTGTATAATTTCTGTCTTGTAGTTTTAACGTAGTCATCTTCTGAAATCATAGAGATATTTGAACAGGGACCTCGTACCATAGTAAGTACTAATCGTGGATGTAGGAGGTGTTTCTAAACCCTCGACAACCACACGCTCCCTTACACGGACAACACGTAACAGGTACGTTCTTCAGTCTTGAAAGAGCCTATCGCAGTACTGTACTTCGAACCATAACATCCTTGGTTAGTTCGAAAAATGGGGGTTTCGAGGACGTCAGCCCATATTGCAAGATCTTTTGTTTTCTAGTGGTTTCTTAGAAATCGATTCGCTGATGCCCCTGTAACTGTTTTATTTGTTTTGATTTTATGAAAGTTTCCCATTCTTAATTACCGTGTCTGTATGTATTGAAATGTGAACCTTCTCCCAACCGAACAATGCATGTGGTATGCTTGCTAAACGCTATCTGAAGGATGGAGTCGCCAAATCCATCTGAAATTGTGAACCTGTATTCAAATTAAATAATTGAAATACCCCGAAACTATGTACTAAAGAAGCCACCATGCGAAATTCTGTACTATACAATGTACTGAACAGTGTTACAGTGCGTAATGTCACAGTATACATGTTGCAATTCTAGCACACAAAATTAACAAAGTAAAAATCCTGCATAAAATCACAAAGTAAACTGTGAAAGAATAAATGCCCAAAGTGCTTCGGTTAAAAGTCCTCCAAATTTAAATACTCTATCTAAACCCAGTACGTAGAATTCTCATCACTGAATGACACACATGCGGACATGTGACACAGCGCCGTAAGAATAAGAATTACAAAGAAATGAGATATCAAGAAAATGTTAAAGGCACTGACGCTAATGATAATTTGTAATGCAATGCCTGACCGTAAACAATATTACTGTGTCCTAACAATGCTGTTAAAATGCCCTAACAAGTTTTCCCGACTGACCTTGTGGCAACGGTAACTTGGTAATGCTCGATAGAGCTGCATGTGGGAAACCATTGCAGCAGAAAACCAGCTAAAGAAGACTTTGCCCTAGTGCAATGCTAAGCAAAATATAACTTAAGCTTTCAGTAACACGTCTCCACTAGGAGCAGAGCGCTGACACTTGATTACAAAATAAAACTTGAATAAGAGGACGGTGAAAGAAATGGAACCAACTGAAAGTCGTAGATGAGACTAGAATGTAAAAAAACTGTATTATTAAACTGCCTTTTAACGATTACAACAATCTTTACAGTATTCACTTCTTATAAAAGAAATATTACTCTGCCACATAACTCGTTTACGTCTCACCTGGGCCATTATACCTTGAAACCATCGATGCTGTTTATCTTGAGGGGCCAGGCTGGCAATAGGGACTTATAATACGAGTCTCATCCTCCATGTTGAGGCTGGAGAGCCACCGCTTGTCATTCAGTGGTAGATGTTCATGATGAGACATGTGTGCAGTCACCGTCATTCTACACGGTAGCTCGCCTGCCAATAGAGCGAATATTCAGAATTTCACCAAGAGCAACGTCGTCGTTCGGGATTTGCGCGAAACAGGACCCAGCGGCACATGATGCGTACCAATGGCTATGCTTCATCGAATGTTTAGTCGTTAACCGACCTGGTTAATAAAGAGACCCATAATAATTTTGGCCCTTCCCACCGGAGGTTCGAGTCCTCTCTCGGGCATGTGTGTATACTGTTCATAGTATAAGTTAGTTTAAGTCATGGGTAGGTCTAGGGACCGATGACCTAAGCAGTTTGGTCCCTTAGGAATTCACACACTTTTTAACATTTGAATAATTTTGTATCCATCAGGGCGCATAAATAATTCTACCAAAGACTATATTTTTAAATCCATGTGTACAGAATTTTATCTTAGCACTGAAACTGTGTTATAGTTTAAATTGGCGGGGAATTCTATTGGCTACGCCGTGTTATTTCCTGAAAATGCCCTCAAGATGCGCCAATGTTTTCATTTAATGCTAGCAAATTCCTCATATACACCAGCTACCTAAGTGGCAATCAGGCTGTCCATCACACATAATCATCAGAAAAACGAATCCATATGATCCATGACTCCCTTTTCAACCTAAAGAGACAGGACATGAAAATGTTCAGCTGGGTACCAGCACATGGGAACTCAGGGAAACGAAGCAGCAAATAAATCAGCCAAGAATACTATTTTACTACACTACGTGATGAAAAGTATCCGAACAACCCCAAAAAAATACGTTTTTCATATTAGGTGCATTGTCTGTCACCTACTGCCAGTTACTCTATCTGCGACCTCAGTAGTCATTAGACATCTTGAGAGAGCAGAATGGGGCGCTCCTTGGAACTCACGGACTTTGAACGTGTTCAGGTGATAGGGTATCACTTGTGTCATACGTTCTGTACGCGAGATTTCCACACTCCTAAACATCCGTAGGTCAACTGTTTACGATGTGATACTGAAATGGAAACGTGAAGGGACATATACAGCACAAAAGCGTACAGTCCGAACTCGTCTGTTGACTGACAGAGGTCGCCGACAGTTGAAGATGGTCGTAATGTGTAATAGGCAGACATCTATCCACACCATCACATAGGAATTCCAAACTGCATCAGGATCCACTGTAAGTACTGTGGCAGTTAGGCGGGAGGTGATGAAACTTGGATTTTCATGATCGAGCGGCTGCTCATAAGCCGCATATCATGCCTGTAAATGCCAAACGATGCCTCGCTTGGTGTAAGGAGCGTAAACATTGGACGACTGAACAGTGGAAAAACGTTGTTTGGAGTGACACAATGTGGCGATCCGATAGCAGAGCGCGGGTATGGCGAATGCCCAGTGAACGTCATCTGCCAGTATGTGTAGCGCCAGCAGTAAAATTCGAAGGCGGTAGTGTTATGGTGTGGTCGTGTTTTTCATGGGGAAGACGGGTGGGGGGGGGGGGGTTGCCCCCCTAGTTGTTTTGCGTTTCAGTATCACAGCAGAGGCCTACATTAATGTTTTAAGCACCTTCTTGCTTCCCACTGTTGAAGAGCAATTCGGAGATGGCGATTGCATCGTTTCAATAGACCCTGGTCAGCCTCTTGAGAGATGTTGGATGACTCGATGATGCTATTGTCTCCATTGGTATTTTGAAAGTGCGGACCACACATATAATTTGCTTACTAAAGTCTTTTCCACGCCATTGGATGGCTGGTACAGCAACCGTTACGGCAGAGTGAAAACAGTCTTGGTTGCAAATAATGATTATTTAGAAACCATTGTCACACTTTTCGGGAATCATCAGCCTACCTAGTATTCTGCGAATAAACTTTTGTCAATAAACGTGTCAGAATTAAGACAACTCTTACAATTCACTACGAATGTGACATCATATGTATTCACAGCAGCAGTTTCCTCAAAACATGCAAAAATGTGGAATTGCGTGATTCGACATGCCGGCCAAATGGAAATCCATAATGACGCACCTTTCAAACTGTTTCAGGTGCTGATAACGCTCTTACACGATTACGCGGTGTCTCCGTGTCCTCCACAGCGATCACTCAACACCTAACGTTGTTCACGCCCCTTATATACAGTACCAGACGTAATAACAGCCTCAATAAACACAATCAAAACCAGTGCTCTGTTGTGGTTGTATACCTCTCACAGAGAAGTGAAAATCCAGTCATTTAAATACACCCAATGACATGTATGTGTACGACATCATATCAACCTTCGACCTTGTCTCTAGCCAATACATAAACGTAACTGACAGAGAATTTCTCCAAGTTTTGAAAGCCTATTACAGGTGCTCAATGTTGGCATCGCTAATGACGTAACGAGAATACAGTAGTCATATATGTCCCAACATGTCACGGTCGATATCAGAGAGCGCATTAATTTCCCTTCATGCCAACTCTTCATATTAAGTGGAAATGGATGCAGAAACAGAGCAGCGTTGCCTAACTCCGTAAAAAGAAATTATATAGAAATCACGAGGAACTGTCGGAGGCACTGAAGAAGACAAAGTCATCTTGCCAAGCATACAACGCTGAGGCATTTCTGTGTTGAGATAACCGCGAACGTTTCAAATAAAGTGCGGTAGAGTACAATCTTGTTGCAAAGTGAGATTTCCATTGTCTGGCTGTAATTATGGGATAATCCATTGCTGCAGCATGTCCAGGTACACGAAAACACAGGTCTTGCGGCAAAGAAGAATAGTCCATTAAAATTTTTGAAGAGGACATTTCATAATCTCGTGTGGATGTTCCGTGTCCCAAACGCGCACCCTATGACGCTTCACGTTCCCAGACACATGAAACGTGACTTCGTCACTGGAAACCAGATCTTAAGAAAAATCATCTTCTTCCAGTAGCCGCTGCAAGTATTTGCGAACGGCAACAACTGCAGCAGGTGTGGTTTAAGGCGCAGGCGTTTGCTCAGAATGAGACTCACGGTTGACTACGGTATCTACAGTTCTCTGAGGGCATAGATAGTCGATTTATGAGGAGTCCTGATGAATGATTCCGCACACGGTCAATGTTCTCTGCTCACCGTCCTAGCCGGCATGTTTCTTGGCAGTACATAAGCTTGCAGTCTGACGGAATGTGCTGCGCCAACCACGGAATGTTGCATCTGTTGGAGATTTTGCCGGCTAGTTGAAACGAAATCGTCGCTGAATCGTCAAAATTTATGTTTAGTGAACTCAAGGACACAAAACTCATGCATTGCTCAATTACTGAAAATCTGAAGAGAAAAGCAAGTAACATGAATCACTGAGCTAGCCTCCAGCTTCAATCATAATCGGTCTCCTTCAGGAATAGAAAACTTCAGATTAGCGTCCGCATGCATGTAAGCTCATGACTATTCAGTATTGGAATGGCTACTATAGGTTAAAGTGAAATCTGCATCAATGTCTCTCTTCTTTATTCTATAATCAAATGCAGATTGAGATTACATTATCAGGTGGTAAAAATTCATGTTTCGTTGCAAAAGAAAGCAATTTTACCTGTGGATACTCATGCTTTACTGAATTCTAATTATGAGAAACTGTTTTGTTTGCAAATACGTAAAACGAAACCAGTCCCTTTTTTGAATTGTTATTTATTATTCTGTGAACCGGTTTCCGAATCTTTTCAAGTTCATCTTCAGAGGGTTTTCCGGAAGTTACATATCTATATCTAGCGTAATGCTGGGTGCTGACTTTCGACACTTCACGTAAAAGTGCGTGAAGTGATGTAGCAACTGGCCATCACAATGAAAGCAGACAGATGGACACTAACAGAAAAAAAGCCGCTCATACAGTCGCAAGCCAGCACCCAGCATTATGCTAGAAATAGATAAAGTAACTTTCGTAAAGCCATCTGAAGTTAAACCTGGAAAAGTTCGATAACCGGTTCGTGGAATAATAAGTAACTATTTAAAAAACTGACTAGTAGCAGTTTTATGTATTTACAGTCCATTAACAGTCACTGGTCCTAAAATATCCGTAATGGATACTGTGGATTAACACCCTGGATATTGTGTGGAATGTATGTGAGACCTCAGGCCTTACAGACAGAACTAAGTTCCACCAATGGTTGGTTACAGTTCTACTGAGGGGTCCAGCGCTTCGAGAACTCACTTTAGTCGTCTTATCTTGGTGAGGAAAATAACAGCTCCGCCATCTGAAACACAGCATCTAAATTCCAGGTGAACATAAATAAAGGCAGCCGTGTTGCTGACAGCTGTCCTCCAGCGGCAAACGAAAATACTTTCATGGTGACCACTGGCCAGCTTTAAGCCAGTTGGGCAATATTGTAACGGTATTAGGAACTGCCGTATTTGCATATGCATATACCAGACAGGGGTCACACTGCCATTATGTAATAGCCAACACACTTCTTTTTAATTAGTATCCAGCACGAAGATGGTATTAGCTGAAGAAGCTCTCCAGTGACATTATTAATATCCAGACTACACGAACAGGTTTCACGTAAGTAGTTACGAGACGTGTTTCCGCGACTCCTTCATCATATCAGCCAATTGAAAGAAACAGATGTGAAAGGGCAATAGCTACAGGAAATAAACAGCGCAGGTAAATGTTTGTCGTGACTAACACCTCAAATGAACTAAGTTATCGAAGAGTGTGCCGCAAACACTTACGTATTTCTCTGGCGCAGTATTCATGTGGAACTCGGAGGGAAGGTGAGTGTCTTACTTAACTAACTTGGGTTTTGTCTGAAAATGTTGTGAGACAAACAATCACACCATCACAGAATTATAATTGTGCTGATATTCGGTTTTGAGGACTGTGTAAAATCACTATGAAATACACTACTGGCTATTAAATTTTCTACACCGCGAAGATGACGTGCTACAGACGCGAAATTTAATCGAGAGGAAGAAGATGCTGTGATATGCAAATTATTAGCTTTTCAGAGCATTCACACAAGGTTGGCGCTGGTCGTGACACCTAAAACGTGCTGAAATGAGGAAAGTTTCCAACAGATTTCTCATACACAAACAGCAGTTGACCGGCGTTGCCTGGTGAAACGTTGTTGTGATGCCTCGTGTAAGGAGGAGAAATGCGTACCATCACGTTTCCGACTTTGATAAAGGTCGGATTGTAGCCTATCGCGATTGCGGTTTATCGTATCGCGACATTGCTGCTTGCGTTGGTCGAGATCCAATGTATGTTACCCGAATATGGAATCGGTGTGTTCAGGAGGGTAATACGGAATGCCGTGCTGGATCCCAACGGCCTCGTATCACTAGCAGTCGACATGACAGGCCTCTTACCCGCATTGCTGTAACGGATCGTGCAGTCACGTCTCGATCCCTGAGTCAACAGATGGGGACGTTTGCAAGACAAGAACCATCTGCACGAACAGTTCGACGATGTTTGCAGCAGCATGGACTATCAGCTCGGAGCCCATGGCTGCGGTTATCCTTGACGCTCCGTCACAGACAGGAGCGCCTGTGATGGTATACGAAACGACGACCCTGGGTGCACGAATGGCAAAACGTGATTTTTTCGAATGAATCCAGGTTCTGTTTACAGCATCATGATGGTCGCATCGGTGTTTGGCGACATCGCGGTGAACGCACATTGGAAACGTGTATTCGTCATCGCCGTACTAGCGTATCACCCGGCGTGATGGTATGGGGTGCCATTGCTCACACGTCTCGGTCACCTCTTGTTCACTTTGACGGCACTTTGAACAGTAGACGTTACATTTCAGATGTGTTACGACCCGTGGCTCTACCCTTCATTCGATCCCTGCGAAATCCTACATTTCAGCAGGATAATGCACGACCGCATGCTGCAGGTCCTGTACGGGTCTTTCTGGATACGGAAAATGTTCGACTGCTGCCCTGGCCAGCACATTCTCCAGATCTCTCACCAGTTGAAAACGTCTGGTCAATGGTGGCCGAGCATCTGGCTCGTCACAATACGCCAGTTACTACTCTTGATGAACTGTGGTATGGTGTTGAAGCTGTATGGGCAGCTGTACATGTACACGCCATCCAAGCTCTGTTGACCCAATGCCCAGGCGTTTCAAGGCCGTTATTACGGCCAGAGGTGTTTCTTCTGGGTATTGATTTCTCTGGATCTATGCACCCAAATTGCGTGAAAATGTAATCACAAGTCAGTTCTAGTATGATGTATTTGTCCAATGAATACCTGTTTATCATCTGCATTTCTTCTTGATGTAGCAATTTTAATGCCCAGTAGTGTAATATTTTGTGTTGGTCCTGTTTCGACAGCGGATAGGACATTTTGAAGCAAATACTTGTACCGTCTGTTACGTAAGAGCGTGGCCGACATTGCACGCTGATGGTAAAAGATATTCTCTTAGTTCTTTCACTGCCCAATAGAGGCAACCTTTCTCCTTCGTTAAAAGTCCAGAAAGTATTAGATTACTTTGAGTTCTTTCCTGAGACACACAAGAAGAGATATGACAGCAGCGCATTGTCAAAGTCATCCACTTTTATACCCAATTTATAACGTGTCACCCATATTTGTACAAATGGCTTTGATTTCCCCATACATTTAGACGCTGCAGCAGGACTCGATTTCGGACCTTTGGAGTGGCTGCGGAAAAACACAGGCTCAAAACGTGACGGGTAAGTTGCACTATTGTGTGTCTCACTTCAGAATTCAAAGTAAAGTAATGTAAATTCAAATGTGTGTGAAATCTTATGGGACTTAACTGCTAAGGTCATTAGTCCCTAAGCTTACACACTACTTAACTTAAACTATCCTAAGGACAAACACACATACCCATGCCCGAGGGAGGACCCGAACCTCCGCCAGGACCAGCCGCACAGTCCATGACTGCAGCGCCATAGACCGCTCGGCTAATCCCGCGCGGCAAAGTAAATTAATGCTTTGTGGAAACTGCGTGGTGGATAAAATTTTCCTTCGATGGGCTGTGAAAGAACTAAGGCGATATCCTTTACACCTGTGTGAAATGCCAACCAAGGGCTGCCATAAAAGACTATATGTTTGTACTACGACGGAACTTCAAAACGTAATTTAGGTATATCGTCCCACGATAAACCATCACGCAGCAAGAGTGCCTAAATGTCGGAAAAGAGTAGTTTTCCTGTCTTTGCTTCAGACGAACTTCTGCTGTGGTACGAGTAGCAGGTGTATGACAGTGTGGGAGTCAAATAGTGCGGCAACTGCAATCGCATTACAAAGCTGAAGTACGTGGGGTGGTGCGATTCTTATCTGCTAAACGTCCAAACGTCACATAGATCCACGGTGAAATTCTGTTGGTATATGAACCAAATGCAGTATCGGGAGTGAAATGGTGCCAACAACCAGACGAAAGCCGCACGGACATGGTTGATGCTGACCGGAGAGGCAGTTCATCGAACTCGACCACAGCCGACAATCTCCGTGCAACAGAGGAACTAATTCGCCACAATCGCAATTTTGTGATAAAGAATATGTTCACACAGTGATTCTAGAATGGCTCCGTGCCCAAGGAGCGGATTTGTATCTTCAAGGAATCAAACAGCTGAAAGAACGTTTCGCCGGCCGCGGTGGTCTCGCGGTTCTAGGCGCGCAGTCCGGAACCGTGCGACTGCTACGGTCGCAGGTACGAACCCTGCCTCGGGCATGGATGTGTGTGATGTCCTTAGGTTAGTTAGGTTTAAGTAGTTCTAAGTTCTAGGGGACTGATAACCACAGCAGTTGAGTCCCATAGTGCTCAGAGCCATTTTGAAAGAACGTTTCATCTGTTGCTTATAGATATCTTGTGACTATGTTCGAAAATAGTGCTTTTTAGGCCCATACGTCTCACTCTGAAGTGTACTGCAGTTTTCAATAAATGTTACTTTGCTGCCGAAATAATGTGTGACTTGCTTTTTGAAGACCATCGTAACATTTTTCGTTTTCAGATTATTTATTATACTCAAGACGTTTCATAAAACGTATTGAAAAATGCATATTAGTACCGAGTTCCACAACATATGAACCTTCACAGTTATACTGTGGCCGTGGTTGTTACGTATAAGTTGCTCCAATTGGATAAAACGTTACATCGGGAGGACCTTGCCAGGTGTTCGTAGACGCGGATGTCTGAAGTGATTTTTAAAAGTGAAACAAGTGATTAAAAATTAAAACAATGTATTTTCGACGTACGGAATGCAGACGGGCGCACGCAAGTCGGCCTATTAGGTTATTAGCCGGTCTTGGAATCGGCAACATAAAGTTAATTTTGTGCCGGAAATAGGTCCGAAAAAGGTGTAGGAAAATATTTAGATCATTGCAAGCCGGGAGCCAGTGCGAGAGAGAGACTCTAGCGTGGAACCGAAGCTCCAGACAACACGTGACATTCCACAGGAGAAAACTACCGCTACTGGAGCGGTGCTGCTACATGAGACATGGCCACAATGAATCATACGAGGGCGCGCTGAAAAGCTTTATAGCTTCTTAAATAAGAGATGGGACTGTATGGAGGTTGATCGATGACAGCGAAACCAAGACGTCATACTGTTGCAGATGTCGCAGCGATCGCCTGAGGTGTGGCATTGTAATTATGAAGGAGAGGGTTCTCGGCGTGTGAGCGAGCGGCAATTACAGCATGCTGTATTTGATGCACCGACATAGTTACTTTACACACTGTCATGTTACATGTTACAATTTGGAGCCCTCTAGGGGCAGAAGGCTGCAAATATGTACACAAGAAAAATTAAAGGAGTAAAACGTTAATAACGTTTGTTTAATATTAAAACCTTTAAGCGATTTCAAATAAAAATTGGAAGAATTTCTCTTCAACATACCATTGT
Organism: Schistocerca nitens; assembly: GCF_023898315.1. Classification (NCBI taxonomy): domain Eukaryota; kingdom Metazoa; phylum Arthropoda; class Insecta; order Orthoptera; family Acrididae; genus Schistocerca; species Schistocerca nitens. The sequence goes on from NC_064622.1 coordinate 254,302,246, forward strand.
ACTGGATAACTACAAATTTAAGCTTAAAATTAAAAGTAAAGTGAGGATTTTTAAATAGGAATCAGACCAGCTAACGACCCATTCGAAACTGTCCCATCACGCAAAGCTACTAACGTTATCGGGCGTCTAGTCCCGAACGGCGCCCCTCTGCTACATTTTTCTAAGTAAGTTAGCTAACTAATCAGTCAAAAGTCAGGACCTATTTCACAGCGTCAATTCTGCCAGCATCTCACTTCTGCCTGTCAAATTACAGGAAGCCCTCCTGCATCCCTTTCTGCACTAGTGCTCTTATTAGGTGGGTTGCACTGGATTACTGTAGCAATGGCTTAGTCGCAGTATAGCTCTTTTTAATGCTAAATCAAACATTCTGCAAAGCAATGTGAGCTTGCTGGATAAAGTCTGTGTCTCTCGTTTGTTCTAAGCTACTGTGGTGCACTGGTGCACAAAGCTTATGGGCGCAAGTAACTTGCGTTGCCAAGCAATAAACCTCGACAAAAAGTGGACCACACAGAAAAAGAATAGCTTCCGTATTGTACGGAACGTAACGGAAAGGAATACTCAGTGAGACGAACAGGAATGACACTTTTATTCAAACACAATGATTACGCCGGCCGAAGTGGCCGTGCGGTTAAAGGCGCTGCAGTCTGGAACCGCAAGACCGCTACGGTCGCAGGTTCGAATCCTGCCTCGGGCATGGATGTTTGTGATGTCATTAGGTTAGTTAGGTTTAACTAGTTCTAAGTTCTAGGGGACTAATGACCTCAGCAGTTGAGTCCCATAGTGCTCAGAGCCATTTTGAACCACAATGATTACACTTAAGTCACCATGATTCATGGCGGGCAGCTGGCAATTACAAACTGCACGAAATAGTTCCTAACAGGGCGTGTGTACACCACAGATGCCAGTCCATGCTCTGCAACACTCCCCCGTGGTGGGCACTGGTTGGTTAGGATTTCTTGTGGTAGGGCGTTCCACTCCTCCACCAGCGGCGTTGACAACTGCTATATATCATTATTTTCATCATGTCAGCGACAACAGCAACCGTTACGAAATGGTCTCGAAAGAAAAACAGCCCACAGTTGCATTAAATTATGTTTAATTTAAGCCTTGACCATAGTTTCTACTGTAATGTTTCATCTGTTGGACATTCATATTAATAGTATACGGTCCGTCATTTGTCCATGTAGGCTTGTTATTAATTTATTTTAGTACATATTCACTAGTTGCCTGATAAAGGGTGCGACGTATCTCACTGTGCTGAGTGCCAACCGTGCGCCCAGTATAACAGTGGTAGTGGCGGAGGACATACGGAGCCAATTGTAATTTTAGTTATTCATTAGTGTGTATGTATGTAATATGTTATCACTTACCTAATTTTGAAGTTTATGTGTAGATTGTATCAAAGGTCTAGATGTCAATGTGGTGTCACTGCCAGACACCACACTTGCTAGGTGGTAGCTTAAATCGGCCGCGGTCCATTAGTACATGTCGGACCCGCGTGTCGCCACTGTGTGATCGCAGACCGAGCGCCACCACACGGCAGGTCTCGAGAGACGTACGAGAACTCGCCCCAGTTGTACGACGACGTTGCTAGCGACTATACTGACGAAGCCTTTGCTCTCATTTGCCGAGAGACAGTTAGAATAGCCTTCAGCTAAGTTAACGGCTACGACTTAGCAAGGCGCCAATTGTCACAGTGCATGTATCTTACGAGTCTCATTTGTATAGTCAAGAGAGATGTATCACAAGGATTGATTAAAAGTTAAGTATATTCCAAAGCTACGTATTTTCTTTATAGCAGTCATAACGTATCCTGTTCCAGACTTGACGCCAGTCGGCGTGTGTGTACGCGTGCCTTTCGGCTTCCTTCTCAGTGTGGCGTAGCGAGCTTGTTACGCCACAACAGTTATTGTGATCAAGTTTTAGGACTTCTGAAGAAGGTTACATTATTGTAGCAGAAACCATGGTCAAGGTTTAAAATAAACGTAATTTAGTGCAACTGTGGGCTGTTTCTCATTCGAGACAACTGCTATGTAGTCGCTGGTCTGTGTGGACATGCTGCAGTACGTCCACCCAATTCATCCCACACGTGCTCGATAGGATTTAAGTCGGAGGAACGGGCAGGCTAGTTAACAACCGCAAAAAACATAATCTTATATTGCGAAAAATGGGAACAAGTAAGAACAGTCGAATATGGTCGGTTTGGATGCTCACACGTGATGATGCGGGGCACGTAATGTTGCATGTGCGTGCTGACCTCTTAACCTTTGAACACGGTACACTCAATGGTCAACGTTATTGTGACGTGCGTCTTTTCAGAGGTGCATTCGGCCCTGACCGCAGCTTTATTGATGACTATTCGCGACCGTATCGGACAAAGCAGGTGAAGGAGCTCTTGGAACGGAAGGGTATTCGCTGAATGGACTGGCCGGCCCGTTATTTAAATCCCACCGAGCACGTGTGGGATGAGTTGGGTAGACCTATTTCAAAACGTCCACATACACCAACGGCCATATAGCAGTTGTAAACCCCGGTGGTGGAGAAATGGAGAGCCCTACCACAAGATCTCCTTAGCAGTCTGTGTCCACCATGGGAGCACTTTACGGAGCGTGCATTGCCATCTGTGGTGTACACACACTCTATTAAGAATTCTGTCGCGCCGTTTCTAATTTCCAGGGCACCATCATCAATCGCGGTGACTTCAGTAGCTTATTTTCTGAAAGAGATTTTCACTCTGCAGCGGAGTGTACGCTGATATGAAACTTCCTGGCAGATTAAAACTGTGTGCTGGACCTAGACTCGAACGCGGGACCTTTGCTGTGAGGACGGGTTGTGAGCCGTGCTTGCGTAGCTCAGTTGGTAGAGCACTATCCCGCGAAAGACAAAGGTCCCGAGCTAGAGTCTCCGCCCGGCATACAGTTTTAATCTGCCAGGAAGTTTCAGCTTCTTTTTTTTATCTTCTGTACTGTACTGTACTGTAACAGCTCTTTCCACGTATGGTCCATGTTTCACTTAGCTATGCAAGTGATATATCGCGTAAAAACTACTTTCGTCATTTAGTTTTGTGTAGTTTCATACGACATTGCTTGGGCCGATCTGAGCTGTAACACATTTCAGAGTAGCACATGTCTGTCGGAGTTGCTAACAGCCAGATTTCGTTGTCAATAAGAAGTTACTGTTCAACGGTACTAGAAATAACAGCCTAACAGATTTAAGCCTACCGACCGTGCGAGTCTATATTGTTCCTGTTGTACCTATTCACTTGCTGTCAAAGCTAATGTTCAGATATTTTCTGGTTGCCTCAGTTCAAATACGTCTAGCGTTGAGTTATGATACGGATAGTTTCTTTTTAGTATTCTTAATTAAAGACGTGCTTTCGAACTTTCAGTCGACTTCAAAATTCTATTTTACTGCACGAGATTTCGACTGAGGAACCAGTCGTCCTCTTTAGGCGCTGTTAACTGTGTTATACGTGCTCGATGCGTGGACGCCAATCAGACTGAGAACTACTTACAGCCAAGTTCGATTCACGGTGCCCGCTACATCAGTTAGGTACTTGTTCCTTCAGAGCCAGCACCCCGATTCCTTCTCTGATAAAGTGTCCAATGAGCTTCTCGAATATTCACCTAGTCTGTACCTCGTACGACATGTCACATTCGCACTGAAAGAGGTATACACTCGCCATTGTTTGGACTGATGTTTCCATGGGAGTCTCCCTATCTTTCCGAACGTTCGACCAGCGTAAAACAGTTAAGAGAGTTTAGGCTTTTCTTCTCATTTCCCAGTCTAAGAAACATGGCATTAGCAGTTAGACAAAACATCCCAAATGCACAATACTAGAAACCAGAACTCTTCAAGACGACGACAGATGGGGCTGCTCCAAGCATCTTCAGTTTTTCGAATAAATGTAGAACTAAAGCGCTTCCTACGAGAGAGAAGAAGAGAACAGAACTGTACGATTCCTGTGGAAATGTTAGGACTTAACATCCCATCAACCTTTCTGTCATTAGAAAAGGAACTTCAGTTTAGTTGAATTAAGAAGGATAAGAAATCACAAGGGTCCTGCTGAGGTTACTACAATTGAGAATCATTTAAACTGATTACTACGGAAATGTAAATCAGAATTTTCCAACAACTGTCATTATCTAAACTTGACCAGCTGTCTTCCCATTCATACGTTGCTTGCATGTATCAGATTGCTGGAATTATAGAAGTTAGTTACATGCATTATATGCGTGAGCGCAATACACAGTTCAAATCACGGAACTTTTCCATATAAATAGAGTCCTAGTGATCTTCTTCGATTTTTGTGATCTGCTGATGGCAAACAGTCGACGGCAATAATTGATAATAAGAATATGTGTACTGATTGGTCAAAAAAATTGATTTTAACTTCCTAAGCATGTAAAACCTCATATCATATACACTCCTGGAAATGGAAAAAAGAACACATTGACACCGGTGTGTCAGACCCACCATACTTGCTCCGGACACTGCGAGAGGGCTGTACAAGCAATGATCACACGCACGGCACAGCGGACACACCAGGAACCGCGGTGTTGGCCGTCGAATGGCGCTAGCTGCGCAGCATTTGTGCACCGCCGCCGTCAGTGTCAGCCAGTTTGCCGTGGCATACGGAGCTCCATCGCAGTCTTTAACACTGGTAGCATGCCGCGACAGCGTGGACGTGAACCGTATGTGCAGTTGACGGACTTTGAGCGAGGGCGTATAGTGGGCATATGGGAGGCCGGGTGGACGTACCGCCGAATTGCTCAACACGTGGGGCGTGAGGTCTCCACATTACATCGATGTTGTCGCCAGTGGTCGGCGGAAGGTGCACGTGCCCGTCGACCTGGGACCGGACCGCAGCGACGCACGGATGCACGCCAAGACCGTAGGATCCTACGCAGTGCCGTAGGGGACCGCACCGCCACTTCCCAGCAAATTAGGGACACTGTTGCTCCTGGGGTATCGGCGAGGACCATTCGCTACCATCTCCATGAAGCTGGGCTACGGTCCCGCACACCGTTAGGCCGTCTTCCGCTCACGCCCCAACATCGTGCAGCCCGCCTCCAGTGGTGTCGCGACAGGCGTGAATGGAGGGACGAATGGAGACGTGTCGTCTTCAGCGATGAGAGTCGCTTCTGCCTTGGTGCCAATGATGGTCGTATGCGTGTTTGGCGCCGTGCAGGTGAGCGCCACAATCAGGACTGCATACGACCGAGGCACACAGGGCCAACACCCGGCATCATGGTGTGGGGTGCGATCTCCTACACTGGCCGTAAACCACTGGTGATCGTCGAGGGGACACTGAATAGTGCACGGTACATCCAAACCGTCATCGAACCCATCGTTCTACCATTCCTAGACCGGCAAGGGAACTTGCTGTTCCAACAGGACAATGCACGTCCGCATGTATCCCGTGCCACCCAACGTGCTCTAGAAGGTGTAAGTCAACTACCCTGGCCAGCAAGATCTCCGGATCTGTCCCCCATTGAGCATGTTTGGGACTGGATGAAGCGTCGTCTCACGCGGTCTGCATGTCCAGCACGAACGCTGGTCCAACTGAGGCGCCAGATGGAAATGGCATGGCAAGCCGTTCCACAGGACTACATCCAGCATCTCTACGATCGTCTCCATGGGAGAATAGCAGCCTGCATTGCTGCGAAAGGTGGATGTACACTGTACTAGTGCCGACATTGTGCATGCTCTGTTGCCTGTGTCTATGTGCCTGTGGTTCTGTCAGTGTGATCATGTGATGTATCTGACCCCAGGAATGTGTCAATAAAGTTTCCCCTTCCTGGGACAATGAATTCACGGTGTTCTTATTTCAATTTCCAGGAGTGTATTTTCGGTTTTATTTTATTTTGGCGACGAGTTTTGGCGTTTCACTACGCCATCTTCAGGCCCTTTGACCGACGTGAAGAAAGAATCTAAACTCCTGTATAGACGAAATAGGGGCCAGGGTACAGTCACATATATCCACATACTGCGTGAAGGAATCGCGTTGTTAAAAAAGTTTGCACGTAAGTTTGGATTCTTCCTATACGCCGGTCAAGGGTCCAGAAGACGGTGTAGCGAAACGCCGAAACTGGTCACAAAAATAAAATGAAATAAAACAGGAAATACAGGCATCTGAAGGAGTTTTTAATTGGCATATTATAATGGACAGCTGATGTCCTGCAACATCCTGTATAAATATGGACTTAGAGAGGATAATAAATGTTGCATGCGCGTTGTGTAGGCATCTGCAACCTGTGACAAAAATCGCGATTATCAGAGCTTCGGGGGCCTTTCAGCAGAGTAAGAAACATGCAATATTTCACAAACACCAAGAGCGATTGTGAAATAAATCCCTATTAACCATCATGTGCTGAACCTGACAGTTTGTCGCGTTCTGTCAACACACACTTTCTTCCGATTTGCAAGTTAGCTGGTGATGCTTTTCCGCTGCGATATACACTGTTGAGCCAAAATAATAACATGTTGGTGCATCTTTGGAGCGCAGTACATCACCGGTTCTGTGTATCATGGATTCGACAGTTCCCTGGTAGGTTTATGGAGGTATGTCGCACCAGATGTCCACATGTAAGTCATGTAATTTCCTTAAACAGTGGGCTGCTGATTTGTGTATGCGATGATGGCGCTTGATAGCAACGCACATGGTTTCATCGGATTACGTCAAGCGAGCGTCGTGGCCAAGACATCAACGTGAGTACACAATCATGCGCCTCAAACCACTGCAGCACAGTTCTGGCTTTGAGACGAGAACAATTATCCTGCTGGAAGATGACATCGCCAGCGAGGAAGACTTCAAGCGTGAAGGGGTGCAGGTGGACCACAGCTGTCAGCGTGTCTTCGATTACTTTCACAAGTCCCACGCGAGCGCTGCAGAATGTCTCCCTTAGCATAATACTGCTCCCAACACCCTGCGTCCTTAGCGTGCCGCACATTTTGAACCACCGTTCGCGTTTATGACGGACATAGTGGAGACGACCTTCGACCATATGTAGCAGGGCCCAATTTCGACGAGCCCGTGGCCATTGAAATCATAATAGACAATGTCGTTGGGCCAAGATGTGGACACGTAGTTGTCGTCTGCTGAAGAGACCGTTGTTCAACAACTTACGACGAACAGTGTGCTGCGAAACAGTTACGTGTTCACCAGCGTTGTGCTCTTTCGGCACTTTAGGCATCTGTCCTGCTTTACAAAGCAGGGAAGCCTCCAAATCCCACATTCTGTGAAGAGTCGTTGACGTCCAACGACAGTAATTTCACTGTCGTTCTACCACTTTCCTTAGATGTGGACTACAGCAGCAGATGAACATTCGACCAGCTACGGCGTTATCGAGATACTCGTTCACTGGCTTTGTCAAAGTCGCTTATGTCAGTAGATTTATGCATTTACTGCCTGTGTTGTCGCTAGAAAGATACCACATCCGTCTTTGATCCACTCACCAATTCTCCTGACCGTGTCACGTTGGCGCATCGCCATCAGGCGACATAGAACCTCACGATGGGTAGTGGTCATAATATTTTGGCTTATCTGTGTAAATCTCCGATACGGTGCGTCTTGAAATGACAAACACTACAGCTGTCTTGGTTATGGCAGCATCGATGTTCGAATTCATTCAGCTCCGATGCAGTGAACTCACAAGTACACAGTGCACTTATCTGACCGCGAGTGACAGTTGCAACATATTGCACAGGTGCCGTTCCTGTCAAATACAACAGAGCCATCAGCAGGCTTGGGTACCGTCTCTGTTTATGTTCAAACACGGATTTGTCTGGATGTTTTCATATTTTTGTCCAACACCTTTAGATAGATAATTGTAGCGAAATGCAGACGACATGAACAGAATCGACGCTTAATGCAGGGACTGTCAATTGAAATATATCATAAATAAATGTAGGGTATTACACAAAAATAAGCGAAATCGGCGTTATTGTACGGTTCCGCGCTCTATGAACAACAAATGGTTCAAATGGCTCTGAGCACTATGGGACTTAACTTCTCAGGTCATCCGTCCCCTAGAACTTAGAACTACTTAAACCTAACTAACCTAAGGACATCACACACATCCATGCCCGAGGCAGGATTCGAACTTGCGACGGTAGCGGTCGCGCGGTTCCAGACTGTAGCTCCTAGAACCGCTCAGCCACTCCGGCCGGCTGTGAACAACAGATAAAGGCAGTCACATCCATTGTATTTGAGGAACCACGTGTACGTTGTAGTCTAAAGCGTAACGACCTCGTAAACCTCATCGTGGGAGAAGCAGCTGTCAGACTTTCACTGGAAGAATATTCAGGATATGAAATCCACCGACGAAGTAATTAGATTACAACACCTCGTTTTGAGCGATACTTTAGTATTTCTCAACAGTGTGAGACCCGTGCCAAGTAGGATTGACTGAGGACTAGAGGTGGTCCTAAGAAGAGTAGCACATTTCGTCACAGCTTCATTTAGTACGCTAGAAACCTTAGCGGAGATGCTCTTCTAATTCCAGTGGCAGGCAGTACAAGAGAGGCGTTTAGCATCAAAGTACGTGTCACTGTCAAAATTCCGATAGCGTACATTCCTAGAAGTGTCAACCAATTACTGTTTCATCCTACGTCTACCTCGTGTTCTTCTCGCGCAGGACCGCAACTGCAATAAGAAACAGAGGAAGTGATCGGGTTTCAGAAAGTACCCTCCGTCACGGACATTAGGTGACTTGCGGACTACAGATGCAGAAGTAGATTCTGATGTGAAACAATAGGAGTTTTTGTCTAAATTGAATCTTTCGCGTAAGTTGATCAGGTTACCTTCTAAGCGTATTTCCGCTGTTTCCTTAATCACAAATTCAAAAAGTGATGTGACGCCATATCCACAGAATAGCCATTGCAAAGAAAAAAAAAAACTCAAAATACAAAGTGTGGCTGCAGAAGCGTGGTTGGAGAGAGGGGGGGGGTGGGGGGGGGGGCGAGTGGGGTGCTCATTCGTATCAGAAGCACCCCACTTTGTATAATGCGTACGATTTTCCACAGATATATTTCTTACAACACTTTTATGGAATTCGTTTCCAACATATTTTTCCACCATGTGGCGTCTACGTCTCCTTGAAGTTGACACGATTCAGCAGTGATGGTTGTTCCAGTCGGTATAACTTGGAACGGCGTCCGTCGCTCACGACAACGCCACCCTGCAACTAGTAGAAAAACACAAACTGCTCGAGGGTTTTGGTCATATTTCAGATACCGTCTTTCGTGATTAGTGTCAATATTTCCATAGAGCAGCGCGTCAGAATGTGTAAGCCGCTCTTGCTTCTTCACTGATAAACGCGGCAGTTGCACCACTCGATAACGCGATGACTCTCTTGACCTGAAATCATCACCACCAGTTTTCTTTTGTTCTGAGTCCACGACAGACTTTTCTGCTTTCGCGAACTGTAGTTCTTCTTTTTTGTTATGCCCGGTTAGATAATGGATGTTTAATATTAATAATATAAAGTCTTTAATCTTCAACCCATCACCGAAGTCTTGGCCACATTATGGGATTGCGAGGATGTTAAGCTGATAAATTGTTATTCCGTCGTCAAGACGACGCGCTACGTCGCGTGTTCAATAACTGCACGACGTAATTCCAGAGATAACATATACTTAATCAATGTTGAGAATGCTTCGTAATCTTGGGACAAATCGATGACTGTTCACTGTTAAATAAACATGAATTCACTTTTCTCTTCATAATAGTCTAATAGTCAATTGATTCTTACTAATACACATGATAATGTCTATTCAGTTATGTAGGTGACACGAAGAATTAAAGTTTGAATCGAATTTTATTGTTCCTTGTAATTAATTGTGCCTACGCTGAGCACGCACATCAATTTCTCACACAGGGAATTTCTTCCGTTTGCATCAGTAATCCTGTCGTTGAAGACAATTTCCGACAACTCGGCGCAATTGTACGTTCTTCGTGTTTGCGTCTGTCTATTACCTACTCGAGACTAATGATTGTTTTTCTGGCGGCGATCTTTCTTTTTCAATGTCGTTGAATGTTCGTGCTTATTCAGTATCACGAAGGCTAAGTCCCATCACAAATCTCACACGATGTAATTTCGGCGCGAACCTCCGTATACTGTTATCTTGCTAACGGTAAAGATGACTTTGCTTTAGTATGACTTCTGAATAATACTTCAGTCTACACCGCAAAACTTTCAAACTTCCGTTTAGCAAAAAAACAATCTAGTAGCGCTTACGTGCATGCTACTATCGCAATAGTACTAAGAGCGACTAGATAGCAACTGAAGCTAACATTTCAATTTCCGAGTTACATTGTAGTCACTTTGAACTTCCTTTTCGATACGGCTACAACTCTCTTCTATGGTAACTGTTATCTTTGGCCAGTTTACCGTCTGGGTTTTAACCTTCGTTATTAATTAGTTTACAATTCTTTCTTTGATGTTTTTGTTGCGTCTCCTATCATATTCTCTCATTCAGTCTCTACTTCATGAAAAATATTATTATTCACATGACATTCCTGATGATCAAATTGTCACAGATGTAAATTTTGGCGTCAGTATCTGCCGTCACTGGCAGTGTGACTAAATTTCCTACTCCTTTTACAACAACGGTTTGTATATTAGGATTTCTGTAATTGGGATGGTACAACCACTATTATGAAATTGTATAGCTTTCCGCCTTTCGCAAACGTATACCATTCTCTTTAATCCATATAGGAGTTGCATCTTGCTCGGAGCGCAAACTATCACATTCAGCACCTCATATATTTTCCTTGTTCTCGAAATACTGGCAATAGTCTATAAGACAAATCATCCCATTTCTTCTTTCGGAAATCCGTCTGATGTGTAGTATCGCAGGTCTATCTTAATACAAGATGAATAATTTACTCCTTGAGTACAGTCCGTATCTGTCCAACTTCGCCTTGAAAACAGTCAGCGTGTCATAATTAATGAGTCCTGTGATCCTAAGTTCTAATGAAATTCTAGTAACACTCATATTCATCGAAGGGTGTTGGCGTCAGGAACCAGGCGTAACTCCGTACTGAAGCGTTCACAGTGCACAAAATACACTTGGAATGCATCCTCGTGTCAGCGAATTCTTCGGGATGTTTTCATGCGTAGTGCAGGCGTACCGCGGAATTGTGTAGCTATTGAACTGCGTACATAATAGAAGTAGTGTGTGCAAATACTGTAGACGTCCATTCTCCCCCCATTCCTTGGTGGACTTGAAAGTTTTATGAAGTATTCGGAATTTTCACAGAAGTCAAATATTTGATGATGTTCTGTTGATGAAAATTTTTTGCGAATAACTTTAGAAAAAATGTTGGTTGCACAATTAACGAAAGTGTGGTTTGAACCTGTTATATTAAATGAATTACCGTCAGGACTCTAAACAGTTCATCGCTCTGCCCCATTTTCAACAGCCTACGCCTTCGTCAAAAAGGATGAGTTTGAAGCAAACGAATATACATTTTACCTAAAACTGGTTGAAACTTTTTGCAGAGTAATACTTTTTCTCGTTGATGAAGTACTGCGATTCCATTTTCACCTGCTGCCATCAAAGGAGCTGGCTCCTCTGCTAACACTGTCACACTCACTCGGCCTCTTTCTGTTACTGCGATACTCTGCCACGGATTTGATACTGGCTACGGCTGTCCTTTTGAAGGTTTATTAAGGCTTATTTCCACTCGGGTCTTGTTGCACAAGACACTCATTACTATCTTTTAGTCCTGTTGGAGCACTCCGTCTGCATGTGATCGTCTTAATTTACATCCAATAACCAGGAATTTTAGTCGTGTTTTCCCCGCCATGAGTGCGGTCTCGAACCTTTGCCTACTTGACGTTCTGACAAGTGGTAGGACCTTGACTGACGTTCAAGTGTTAACTATGCTCACAAGCTTTAACTCTTTCAAATATCCAACCCACCGCTATGTCGCCTAGCTGCACATATGGGTCCACCCGCCTAGGGTTAAGTCGAGCCTTCTGGCATAGCTGCCAAAAACTTCAGATTGAATCTTTGTTCGTTATAATGTGACATGTAGCTAAAATATTCCCATGTCACTACAACATATTTTCATATGCAGTATTATACACTCCTCGAAATTGAAATAAGAACACCGTGAATTCATTGTCCCAGGAAGGGGAAACTTTATTGACACATTCCTGGGGTCAGATACATCACATGATCACACTCACAGAACAACAGGCACATAGACACAGGCAACAGAGCATGCACAATGTCGGCACTAGTACAGTGTATATCCACCTTTCGCAGCAATGCAGGCTGCTATTCTCCCATGGAGACGATCGTAGAGATGCTGGATGTAGTCCTGTGGAACGGCTTGCCATGCCATTTCCACCTGGCGCCTCAGTTGGACCAACGTTCGTGCTGGACGTGCAGAACGCGTGAGACGACGCTTCATCCAGTCCCAAACATGCTCAATGGGGGACAGATCCGGAGATCTTGCTGGCCAGGGTAGTTGACTTACACCTTCTAGAGCACGTTGGGTGGCACGGGATACATGCGGACGTGCATTGTCCTGTTGGAACAGCAAGTTCCCTTGCCGGTCTAGGAATGGTAGAACGATGGGTTCGATGACGGTTTGGATGTACCGTGCACTATTCAGTGTCCCCTCGACGATCACCAGTGGTGTACGGCCAGTGTAGGAGATCGCTCCCCACACCATGATGCCGGGTGTTGGCCCTGTGTGCCTCGGTCGTATGCAGTCCTGATTGTGGCGCTCACCTGCACGGCGCCAAACACGCATACGACCATCATTGGCACCAAGGCAGAAGCGACTCTCATCGCTGAAGACGACACGTCTCCATTCGTCCCTCCATTCACGCCTGTCGCGACACCACTGGAGGCGGGCTGCACGATGTTGGGGCGTGAGCGGAAGACGGCCTAACGGTGTGCGGGACCGTAGCCCAGCTTCATGGAGACGGTTGCGAATGGTCCTCGCCGATACCCCAGGAGCAACAGTGTCCCTAATTTGCTGGGAAGTGGCGGTGCGGTCCCCTACGGCACTGCGTAGGATCCTACGGTGTTGGCGTGCATCCGTGCGTCGCTGCGGTCCGGTCCCAGGTCGACGGGCACGTGCACCTTCCGCCGACCACTGGCGACAACATCGATGTACTGTGGAGACCTCACGCCCCACGTGTTGAGCAATTCGGCGGTACGTCCACCCGGCCTCCCGCACGCCCACTATACGCCCTCGCTCAAAGTCCGTCAACTGCACATACGGTTCACGTCCACGCTGTCGCGGCATGCTACCAGTGTTAAAGACTGCGATGGAGCTCCGTATGCCACGGCAAACTGGCTAACACTGACGGCGGCGGTGCACAAATGCGGCGCAGCTAGCGCCATTCGACGGCCAACACCGCGGTTCCTGGTGTGTCCCCTGTGCCGTGCGTGTGATCATTGCTTGTACAGCCGTCTCGCAGTGTCCGGAGCAAGTATGGTGGGTCTGACACACCGGTGTCAATGTGTTCTTTTTTCCATTTCCAGGAGTGTATTTGAAACACGTGATGGCAAATTTAAATATTTTAACAGATATCGTTAAACGGTTTGTGGGAAATGGTGGTCTAAGTGCCTGCCTGGAAACCGAGAGGTCATGGGATCGAATCCCAGTCTGACCACTTAAATTTTCAGTTTACATTTAATCTAACCTCCGCGTCTCAATGAAGTGGGGAGTCACCAGATTGTCATGTTGTTTAGGTTCCATACTTAACAGTAGGTATCTGTTCCCCCAGTTGGATAACTGGATAGGTTAAGTTCACAAGCCGTTGAAGTGGCGTCCAACTGTCGGCAGAGGTACACGAAATTATTGTTATTAAAATTACTAATTACGATACTAATAAAGTCATTGATTTATTAGATCATGGTCAAACCGATTATATTGACATTTTCAACTGGGTCTGCGGATAGTGTTTGTGTTTCCCTTCACTGGACACAGTGATCGCTGATTACTGAAGATAAGGAACAGTTACAAAGGTGGTCTGAAATATACCCGGCTTTGCCCATTCATCTGTGGACTTGGTGTATGACGTTTTAGCCAGAGGCTTGCATACGTTTAACAGGCTATGTGTAAAACTGCGATACTACCAGTCCCGCAGTTGGCTGAGAGTAGCTGTGCAAACATGGCGCAGTGTCTGAATTACTGGAAGTGGAGGAATTCATCATAAGGTGGTGAAATTTTAGTGTAAAAGAACGTGTGACGACAGAGGAAATCCATCCGAGGGTCGAAAATGTGTGTGCTGACTCTTCTTCCGAGGAGAATGTGCTGCTTAGCGTAAAGGAGGCTCTGAACATAGTCTGAATAGTCCAACGACACCAGATATCGTATGAAAAGTACTCGGAACGGTCTTGGAAGATGGTGCACGAAGTCGAGTGAAACTGCCAAGGTTTTAGTTTTTTCAAAAGAATGTGTCGGTTACATATTGCATGAAGCATGCACATGAGACAGCTGTATGCGAGATCGGTGTCTCGTCTGCTTACGACAGATAAGGAACTGATTCGCACAGTGATTCCCGAACAGTTTTTGGCCCATACTTGAAGAAATACATCAATGCATTATTTTATACAGGGAATCGTTTCTAGCTTTCGTCATTCTTCAACTTACGTAACACATTAAGATCTTAATCATTATAACGCTTTTTTACTGCATGCTGCTACTGTCCTGTGTAAAATAACAGTTCGTTCAGCTACCGCTTCTTCCGAGTTTCCTCTTTATATTTCCTTATTAGATAGATACATTTAGTTTTGTTCTGCAAATAGCTGCTTGCTTTTCCGCCGTTATTCATAGGTTAAATACTTTTACGTTCATGATTCCACTGATTCAGCGTAATATTAAACATATGCCCATTTAATGCGTTTGTTTGTACCAGAATTTAAAGCTAAAGTCGTGTTACAGTCTTCTTTTACATTTTAAAACTACTTTTGAAGTCTGCTGTTTCTATAGATTTAAATGGTACTGTCCTACAATCTACATAATCCCGTGTGTGGTTAAGTAACTTGCACACTAGTAGTAAATTTACGTATTTTTCCTCGTTTACTTCTTCCCTTTTTTAATGAATACAATCCTCGTAGACGAAGATATTAAATTACTGGAGCAAATATGCCTCCCACCCCTTCTTTTATCAACAGATTTTCGTAACTAACGTTCTCTTGTCTGGACGTGCAATTCTATTGATTGGCTGCTGACTCGGCTTGATATTTGCATCACAGTACGACGAAAAATATTTCTACATAAACCGGATAAATTAATAGTGTTATTGATCGTTTATTAGTTCGAATTTAGTGTTGCTAACCGATTTTCTGTTGAAGTACACTCCTGGAAATTGAAATAAGAACACCGTGAATTCATTGTCCCAGGAAGGGGAAACTTTATTGACACATTCCTGGGGTCAGCTACATCACATGATCACACTGACAGAACCACAGGCACATAGACACAGGCAACAGAGCATGCACAATGTCGGCACTACTACAGTGTATATCCACCTTTCGCAGCAATGCAGGCTGCTATTCTCCCATGGAGACGATCGTAGAGATGCTGGATGTAGTCCTGTGGAACGGCTTGCCATGCCATTTCCACCTGGCGCCTCAGTTGGACCAGCGTTCGTGCTGGACGTGCAGACCGCGTGAGACGACGCTTCATCCAGTCCCAAACATGCTCAATGGGGGACAGATCCGGAGATCTTGCTGGCCAGGGTAGTTGACTTACACCTTCTAGAGCACGTTGGGTGGCACGGGATACATGCGGACGTGCATTGTCCTGTTGGAACAGCAAGTTCCCTTGCCGGTCTAGGAATGGTAGAACGATGGGTTCGATGACGGTTTGGATGTACCGTGCACTATTCAGTGTCCCCTCGACGATCACCAGTGGTGTACGGCCACTGTAGGAGATCGTTCCCCACACCATGATGCCGGGTGTTGGCCCTGTGTGCCTCGGTCGTATGCAGTCCTGATTGTGGCGCTCACCTGCACGGCGCCAAACACTCATACGACCATCATTGGCACCAAGGCAGAAGCGACTCTCATCGCTGAAGACGACACGTCTCCATTCGTCCCTCCATTCACGCCTGTCGCGACACCACTGGAGGCGGGCTGCACGATGTTGGGGCGTGAGCGGAAGACGGCCTAACGGTGTGCGGGACCGTAGCCCAGCTTCATGGAGACGGTTGAGAATGGTCCTCGCCGATACCCCAGGAGCAACAGTGTCCCTAATTTGCTGGGAAGTGGCGGTGCGGTCCCCTACGGCACTGCGTAGGATCCTATGGTCTTGGCGTGCATCCGTGGGTCGCTGCGGTCCGGTCCCAGGTCGACGGGCACGTGCACCTTCCGCCGACCACTGGCGACAACATCGATGTACTGTGGAGACCTCACGCCCCACGTGTTGAGCAATTCGGCGGTACGTCCACCCGGCCTCCCGCATGCCCACTATACGCCCTCGCTCAAAGTCCGTCAACTGCACATACGGTTCACGTCCACGCTGTCGCGGCATGCTACCAGTGTTAAAGACTGCGATGGAGCTCCGTATGCCACGGCAAACTGGCTGACACTGACGGCGGCGGTGCACAAATGCTGCGCAGCTAGCGCCATTCGACGGCCAACACCGCGGTTCCTGGTGTGTCCGCTGTGCCGTGAGTTTGTTCATTGCTTGTACAGCCCTCTCGCAGTGTCCGGAGCAAGTATGGTGGGTCTGACACACCGGTGTCAATGTGTTCTTTTTTCCATTTCCTGGAGTGTATATTGAAACAGATTTTTCTTTGCAGTGTCCAATGACACAGACGACCTATGTTGCTGCATGAGAGTAATATTGTATAGCTATGCTCACATGGAACGGAAATAAACTAAGAACGGAGCTGCAGCTTATTCATTGGAAAAAGAATTACTGGTCATGCACTTTGTAAAATTTTTCATCATCCAGTGTGCTTTATAAATTTATTTATATTACAACGAATTAAAATGTAAAAGAACAACTAGCGTGACACCACACAGTACGCAATGAACGTACTGCAATCAATTGGTTGGTCGTATGGTGATTGCTGCTCTGCATCATTACATCTTCTTCTTCTTCTTCTTCTTTTGCTGGTGCCTTTGTTCCGCGGTGTCGCAGGGTCGACTCGGTTAGCATCCGATTTGCCAAGGTTAATTTTAAAGGGGTGGCCACATGCTGGGGGCGGAATTAGTGTACCCCAGCTGTCTGCGTCTAGTGTAATCCATCGAAAAGTGCGAACGTGTGCAGATATCTGTGAGTCGCGTAACTGAGGCTGAACGTGGGGACCAGCCCGATATTCACTCAGCGGGATGTGGAAAACCGCCTAAAACCACATCCAGGTTGGCCGGCACACCGGCCGCAGTCGGTAATCCGCCAGGCGGATCGATATGGGGCCGGTGCAGCTACTAGCGTCCAGGAAGCAGCGCATTAGCGCTCGCGGCTAACCTGACGGGTTGAATCATTACATCTGTGAACATAAAAGCGTTCAAGCAGCAACTATGAAGGCTGAAGAAGAAAGCACTAACTACAAAACGCCAGCTGGAGTGGCCGTGCGGTTCTAGGCGCTACAGTCTGGAGCCGAGCGACCGCTACGGTCGCAGGTTCGAATCTTGCCTCGGGCATGGATGTGTGTGATGTCCTTAGGCTAGTTAGGTTTAAGTAGTTCTAAGTTCTAGGGGACTGATGACCTCAGAAGTTAAGTCCCATAGTGCTCAGAGCCATTTTTGATTTTGACTACAAAACAGAAGTAAGTGCTTTTTCCTGCTAACTAAACGTAAATAGACAACTTGACAAAAATAAAGCCTGGCAACTAAGCAAAGCCGGCCAGTGTGGCCGTGCGGTTCTAAGCGCTTCAGTTTGGAACCGCGTGACCGCTACGGTCGCAGGTTCGAATCCTGCCTCGGGCATGGATGTGTGTGATGTCCTTAGTTTAGTTAGGTTTCAGTAGTTCTAAGTTCTAGGGGACTGAGGACCTCAGCAGTTAAGTCCCATAGTGCTCAGAGCCATTTGAACCATTTTTGAACGAAGCAAAATGTTATTCTGGGTAGGGGAGATGCATTATTCAAAATACAATCAAGATAAGTGTTATATTGATGATGGGTGGAACCCCAGAACGAGTCCTCTTGTAAAATACACCTATACAAGAAAGTGTGGGTGTTTGATGAGTTTCTTCAGGTAAATTTAAACCGCAGCCACGGATCTCAGCCAACAATCGTAGTATGGATGAATTAACGTTAGGGCCTCAGATGTTTCGGGGGAAAAACAAAGCCGGTATGTGACAATTGTGGAACACAGATTCACTAATACACTACAGAACAAATTCATCAGTCGAAACAGTGGACAGATTTAGATTCTTCAACTGCAAGGAAGACGAAGACGATTTCATCACGGTTTGGTGTGGCAAAAGATATTTTGTTAACTGACTCCCTTCAAAAAAAGGTTAAAAATTAAGCAAAGAATGCTATTCGAACGAATATTGCTGCAAACAGCAGTGAAAAGAGAGCACGTTTGCAGATTAGAAAAAGACATCTTTCATCCAGTCAACGTGCCTACCACCAAACTTGCCTTGGCAATTGAAAAAATGGAAAAATCTGCAATAAGATATGAAGTGTAGGAACATACGCCCCATTTCTCAGCTTTGTCTCGTTCACACTTCAATATAATCCTTCGAACTGGTGTACATGTTTCGTCCAACATAGGAGTGATTGTAGCTGTTCAGAGGTAAACTACAGAAATGCAGTAATGTCCGCGGGATGCTATTGGATAAAGCGTATTGACAGATATAAAGACATTCCATCGTCGATAGGTCTATTGAAAATGCAGACATTTTGAGCCATCGACATCACATGCCACCTGGATGACAGCAGATGTACTGATAATGGTTTCAACGTCGTCCGCCATCAGAGAGCCTAGTGCTGTATCTACCAGAGCGCCACCTGTTGATGTTTTGGTTTGTGGGGCGCTTAATTGCGCGGTCATCAGCGCCCGTACAAATTCCCAATATTTACACATTCCAAGTTTTTACACAGAAATGATGATTATGATGATGAAATAATGAGGACAACACAAACACCCAGTCCCCAGGCAGAGTAAGTCCCCAACCCGGCCTGGAATAGAACCCGGGACCCCGTGATCGTAGCGCCATCTGTGTCTACTGTTTAACAAAAGGCTCAGTGTGGTGCAAAGATGTGAAACAAACAGACAACCATGCCACGGAGATGCAGTCGTGCTTGCTGCACACAACTCAGTGAGTTTGAAAGGGATCAAATTGTGACGTTTCTAGTGGCGGGGTGGTCGTTCTGATTGGAGGAGTTGAGCCTGTTATACAATGATACTGGTCTCGGTGGTCACGGGAACATTCTCACACTCGTAGACGAGATCCTGGACGTCCACGCAGCACAGACGCCCGCCACGATCGTCGTACTGTAAGGGCAGCTGGGGCAGATCGTACAGCTACTGCAGCTGCTTATGAGCCCAGACATGTCAAGACGAACTGTTACGAACCCCGGTTATTAGCATTGTGACTACGGACGAGCACATCTCTTGCCCGTCTTCCACTCACGCCACAGCATCGACGTGCTCAGCTCGTATCTCTTGGAATGGCGCGCCGTGATCTTCAGGTATGAAGGCAGATTCTGCCCGCACGCAAGTGACGGTTGTTTACGAATACGACGCAGACTTGGTGAGTGCTGTCTCGTAAAGTGCATTCGTCTAAGACGTACTGGCCCCGTCAGAGGCCTGCGGTATGATAAGCCACAACTCTCCTTCATCTTTGTTGTTTCTGAAGGGGACGCTAACCATCACTCGGTACGTGGAGAACCTTGTTGCACCCATTCTTTTGCCGTTCAGAAGGTGGTGTGTTTCCCAAAAGAACAATGCTCGCCCACACACTGCCCGTGAAACTGAACGTGCTCTGCAAGACATGCAACAACTTCCCAGGTCAGGTCAGGACTTAACTCATACTGAGCATGTGTGGGACATGATGGGACGAGAAGTGACTCGTGCGACTCGAACCAACAACTCTTACTGATTTAAGTGGACAGGTAGTGCGGCTGGTATAAAGTATCCCAGGACAGTATTCGCCATCTGTACGATCGACTGAGTGCCAGAGTCAGCGCCTGCATTCTCACCCGTCGAGACTACACAACGTACTAATATGGATGTTTCAGCATATGTGCGTACATGATACGACAGAATGGCTTGTCCTAATGATCTATAAATATAATCAATATATGTACTCCATAGGCACTATTACAAAAATAAATCTATGGTGAACGTGAACTGTAAATCTCTGAATGGCTGTACTAATTTTTTCCGGCAGTGTATTAATTGACTGCAAATAGATCGTCTTCATTTATTATATACTCTGAGGATTTTAGCCTCATGTACTAATTTTTTCCGGCAGTGTATTAATTGACTGCAAATAGATCGTCTTCATTTATTATATACTCTGAGGATTTTAGCCTCATCGTCAGATGTACCTGACACATATAAACATACATATTCATGTGAGGACGACGTCTAATTGACATCAGTTATCGTTCAATATCTACATCTACATTTATACTCCGCAAGCCACCCAATGGTGTATGGCGGAGGGCACTTATAAGCCACTCCCTGCCACTGTCATTACCTCCCTTTCCTGCTCCAGTAGCGTGTGGTTCGCGGGAAGATCGACTGCCGGAAAGCCACCGTGCACGCTCGAATCTCTCTAATTTTACATTCGTGATCTCCTCGGGAGGTATATGTGGTGTCACCGCCAGACACCACACTTGCTAGGTGGTAGCCTTTAAATCGGCCGCGGTCCATTAGTATACGTCGGACCCGCGTGTCGCCACTGTTAGTAATTGCAGACCGAGCGCCACCACACGGCAGGTCTTGAGAGACGTACTAGCACTCGCACCAGTTGTACAGCCGACGTTGATAGCCATGGTTCACTGACAAATACGCTCTCATTTGCCGAGACGATAGTTAGCATAGCCTTCAGCTACTTCATTTGCTACGACCTAGCAAGGCGCCATAGCATTTGATATCATTTTATATTGTGGTTATAACATGTACCGTCAAGAGAGATGTACACCGATTATGGATTAAAGTTAAGTATTACATCAACTACGTACTTTAATTGCTACTATTAATTCCCTTAACTGTTCCAGACCTCACGCCAGTCTGCGTGAGATTAAACGCGTGTATTTCGGCCTCCTCTAGCAACACGGTGTTGGCACTTCTGCCAACACTTCAGTATAATTAGGGGAAGCAATATATTCGTTACCTCATCCAGAAACGCACCCTCTCGAAACCTGGACAGCAAGCTACACCGCGATGCAGAGCGCCTCTCTTGCAGAGTCTGCCACTTGAGTTTGCTAAACATCTCCGTAACGCTATCACACATACCAAATAACCCTGTGACGAAACGCGCCGCTCTTCTTTGGATCTTCTCTATCTCCTCCGTCAACCCGATCTCGTACGGATCCCACACTAATGAGCAATACTCAGGTATAGATCGAACGAGTGTTTTGTTAGCCACCTCCTTTTTTAATGGACCACATTTTCTAAGGACTGTCCCAATGAATCTCAACCTGGTACTCGCCTTACCAACAATTAATTTTATATGATCATTCCACTTCAAATCGTTCCGCACGCATACTCCCAGATATTTTACAGAAGTAACTGCTACCAGTGTTTGTTCCGCTATCATATAATCATACAGTAAGGGATCCTTCTTTCTATGTATTCGCAATACATTACATTTGTCTATGTTAAGGGTCAGTTGCTACTCCCAGCACCAAGTGCCTATCCGCTGCAGATCTTCCTGCATTTCTAATGCTGCAACTTCTCTGTATACTACAGCATCATCCGCGAAAAGCCGCATGGAACTTCCGACACTATTTACCATGTCATTTATATATACTGTGAAAAGCAATGGTCCCATAACACTCCCCTGTGGCACGCCAGAGGTTACTTTAATGTCTGTAGACGTCTCTCCATTGAGAACAAAATCTGTGTTCTGTTTGCTAAAAACTCTTCAATCCAGCCACACAGCTGGTCTGATATTCCGTAGGCTCTTACTTTGTTTATCAGGCGACAGTGCGGAAATGTATCGAACGCCTTCCGGAAGTCAAGGAAAATGGCATCTACCTGGGACCCAATATCTAATATTTTCTCGGTCTCATGAACAAATAAAGCGAGTTGGGTCTCACACGATCGCTGTTTCCGGAATCCATGTTGATTCCTACACAGTATATTCTGGGTTTCCAGAAATGACATGATACGCGAGCAAAAAACATGTTCTAAAATTGTACAATAGATCGATGTCAGAGATATAGGTCTATAGTTTTGCGCATCTGCTCGACGACAACATACGTTGTCAAGCTAGGAACCTACTGCACGAAGTGATAGCCGTATTGTGGAATAACCATGCGGGGAACTGGAGGTGTTTCGTAGTGGTATACCTTGAGTACAAAGTGCGCCGTCTCGTCCGATGGGCAACTTGGTATGAAAGGGCGCCTACAGTGAAGCGATAAATTAAAACGCAAAGGAATGTGACGTTGGAAGAAGCTATTCCGCAAGAGATAGCGTAATAGCGTGACAGTGTGCGTACCAAGTAATGAACGCTTATCGTTAAGAGCAGTTACCTATGCACGGAGCGTCAGGAGAGGAAAAAGTCTAAGAGGCGTGAGATGAAAAAGTTACCGGCGCTAGCTAACATGGCAGTTAACCATTCGTTGCACGTATGCCGAAATCAGTTGAAGGACATCGTCGGTGTACTACACAAGTTTTCTTCTTCAGTCATGGATGTGATGCTCCTATCCAGGTAGGTGGGGAGTGCTGACTAGCGGATCATTGAATGGCATTTATTTTCCAACTAGCTTCATCGAGTTTAAGGTATTATTTTACCGTAGTACATTTCCAGAAGAATATTTTTATCGAAATGTAAAAGACACTATACAAATACTTAGACAATAATTATAGCCACCTAAGGCTGTACTTTGTGACCTTTAATTTGAACAATAATGAACGTACTGCATTTCTTTTGCCGCCTCGTGCGAGTTGATGATAAGAAGGGTATTCTGTATCTGTGAAAGTCTCTCGGAAAATATTTTTGTTGCTTCACTCAGTCATTTACATCAGTATATGTCTACGTCATTAACGCACAAATCAGGTCTGTGAGGAAATAAATGATCTAAATTTGCGCACTCGGGCTTAGATTTTCATAATTTAGTAGTTTGTTTTCGTGAGGGTTACATATTGCCTATTACTGGCGTCGTTGATTCACCTAAGATAAAGGTTAGGGCTCAATGTAACGACGGTGATGTTTCGACATATCTAAAGAAGTATAATCTGTACTTGAAGGTGCTCACTTTCATGTATTTAATGCATGTGTACTAGTACAAAAACAACTGGCAACTTATAAATCGCTTTGACACGGATTATGTGTTAATGACAAACAAAAGTCAGAAGAACATGACGCACAGTTCCAGAAAATGGGTAGATGGATTAAGACGGAAAGTAAGCTCGCACCTCCTTAAATAATTTTCTTCAAAAAAAGATCTTGTGTTAAATACTGACATGGCATTATCCAAGGAGCACCCTAGAAATATCGTCATAATAGATACATAAAGAATATGAAATCTTATACCGTGCAACGTTTCTAAATTTTTAGTAAACAGGGAAGCATATTGGAATAAGTCTGAAGAACAATGTAACAGAATACTTGTACGGAAATCTCCCACATACAGACGCTACGCCATCTACACTGAATGGCCAAACAAACTTATACACCTATCTAATATCGTGTAGGGCCTCTAGAGTCAGAAGTGCCTCTTCACGGCCTGGCATGGACTCGACTAATGTCTGAAGTAGTACTAGAGGGAACCCTGCAGGGCTGTCCATAAATCAATACGAGTTCGAGATGCTGGAGAAAACTCCTGAACAGCACGTTGAAAGGCATCCCAGATGTGCTCAGTAATGTTCATGTCTGGGGAGCGTGATGACTAGCGGAAGTGTTTAAACACACACAAGTGCTCACAGAGCCTCTCTGTGGAAATTCTGGATGTGTGAGGTATCGCATTGTCCTGCTGGAATTGCCCAAATCGTTCGTTATGTACAATGGACATGAATGTATGCAGGTGATCAGATAGGATGCTTACGTGCCACCTGTCAGAGTCGCATCTAGACGTATCAGGGGATCCATATCACTCCAATTGCAGACGCTCCACACTATTACAGAGCCTCCACCAGCTTTAACAGCCCCCTGCTGACATGCTGGGTCAATGGATTGAAGGGGTCGTGTCCATACCGTATACGTCCATCCTCTCGATACAACGAGACTCATCCAACCATGGAACATGTTTCCAGTCATTAACAGTCCAACGTCGGTGTTGACGGGCCCAGGCAAGGCGTAAAGCTTTGTGTCGTGCAGTCATCAAGGGTAGACGAGTTTGCCTTGGGCTCCGAAAGTCCACATATGTGGTGTTTCGTTGAATGGTTCGCACGCTGACACTTGTTGTTGGCCCAACATTGAAATCTGCAGCAATTTGCGGAAGTGCTAGACTTCTATCACGTTGAAATATTCTCTTCAGTCGTCGTTGGTCCCGTTCTTGCAGAATCTTTCTCCTGCAGCAGCGAAATCGGAAATTTGATGTTTTACCTGGTTCCTGATATTCGTGGTACACTCGTGAAATATTCGTACTGGGAAGTCTCCACTTCATCGCTGCCTCGGAGATGTTTCCCAAATGGTTCAAATGGCTCTGAGCACTATGGGACTCAACTGCTGTGGTCATAAGTCCCCTAGAACTTAGAACTACTTAAACCTAACTAACCTAAGGACATCACACACATCCATGCCCGAGGCAGGATTCGAACCTGCGACCGTAGCGGGCGTGCGGTTCCAGACTGTAGCGCCTTTAACCGCTCAGCCACTCCGGCCGGCAGATGTTTCCCATCGCTCGTGCGCTGACTGTAACACCATCCTCAAACTCACTTAAATTTTGATAACCTGCCATTGTTGCAGCAGTAAGCGATCTAACTGCGCCAGACTCTTGTTGTCTTATATAGGCGTTGACGAACGCAGTGCCGTATTCTGCCTGTTTACGTATGTCTGCATTTCAATACACATGCCTACACCAGTTTCCTTGGCACTTCAGTGTATATGGGTCTATAATTCGACACTGGATCTAACAAGAGTGGGAAGGCAGAGAACGTTGCGGAGTGAGAGAATAGACGCAGTACAACAAGAGACTGCAGGCACAATTCGGACACAAAAGAAGTGGATAATTACTATGCAAACAGAACAAGAAGGTTTTATGCGGCAAGCAAATAATAAAAAACAGCAGAGAAGAAATGGATACGTTTTCGAATCCCAGTCGAGCACCGAGACTTCCCGCGTGTAATTAACACTTAAGAGAGCCATGTCCGTAACATTACGTTGCTGTCGGCGGTGCGAAAAATGCCGCGCCCGTAATATTACAGGCGGCCCTCATAATTCATCTCCTACCTCCTATGCGCAATATTACTGGTCAGGCAGTTCTCAGAAGGGAGACAAACACATGTAGTACATGTTTCTGCCATTTGACGCGCCATAAATCTTTTGGCTTTGCGAAACAAGCGTAGGCGACAGTTGATTGAGACGCCAGTGCGAGTGTATTCTTATTCGAAGCAACATGTCAAGCAGTTGCCCACTTAGTCAAGCTGAGGTTCTACGCATTCTAGAATATTCAGAAGATAATCTGAATGATATCTGTGACAGCCATGACATGGATGAAGATACATCTTACGCTGAATCAGATCAGGTAAGATAACTGGTGTAGTGTTTTTGATACTTGTCACATACCTTTCCTGCACAAGTTCTCAGATGAAATAATATAATTTCGTATTTCATATTCTTATTTCTACTCACTTACGCTTAATGATGTTCATATTCGTTCAACATATACACACTATTTCAGCATCGAGCACGACAGCGAAGGCACGATGCCAGTTGGTGCTGCGGGGCCCTCAGAATCTCTGAAGAGTTTGCAGGTGTCAAGTGGAAGCGGGAGAAAACGTGCGAGACGGTCCTGATCTCTGTATATAAATACATAATGTCTGCCATATATATAAAAAATAGTCTATAATATGCAAAAACAATTTTTCCTACCCGAAAGTAATTCTTTAGTTTTCATATTGGTGATGAAAGGTTACAAATCTTGGCACCGTAAGTGACATGTATTTGAAGAGGAAATAATAAGCTTTATTCCTGTCTAAGTAAAATATACTTACGATTATTACTGGACGTGTGCCAGAGGGAGAAATAATTGTAAAAAATGGCCGCACTGAGTGAAGGAGACTGAGAAAGTGGGATGGCACTGGCGTACATAAATTTGCATATATGGCTGACACTCAAAGTGTTAATGTAGCATGCATTCAACAAGAACAAGAGAAAGAACAAAATTGGTTGGCTCTGAGCACTATGGGACTTAACATCAGTGGTCATCAGTCCCCTAGAACTTATAACTACTTAAACCTAACTAACCTAAGGACATCACATACATCCATGCCCGAGGTAGGATTCGAACCTGCGACCGTAGCGGTCACGCGGTTCCAGACTGAAGCGCCTAGAACCGCTCGGCCACAACGTCCGGCAACAAAATTGGTTCTGACTGAAAATTTTGAGTACTGATACAATATTTCATGGAAAACACTTTACCTGTCATTAGATTCTGATTGACGAAAACGTCGAACAGAGCTGACGACACCCAAAGGTGTCACTTTTTTACCCTTCCGTAGCGTAGGAAGCATACTGGTGGGAAGAGATGTTTTAGTTTCTTGAGATGTCTCAGATATGTTTCTAATGTCCGCGTAAGTCTAAAGCAGAAATGAAGCAAAATCTAGCAGGACTATATATGACGTTTCGTTTCGTTACCTTACTAATATTTAGAAATCGGATACATTTCATTGCGGGATGAATTTGGATACAACCATGACAAATGGATCACCAGTCAGTTAGACGAGATGAACATGACAATCATACTGACAGCCCATTCATGTCTCACTGGCACAAAGTTTTTTGAAGGATACGTCCATGGTGTTGAATCGAGTTTGGTATGGAAGAAACTACGCCTTTTGCATTTAGTAAGTGGTCATAAACAGCGTCGGCCAGTTTCAGTTGAATTGTGCACTCTTTTGCTCGGAGCTAAACCTTTTTGATGAAGGCGTAGGCTGTTGAAAATGAAGAAGGGAAAAACTGTTTCGAATTGTAACGGTAACCCATGTAATAACGTAACAAATTCAGACGACACTGAAATTAATTGTCCAACCAACATTTTCTCTAATTCTATTTACAAAAATTTATCAATTACAGATCATCATCAAACGTTTGAGTCCCCTGAAAATTCCAGATTGCTCATGAAACTATCAAGTGTACCATGAAGTGGCGAGAGAGCGGATGTCTACAGTAATCGCACACACTAATTCTGCTGTATACGCGGCTCAGTTGGTAGAAAACTTGCAAGTATCTGAGATACGTTCGATAAGTAACGCAACACAATTTTATCTCAGTCATTTTCTGTTGAAAAACGCGGAATTTGTTGTGGGATATCGTGGAATATTTCAGCCACAGCCCCTATACTTTCATGATGTTAAGATAGGTGACACCGCTATACGTAGCCTTCAAAATGGCGTCTGTATTGGAGGTGCGTTCTTAGCAAAGAGCGGTCATCGAGTTTCTTTTGACGAAAAACCAGAGCATCGCATATAATTACAGGCACTTGTAGAATGTCTAAGGAAACCTGGCAGTGAACAAAAGCAGAGTGAGTCGTTGGGCGAGGGGTCTGTAGAAAACTTTCCTCATCCACCCTACCGACTTCCATCTATTTGGCCCAAAGAGTGATGCACTCCAGCAGGAAACTAATTGCTTCATGGGGAGGTTACTGATGCGGCAAGACGTTGGCCCCCACGTCGTCCAGTGGAGTGATACCATGCGGAGATTTAGGCCCATCCAGTAAGGTCGTGTAAGGTCGTCGCAATGAACGGAGATTACATTGAAGAAATGGGTTTACTAGCCAAAAGAGTGGGACTAACATGATGTATCGGAATACTGAATGAAAAAAACCTGCTTTCAGAAAAAAAGTTGCATTTCTTACTGAAAGCCTCCCGAATGTTTCATTGACTGTCTCTAATATCAGAGTAGTGGATTTCATTTGCTAGTAGGAACAAATAGATGAACGGTACTTGTCTCCTGTTTATTATGCCAAGGAACCGGTGATGTAATAATTCTGTGATGTGTACACCGATTCAGTAGACGGCAGAACAAGTGGCAGTGGTTGCACTCGTGTCTGAGCTACGCACCACAGGTAGTGCATTTAGCAGTGATGAGAACTAGAAGGCAGGTGGCTCTTGTCTCTTGAAAGCGGAAAGCTAATGTGTAATAGGACGGAATCATAGTTAAATGTGTTTCCACAGTAAAATTTTCATATAAGGTGTGGCTGATATGTATGTTTTAAGGCATTTATTGTCCGCTGCTCGTGGTCTTGCCGTGGGGTTCTCGCTTCCCACACACGGGGTCCCGGGTTCGATTCCCGGCGGGGTCAGGGATTTTCTCTGCCTCGAGATGACTGGGTGTTGTGTGTCTTTAATCCTCATTCACTCGCAAGTCGAAGTAGTGGCGTTAAAGAACTTGTGGAGCGGCGGCCGAACCGCCCCTCGAGGGGTCTCCCGGCCACCAATGCCATACGCTCATTATTATTATTACGGGATTTATTGGTCAGACAATATGTATATAAATATGTCTAATGGTAAGTAAACTTACTTAAATAATTCATAATGTCTTACTACCTTTGGCAGATCACCATGCCTATCAAAAATGCTTCTGCGTTCGCAGTCCTAAGCAACCAAGGCGGCTGTAGTCACTTCCGACTTCGTTAGAAACCTTAATTAGGGGAAATCACAACGAAACGTTGTTGCTGACAACGCCCTGATTGCGCCTCTCTGACCACACAAAATCTGTATCGATAGCTTGGGCTTGTAGCGGTACACGACGGTTGGTGAATATAGTTACAAGAACTGTCACAAAGTTATATTTTCAATAGCCAATTTCACTGTAGCATGCAAGATTACCGGACAGAACGCTAGAGGAGTCTTTAAAAGAGAACCGCTTTGGAACGTTGTAGATGGTTTATAACTGACGACAGCAGGTAACGTGAACCGCAGACGCTGAACAAATCACGGATGTTTATGTGCCAGTCGTGTGTATATAACGAGTGCAGGAAACTGTAAGCAAGGACACTTGGAGTCAGGTACGTCGCAAAAGGCCATTTGTCACAGCAACACATAAAGTATCGAGTCTACACAGGCCAAAACAACGTAAAACTTAGGCAGTAACACACCGTGAAGTATAGTGTGGTTCTACATTTCGTGATTTGCCCTCTTTTCAAGGCACAGGGTAATGATGTTATGCTTTGGGTATGTTATTCGTGCCATGAGTTGGTCCCAGTCACTCGGGTTACCGTGAGGATGAACCAGGATATGTTTTTCAACACTTTCGTTGACCTAACTGTTGCCTTTCTTCTACATCTAGTTTGATGTTTAATTTATCACCTTATTGCACAGTGATAGGCCAGCTAAATCATCCAATGCTACAGAATATATATGTGGCTATTTTGAAAAGTGGGTAAAACAGGGCAATGAACAGTCCCTCCGTTTGGTACGTGTACGCGATCTAATCACCACTAAGTGACTTCTACAGGACGTGACATACCTGAATAAACGCGTGGTCGTCACCGAATTGAGCCTAATTTTTAGATTATAAGCGGTGGTACACGGAATTAGTGTGATTTATCCTGGGATGGAATAATTGTTTGTACTATCTTCATACTGTATTCCAGGTATAACCTGTAGCATATTTTGTCATTGAGATAATATTGACACGACTTGTCTTTATTCAGTTCGCTTTGCATACAGCTATATTCTTTTACACTTTTTGATTCACACGCTCTTAAATGGCATTCTTAGCTACAGCGAAACTCTAAATGTGGAAGAACTTCTAATGTAGTTCTGGATTACATTAAAAAATAGTCGTGTCAAACGTGCAGTACTTATGATCGCCGCTGGCATGTCGATTTCTTTTGAGAACCTGAGTTGCTTCTTGCAATGAACAGTAGATTCAAAGTCCGGGCATCTTCGTTGACGACTGGAAATAGTCTTCTCGACGACGGCGGTATAACAACGTCTTCAAACGGAAATACCGCTTAGACAATCTTTGTTCAATAGCTTCGTCAATTTGGAGCTCTGAGCTTCCACAATTACGATTTGTTGCGATATTTGCAAGAAATACCGTCCGAGAATAGCATTAGGACTGTTTTCAGTTTCAGTGAGAGATTAGAAGGGTTATGTTCTGTCACTGGTAGTCCGGCAGCACATGTTCATGTCAGCTGAACATATTTCCCATTTACGACTTTTCTACAATGGAATTTGTCATGTTTATCTGGTGAAGATAAGCATTTGGCGTTAAGGAAAAAAGCCCCTTAGTTAGGTATCCCGACCTGTTTTTCCGTTGATCTTGACGTCGATGAGATTTCCTCATCTCTTGGTAACTGTCCTCATACGAGGATTTTCCGTTGCGACTGCCACACTACAGATGGCCGCCTCGCACAGTTTTCTTGAATTCGGTGGGTAGGCGAGTCTTTGGTGCCTCTCGAAGATGACGGGGAACGGCCACGGCGGTAAGGGAGCGATCTCGTTTAGGTACGGCGTTGGGATACGTCCCACAGTTCCTCAATAATCGTGTGCCGTCGATTGGTGTGAACCGGACTGTTGTGATGTTTGACGGCTGTTGACATTTTTGTCGTCGAACACTCGTCTCTTTTACCTGCAATAGCGTACAAAGTTTCCAGGGCGTCTCCCCTCATGGAACTGTCTATTCATCTCCCTGGCGTTATGCTTGCCGGAGAAGTTGGGTGTACCTGAGTTGGCGGATGCTGGGCTGTTGGCGGAGACCAGTATTCATGCCGTGCTCGAAGGGAGGCGGAGACTGGCGCTAAAGATCGAGATGCTTCTGCTTCAACGTTCTCTGTAACTTCCTTCGTAACTTCCCCTGTCTCTTCTCTACATGGTTCAACATTTCAGGATCACATCTTTTAGAACCTGGAGTATGAAAGAGGCGGGATCGTCGTGGTCGTAAAAAAAAGGCCGTAGTGAGTCGTGCGTCGATCATACGCCTTTCATCCGGCTTTTCTTTTTGTGTCGTGGCACCACATCTGCATCTACATCTACATTTGTATTCCGAAAGCCACCCAACGGTGTGTGGCGGAGGGCACTTTACGTGCCACTGTCATTACCTCCATTATCTGTTCCAGTCGCGTATGGTTCGCGGGAAGAACGACTGCCGGAAAACCTCCGTGCGCGCTCGAATCTCTCTAATTTTACATTCGTGGTCTCCTCGGGAAGTATATGTAGGGGGAAGCAATATATTCGATACCTCATCCAGAAACGCACCCTCTCGAAACCTGACGAGCAAACTACACCGCGATGCAGAGCGCCTCTCTTGCAGAGTCTGCCACTTGAGTTTGCTAAACATCTCCGTAACGCTATCACGCATACCAATAATTGGTGAACTCCTCTGTTGTTGTGACTTCCTCTACCAGAAGAGATTGGTGCATAATTTCTGCGACTCTGTTCATCAACTGCAGCATTTTCTCTGCTTCTGTCATATTCGGACTCGCAATGCGGCATAGTGCCAAAACATTCTGTATGTAGGACTGTGTCGTTTGCCCACGACGTTGGGCCCTATTCTAAAATTCCACTGTTAACCAGAGCTGTAGGTGACGGTTATCAATGTTTTCTTCAGTTCGATTTGGAAATGATTCCTCCGCTATCGAACTTCTCTTCGTTGTTGACTGCTGGGCCCTGCCATCCAAGTAAACGTATACATTTGCCAGATGCATCATGTCTTCCCTCCTGCTCGAATTCTTTAAGCCAATTGCTCCGATGCTGACCAGCGCCTCTGGATAACACTGATGGATATATGTTGTACAGCGGACTTGCTGCCGTTTTGTAATTGAAAGGCTTTCTGAATATACCGACCTTCGGAACGATGTACTGCTTGCATTCCGGTTCCTGTGCATGTAGACGCCCGCATCTAGTGGTCGTGTGGCAGCGTTCTCGCTTCACACGCCCGGGTTCCCGGGTTCGATTCCCGGCGGGGTCAGGGATTTTCTCTGCCTCGTGATGGCTGGGTGTTGTGTGCTGTCCTTAGGTTAGTTAGGTTTAAGTAGTTCTAAGTTCTAGGGGACTTATGACCACGGCAGTTGAGTCCCATAGTGCTCAGAGCCATTTGAACCATTTTTTTGCATGTAGACGATGGATTTTACATCGTCTGATCTGTGATTTAGGTGTTCTAAACTACCCAGCGTCTCCCCCACACAACAACACGTGGCCGCAATCAAGTCCAAATCCGAAAGCGGGGTCGTCAGTGACGTTCAACGCATGATACTGCACATTTATTACTGACACCAGCGTACAAGCAGAACAGAACTTAGCTCCTAAAAACATAAAAAAGTTCTAGAGTTTTTCAGAAACTACTAACCCTAACAATTAGTTGTTGGTGATTGCATACGAATAAAAAAAAAATGGTTCAAATGGCTCTGAGCGCTATGGGACTTAACATCTGTGGTCATCAGTCCCCTAGAACTTAGAACTACTTAAACCTAACTAACCTAAGGACATCACACACACCCATGCCCGAGGCAGGATTCGAACGTGCGACCGTAGCGGTCACGCGGTTCCAGACTGAAGCGCCTAGAACCGCACGGCCACACCGGTCGGCTGCATATTAATTCATTACCCACAATGTGTGTGTATTGTGTATTGAATCAGAGATCCAGAAACGACGGAGAGCTTTCGTCCCGCGGTAGCCCTCAGTGGTTCACAGCACCACAGCAGGCTACAGCGATCCACCAACCTCACCGCCGCCCCACACCGGACCCAGGGTTATGGTGCGGTTCGGCGCCCCAGTGGACCCCCTACTCCCAGGAACGTCTCATACCAGACGAGTGTAACCCCAGTGTTTGCGTGGTAGAGTAATTATGTAGTACGCGTACATGAAGACAGTTTTTACGCAGCAGCTGCCGGTATAGTGTGGCTGAGGTGGAATGAGGAGAACCAGCCATCAATCACCGAGGCAGATGGAAAATCGCCTTAAAAACCATCCACAAGCTAGCCGGCACACCGGACCTTGACACTAATTCTCCGGGCGGATTGGTGCCGGCGACCGGTACGCCTTGTCGCTCGGGAAGCAGCGCGTTAGACCGCGCGGCCAGCCGGGCCGGCCATTACCCACAGTAATCCAGCCGTCGACCGTAGCTACTACTTCACAAGGCATGCGGCATTTCCTCCAGCCATATTTATTAGTCCATAACACAATGACTGCAAAAAGTCGCAACATCAAAACAGAAATAATTAATGTAAAATACTGAAATTCGTTGAGGTACCTTACTGATGTGATTAAAATGCAATATCTCAGGTTTATGCAAGCCACAGCAAATGTGATATGCTGCTACATTAATAACCGGTGTAACCGCCAGGCTGTTGAAACCAAGCACGAAATGTGCATGCATTGTGTTGTACAAGTGCTGGATGTCAGTTTGCTGGAAGGAGCTCCATGCCCATTGCACTTGGTCGGTCAGTACAGGGACAGTTAATTGTGTTTGTGGACGAGTCTGGAGTTGTTGTTTGACGATGCCCCATGTGTGGTCGATTGGAGCCAGATTTGTTGATACAGAAGGCCGAGGTGGTGTGTCGACACTCAATGCAAAGCATGTTCGTTACATCAACGGTACGTGGTGAGCATTATCCAGCTTCAAAACACTCCCAGAATGCTGTTCTGAATGGCAGCACGACAGGTCGAATTACCGCATTGACGTACAAATTTGCTGTCACGATGTCTGAGATAACCACTAGAATACTCTCGCTCTCAAACGAGATAGCACCCCAGACCGACACTCCAAGTGTAGGTCAATTGTGACTAGGTTGCAAATGGACTGGTTGCAAGCCCTCACTGGCCTTCTAACCAACACACCGCCATCACTGGCACCGAGGCAGAAGCAGCTTACATCATAAAACACAACAGACCTCCACTCTGCCCTCCAATGAACTCTTGCTTAACACCACTGAAATTGTAAATGGCGGTGGTTTCGGGTCAGTGGAATGCCTGTCTCTGAGTTGTTCCTGAAGTAACCGATTTGTAACGGTTCATTGTGTCACGGTGGTGCCAAGTGCTCCTCAAATTGCTGCTGCAGATGCAGTACGATGCGCCAGAGCCACGTGCACTACAATCTTCCTTCGCGGTAGTGCCACGTGGCCGACCGGACGCTGATCTTCTTCCAACTTTACAGTTTCGTGATCACCGTTGCCAGCAATCATGTACAGTGGCTACATTCCTGCCAAGTCTCTCTGCAGTATCGCACAAGGAACATCCAGCTTCTCACAGTCTTATTACACGATTCGTTCAAACACAGTGAGGTGCTGATAATGGCGTCTTCGTCGCCTTAAAGGCATTCCTGTTTAACGTCATCTCACTACGTCCAAATTCAAACGTAATTAAAGCTCACGATGGTTACGATGTCTGTTTAAGACAACCCTGATTTGCATCCTCGTAGTGGCATTACTTGCGCCACTCTTATGCGATTGACGCGGAATTTAAATAGGCGTCACCTGTCAGGTGTAGAAACTATGTCGCACAACTCCTTCTTGGTGTTGCGATTTTTCTCCCTTCGGAGCAAATACTATATTTCGCAGTTAGCGAGCGTAATGAAATATCAACAACACATAGGTTTCTGATTGTAAACAATTAAATTTATCTTTAATAGATTTGCGACGTATTAATCATACTCGCTTTTATAACTAAGTAAACTATGCATTTCGCGTACTTTCTCAACACTTCCCGTTATTTATACATCAATAAATAGGTAAGGTCATTGCACAACCATTCCTCGGAATTACTTCGTTGCTAAAGTAATTTTCACTCTGTTTCGGTCCCAGATACCTGATACTTCTAACGAATTTCTTGCTTTACAGATAATTTCAATTAATAAACAACTTGACTCTGACTTCCACGGAAGCAATTAAGTGGCTGTCCTTCACTGTTGACCCACTAAATGCTTAATTTTGACTGCGAAATAGCTTTAAACTTCATAGACGACTTATAAACTGCGCCTTCTTCATTCGTTTTCTACAGTAGGCGCAGTTATGCAGTATTACGCTGCGTGAAATTTCGATCATTTTCGTAATTTACGTTGAAGGTTCTAGGTTCATTACAAGCGAAGCTAATGGAAAATGTTAGGCTCATCTTAAAATATTACCAACTGTAAACGTACAGGTGCATGTAAAACGACGACGAAAGTTTTCAAGTGCGGACTTAACGCTGCACTGAGTGTCAGTGATATTTTCACTTGCATTAATTTATCGACACTAAAGAAAGCTTCTTATTTTTAATAATATATGGGTAACCCAGTCCGGAAACACTTGCCACATACAGTTCTCTTCTTTCCTATGGCACAAAGATATGTTACTACAGTTATTTATTCATTATAGGTTACCTACGTCCTTACTAAATAAACAGTTTCTCTTGCTCTGTACTGAGTTATCACTCGGCTCACAAAGATTTGTGACTGTATGCGTTGGGCAATGAAAAACGAGATTAGATGATAGTCAGTGTGTCGAAAAAGTGTCAATATTTTGCGAACACCGCAATCCAAACTGTCAGTAAAGACACTGAAAGCTCTTTCACATTAGATACTTAATGAGTGTCATTATTAATGTGTTACTTACGTTATAATGGGAAACGTGAAAATGCGTAGCAGATGATGTCTCATGAGCAACTAGTATTGTCCAAATATTTGGCTTCGCCGATGGAATAGCTCTGAACATCCGTATCATACTGTAAATAGTGTTGCTGCTACTGCTGCCCACCGGTAAGAAACTAACGCAACTTTACGGGTGAAAACAGAACTCTTGTCCCATATAACGGCTAACAACCTTCTCTAGAAAGAAACATATCATGACACAGTGTAACTAGACAGAAGATCTCTGCTTTCACTATTTTGGATACCTATCCACTGGGCTCCTAACATTTATTTGAAAGACATTTCCACACCAAAAGTATAGTGCATATTTAATACTCTGTACAAAGCTTTTCTTACGCTCTGCCACATAGTGTAAACGACTACGTGAAAGAACAATCTTTACAATATTTAGCAAAGGCATGCATCACTCACTATGGGTTAGTCGTCCACACTTTTTGGGTTCTCTCTTTGCGGCATTGCTGTAGCGTGTTTGCACCACTCAGACTTCAGCCAATTATGGGGACACCCGTTGTCGACTGGGACGTGTGGCCGAAAAATATAAAATTTCTCACCGTGACGGCAGCAATTCTGGAGATTTTGGTGAGGCCACTTCAATGACTTTCCCTTGGTTGTTAACAGGCAATGATTAGTTCATTTAGTGCTGTGAAATGAATGTCTGCACAGTTACATTGCAATTATTCCATGTGTATCTACTTTTAATGAATTGTAACGTGATTTTGCATCCGGGCATGAAGAATTACAGAGCCTCATAGGTCACTCTTTTTTCGTAATCTGGAAGATGATTATGGGGCAGGGTCGTACTTTCAAAATCCTATGAATTATCCTCTTTTGCTCTTTGGCTAAATCAATGTCATGCAGGAAGAATTGTTTAGGGAACATGGAACTCTCAACTTGACTAGCTCTTCGATTCATTATCAGATGTACTGAGAACCCTTTCAGGTTTAGTAGTATAGCTACGCTGATTGTGACGCAGTTTTTTTACAAGTCAAAAATTTTCAGTTTGTTTCAGTCACATGAACCACGTCAATGACTTCACAATCCAAGATGGCGGGACCCATATCCCATTAGCTGTCACGTGATAAGCCACGTCCCCAATCGGCTATCTCACGTCACACATCCTTATGTATAATGTGACAAGGTTCCTCCCCTTCTCCTCCCCCTCCTTCTCTCACCTACCTCCAGCCAATAAAAATCCTAGATGACAGAACTAGTGTAACTGTGCTAGAAGAAAATTAAAAAATCCAAGCTATGGGTCTTACCAATCTGTGATTTGTAACTCCTCTGCTCCCCCCTCAGTCCTCAGGCCAATCGTAGGGTAGTACTAAAATGTGGTAGCCAATCAGAATTTAGTTTCAGTTAATAAATAAAATAAATTTAAAAAGTCCAACTAGCTCAGTTGTGCCTCTTCCTCCCCCACCTCTCAAGGCAATTGCACCACAATATCGAACTCAAAAATGGAGCAATTTTTGAAGATATGAATTAAACATTATGTACCCTTCACTTGAAAGTGTAAGACATTCATTATTTTCATTAAAATGAAAGATATTTACTTACACTTATTTATGTGTGTATTAAAATATCGCGACGTATTTCTGCCACAGTCAAAGATATGCATCATTGCATAATTTCTGTGCTAAACATATTTGGTTACACATAAATATGATTGTATTAATCAGCATAATATTGTAATTGCTCTTTGTGTAAACTGGCCTGAGAGTTTTTTCTCTGACCACACAAACACACACACACACACACCTACACACACACACACACACACACACACACACACACATACACATTACTGGGTGAGGGCAATGGTTGTCAGTTGCCATTTATGGACAGAGGCAAGAAATGGTCACTGGCCAATAACGATCAGTGACCAATGTGCCCAGTGGCAGAGGATTGCCAGTGACTAATGATGGCCAGTGGCCAACGATGTTTATTGGTTAATGATGGCCAGTGACTCATAATCACAAGCATATTAACATCAAGGAAAAGAGGACTGGCCTCACTTAATCGCTTATGTCCATAGCCGACGGTGTTTCTCCCACAACATCTGATACTGATTCTGAGACCATAGCCATAGGTTCAGAATGCAGAAATGAATCTGTTTCACCAATGTTCGCTTTAATCTCTCTGTTTCTCAAATCGTTCACACCATTCCCTATGTTACGATGATTCTATGTTTCTTCTTATGACATCTCAATCTCTTCTGGGTTGACCGTAATGACACCATTACCCTGTACCTCAAAGTCAGACCATCACGTATATCACTCACACCTGTTCAAGTCCTCGATTTTCGCCATATAGTCACATTCATCCCTTTCTAATCTAATTAAAGCTATTCAGTATAGCACAACTCGCAAGTCTGCAACACTTTTCTATTCATTTATTAGACAAGAACACCTATATGATTTTTACGTGCACACCAATGATTTCGTTATGGATATACAACTAAACGGATCCTCCAAAAGTGCAGACTACACATTCAACTATGCTCTTCATAAAGACAAAAATGAACGACATTTACTAACGTTGATCGACAACACAAGGAAATCTGTCACTCTTGAAACTGAGGAATGTTTTATCAGACATACTGTCATCTATAAACTTCTCAGAAAACTTTCACAGTAAGAAGTATGCTGAGCTGGGTCGACCACGTGAGAAGAGGACATTTACAATTTCCCGGTGGTGGCTATTTATCTTTTCTCTGTCCTTTATCATCGTCTGGAATAGCATTTACGTTCGTCCACGTCATATTCATAGCCCATTAGGCCTATCGCACCAATTAGGTTCATAGTACAGAAACTGCCCGGCAAATAAAGTAACTTTTCTTATTTTTATGTGAAACAGATTGATGATATTTAATTATTCTGTGGTACGCATATGTGGGAGAAAGTAGACTCCAACGCAATAAAATCAATGCACACGAAATATTTATGCAAACTGGTCACAAATTGATTTTCATGCAGGTGTAGAAGGAAAATGCGAAACTGTGAATTATGGGTCTGAAGGGTGAATGTCTGACGCTGCAGCGCTATCTGACCATGCAGTTGGCAAGGACAGTTAACAGTTGAGGTGTCGATACCTAGGCATAATGTTTTTGAGAATTACGTTCCGTGTACTCCGTTTGAACGTAACAGTGCCTCACAGACAGTTGCTTGAGCAGTACATGCATACATCAGCATTTAAGAGAGGATATGTAGCTTACTGCACATAAGTACGTGGACGATATACTACGCCTCAATTTGTTGCCCGTCATGGCAAGCCATCTTGTACTTAAATTTCACTAAGGTAATGCCCATGCGCAGTTGGATCAACGTGTTACTGATTTGTTCAAATTCTGATGCTGTTTCTGTTGAATAAATCAACCAATTTTTCTGGAGTTGTAATCATCTGGTTGCCTGTACATGCACGTAACATCGACCATTTTTCGTCCCATTCATATAATTTCATCGTAATCCCTCGTTTTTCTGTCTTAGAGTGTACAACGGGAGCTATAAATCGTAATGAAAATTTATTAAGCAACAATATCTACTTGTATCAATATACTCTCAAAGGACACCTCTCTACTGATCACCATGCACTTACAAGAGCAAGGAGGGTACACAGTTCAACAAGACTTAAAATTTACGACAAGCTGTTCCTTAAGCGGCTCAATAACACAATTAGACAAAAAAGTCAGCAAACGTACTAGTAAAAATAATTGAACACAGCTTGGTTCCAGACGGCGAGGAACAGTATGGCAAGGGGAGTGGAGAACACCGCTTGCATACGGGTACTCAACAGCTTTTACATCTATCATTTTCTATCCTTCTGGTGAAGAGAGCGCAGTCAGGATAATCAGGGCGAGCGGCGGGCCTAGTGAGATATAACCATTAGGTAAAAGGAAACGAAGACATAGAAGTCGGCAAGGAAGAGAAATTTCTACACAAAATAGGTCTCCGTTGTAGTCACGATTACTCGGCCTATAACATGATTCGCAACATAAACCTACAGTGACCGGATTCAAGACATATGGTGGGCTAAATGACAACAATTACGTTCAGTAAAAAACTGTAAAATACGAGGACACTAAGAAATTCTATACACACATTATTCGATGGATTCTTTGCCTTGAGATCTATAAATTAAACACCAGTATTTAACCACAGCAGGAAAGTATGGCACATTGCTGGGTGAAGGCGGGATGTAACGTAAAATATAAACATTTATTTTAAAAAATCATTACAGTCATATTTATTAATGTACAAATCTAAAATGTTGCATTTGTGAAGCAAAAGAGCTGTGTTTTAACGGAAAAATATAAGGAAATATGCAGGATTAATATTTTGCCAGAAATTTGAATTTTTGTTTTTATTGTCTTTTTTATAAAAAGGCATAACTCAAATTTTAATCATGCAATTAATTTGAAAATTTTATTGTAGTGTCCTGAGAAGGTTATAAGACCACTGAACGACAGTTATTAATTTATGGTACAAATTGTATCATTAACAGAGATTTTAATTTGGCACGTCCTAAATTAACTTTTTTTCTACATACAGTCATTTAAAAATCAGAATGTAATTGCAGGATCTAGTATTCTTTAGTTCCAGGGAGACAGCTACACGTTGCGAACAGTTCCTGAAAATTTCAAAGCATTAGGACATAACTTTTTGAGAAAAGGCTTCTAACAACGAAAAAAATGTAAAACACAGGAAATGAGGTTCAAAGATTTTCTTCTCGTACTTATATATTCAATAAGCTTACCTCAATTTCAAAATCCTCCATACTGATAATCCTCATCCTCCAGGTTTCTCCTCTCCGAATCCGTCTGGCCTGTATTTGGAAGCAAGACACTGATCTGTTAGCTTCCTTGACCCTGCTCTCGCCGATGATGTAAAATGCTGTTGTTGTAAACACACCAGGATCTGTACCCACTCTCTTCAGCAGTTCAATTCTGCCATTATTTCCGTTATTTTAACATAAAACTGCATCATAGACAACTTCAAGTCCACAGAATATCCTTTTTGAGCATCTAATCTAAATTAAATATTAAGGCTTTCATTTGCATTTTGTGTCTTTCCGTGAAGACACTTCTCCAGTAAATCAGGGTTTGCAAGAAACCTGAATGTGGGCTTAATTGCATTCGTAACAGGTTTTGGTAATGAGTGTTTGCGTGAATACGTCTCATTTCTGTTGCTGAACTTGCACCAATCGTCTTTTGGACACAGATTGTGTATTGGTGTTTGGTCAGTGAATTGTTTATGGAAAAAACTGCCCACACAGCACGCCTCATGGCCTCTAAATCATGTGTGTTTCTCCTGATAGCTCTCCCATAAAATAACTGAAGAGAATTAGATCCTTTCAGAGTAAACCTGCTTTTTCCTCCTAGTGGTTTTCCATCATCAAGTACTTTCTTGTCTGTCAGCAAGCGACGAAGCCTACCACCAAGCCTCTGTTGGATGTGGCGAACACATTCCAACTTTTCTATTGTTGTATTGTACAGATTTTTGTCTGCCACAGCTTTGAACGAAGGGGATTCCTCACAACTGCAGCAGCCTCCATGCACCCACTTGAGCCACTATAATTTTTAGATCATGCTACTGCATGCTTTTCTTGCCAC
Organism: Schistocerca nitens; assembly: GCF_023898315.1. NCBI lineage: Eukaryota > Metazoa > Arthropoda > Insecta > Orthoptera > Acrididae > Schistocerca > Schistocerca nitens. The sequence continues at coordinate 254,343,695 of NC_064622.1, forward strand.
AGTTTCTCTTTGTCTTCATTGTTGGCCTTATTGCACACTGGTGGCAATATTTAGACACAATTTCTCCATCTAAAACTTTACCTGCTTCAATACTAATAACAGACGCAACACCTTATAGGGATGTGTGACCCCTTTTCATCCAGGTCCCACCTACAGACACACACAGGTCAGTAACATTTGTAGAAGATTAAATGTCATGAATATCTACCCCAGAATCTATTTCTTGTTGGTTTACTTACACCATGAGAGGCTTTCAGCACTTGTTTATCTTTGCTACTTTGAAACACGTCTCTTGTACTGAAAAAGGACTCATAGCTCATATGGTATGCGTTTTAGAACCCATGTTTACCAGACTTTTTTGCTTCGAATGATATTTCCTGTCATATCCCTGAAGAACAACCATTCCTTCTGGGACAGTGTTTAGTTAAGCCTAGATACTAAGGTAGTGTACCACCACACCTGCGTGTATGATATTATTCAGAAAATGTTGTACAGTCCCTGGGGCATGTCCGTCATCTATCACGATGTTTTCAAGAGTTAAGTCCTGTGCCGCGTTTTTCAGTGGCCAGGCATCAATGTTATGCTCAGCAGCTCGATTTCGAATTAAGGTAAAAGGCGATCGCCAAATCCCCCAACGTAAGCCAGGCGTCTCCCCCTTGTCTCGGAGATATAATGTTTAATTGCTTTTAAACTGAGGCATACTTCTGATTTTAGTGGGTCGTCCTTTCCTTCTTTATTTATTGAACCAGATCTCCTAATGTTGCAATTAGTCGACTTGGTAAGGTAATTTAAATGATTAGAAATATAAACTGTAAAAATTGGCACATGGTTCCAGTACTCGTAATGAAATCTAACAAAAGATGTTTGTATGACGCAGGCCTGTCGTTTAAATATATTACAGTAACTTTTAGTTTCACAAAACTGTCTGTTTTGGACCACAACTATATTAAATGCAAATACTTTTTTCACAACAAACGATAAGAAAATTTTTATTGCACATTAAGTCTAAAATACCCAAGAACATGGTTATACCAGAATGAAATTTTCACTCTGCAGCGGAATGGGCGCTGATATGAAACTTCCTGGTAGATTAAAGCAGTGTGCCGGACTGACACTCGGTAGAGCACTTGCACGCGAAAGGCAAAGGTCCCGAGTTCGAGTCTCGGTCCGACACATAGATTTAATCTTCCGGGAAGTTTCCACATGGTTATTGTTTTAATAATTATCTCTTGGTTACGTTACAGTTTATTTGTTAATACTTTGTGAGTCTCACATTATGAAGATCTCAAAAGCGTCACACACTAGGAGCAACACTCTCGCACCACTGTGCAAAGTATACACTGAATGTATCCGACATACGATTATGTAGCTTACATAGCTCTCACTAATGTAATTATTCATTAGCAAATTTCCCCGCTGCGGCAAAACGTCGGCCATCAAAAAGTACAGAAAACGTAGCCTTGACAAAAATATTCTTCTGGAGGTTTTCAGTTTTTCTATAAGGCGTCGTATGGCAGTATCGCTAAACCAAGGGTCACCTGGAGACCCTTTATTTTATAATAATTTCCACCAATATTATATTATGTGACATCATTTACCTACAGACAGTGTTTGCACAACACATCTGGAGAAGTGAAAATAGCAACAATTAATCTTAAGGGGAGTTAGAACGGAAAATTTTTTTCACATTTTCGGATTTTTATCTCACTATAAAATTTCAGTTTTCCGATATAAACTCTCATGGAAAGTACTTTATTTTGTTTTTTTTTTAAATATGGTCTACACCGCTTGAAGATATTAAAATTTTTACGTGCATTACTTCAAGATTTAATAAAATCTGTAATTTTTTTGTATAGAAGGCTACGGATTGCTGTGTTATAAAAGTTAAATGTTGATCATGTCCAGAAGAGGACGGGCACCAGGCTGAGGAAGTTGAAACAATGTTTGAGACACGAGAAACCTTCTGATGATAAAACCATAGGAAGTAGGCTGGCAGACAAAATGATTGATGAACTTCAGCAGTGTTATGGGCAGCCATTAGAAATAATACTGAGGACTTGTTGAAAATGAAGCAGGCAGTATGGGCTACCTCCTTCCACAGACTGTCAACTGATGAAAAACCAGTTCACCACCTTTGCAATCCTGGACCTGATTCATGGTGCAATTACTGCAATGCCCAGTACTCAGACGGTTCATACAGCCATAAACATTCCACCCTAGAAGCAGTCATGGATATCATAAAACCCATTTACAGAAACCTCTCAAATCCTGAATGAATGAAGACGTGTCTGCATGGTCTGACGCAAAATCCCAGTGACTCATTCAATAGTCTTATATGGACTCGCTTACCAAAAAATGTTTTTATTGGAATGAAGATACTAAAGTGGGGGTTCAGTGATGCTGTTATTGCTTTTAATGATGGCAGCATTGGTAGTTTGAAAGTGCTGCTGCCTATGGGAATTAATGCTGGAGCAAACTGCATCAGAGAACTTGAAAGGATAGACAAGGCTCGCAGCAGAGTATACAACAGAGTTGGCCACGAGGGAGTCCAGAAAGAAGAAAAGAAGAGAAAACTTGGAAAATGATGAAGAGGATGATATACAGTATGTTGCAGGGTGCTAAAAAATTAAGCATATATTAAGTGAGTTACAGCCTTTTGAATCTTTAGAAGCCGTTCCTGAAAATTTACATTTTATGTTGCATTTCTTCCTAAGTCTCAAAAGCCACTTCGAGTAGAGTATTCTTTCATGGAATAATAAGATACATATCTTGATTCTACTGAACTAAAAGAAGAACATAGTATTATGTACAATTAAAATTATTTAGGATAACGTACAAAAAGTAGACAAAATTTTAACTGTGTAATTAAAAACTTGTATTTCCGAAATCCGTGTCTGAAATGCAATTATTGTAGTTCAGTAGACTCAGAACATACAGTTTAATGTCCTGTAAAAGTTTCATGTCAGTGGCTACAGTGGTTCCAGAAATACTGGGAAACCAAGTCACTAAATATTTTATTGTCGGGATAGTGCCCTCCAGCTCCCCTTAAACTATATTTTTCAGAGGACCAGAGGCAAAAAATTTTAAAACAGCAGCATTGGTCTCGGTTTATTTATCAGTTGGATTCTGTTCAGTCGAATGACTTCCCACACCCAATTAGGGAATGTTAACTTCGAGGAGCAGTACATATCTACATATCTTCGACCTGTTCATTAGCTCCTGTTTCTAACAATATAACAACTTCACATAAGAAGTTGAAGCGCTTCTTTGAATCCGCTTCATGAATGTTCGGCGCATCTGGCATCTTGGAATACTGGCAGAGTTGATTCCGCTTGACATTACACTCAGTTGTGGCTGCACACGGCCTCTGGGAGAGGAAGGAGCAATTAATGACATCTCTACATAGCGCATCTTGATTCCCGCTTTACCCTATAAATGTGTGTGAGTGGACACGAGAATGTATTTTGCAGATGCCTCCAGTATATCCAGAGTTAGTAGGCCTGTGGGAGCGTACTATCGTCCTCACTTCGTATGTGGCGAGTACATGGACCAGAGAGATTGGGTCTGTGACCGGGGCCGTAGTGAGTCTAGTATGCCACAGGAACGTTGTTGGAAATCTGTCTCTACTATTATGGGCACTTCCTTCCACCACAAAACTTGTGGTGGACGTTTCGAACGAGATCCCGTGTTTACTAGACGGCTTTGCTTCGAACGGTAGCTCCTGTCATATCCTTGAATATTGACCATTCCTCCTGGGACCCCCTGCATATATTTATTCTTTAGCATGTGAATTATTTATCGGATATTTGGTCAGTACAGGTACCGTACTTAATTACTGTAGTAGCTTGTGGGTGTGAAGGTAACAGGATAGTCGTTGTAGGGAACTTTCTTTTGTGTTCTGTGCTTTTAAAGGAATAAAAAAGCTTTTTGTTTAGTGATAAATGTCTGCTGTTTCTCACGGTGCAATCATCATCATAGTATTCTATCAGAAGTGCAGTCTTACTGGTCAGACTTTCACATGAAGTTCAGCGGTAGTTTCTTCCCATCCCTTCTCTAGTGGAGATCCTGTTTTCCAATAGTTAATTTTTTTACGAAGATATATCCAAAAGTAATGTCTCCTGTGCCCTAAAAGATTTAAATAATGGACACAGAGCAGCGGAATCTTTACAGGTTATACAGTGAACTGTTCTCCACGTAACATTACCGTTCAACGTAGACCCCATGCTGCTGTACAAATTTGTGCTGTCGTTAAACCTAGGAGTCAATACCAGTTTGGAAAAAAGGATTTTGCTTCTCGACGGATGATTTACATGTTTTAACATCATCCAGGTCGTTAAATCCTTAACCACGTAGGTTGTCTTTCGTAGACCCAGATAGGTGGGTGTCAGGCTGCTGTAGAAAGCATGTGGCGCCACTCATAAGCCCATTTTGCGATCTATGTGGTCGTCAAAATGAGTTGTGGGAGATGTGCATTGCTACCTTCTTAAATATCTTAAGCGTGATTACCCAGGTTTCGCTGCTGAGTGTGAACTCCAACGCGTATGTATCCTCGAGTCATTTCATCACCAAGTCCTCGATCGGCATCTGTTACACATATAGTCGGTCTATCGGCAATGTCTTTTTCTCTGTTACCAAACTTCCTCACCCAGCGCCACACATTCCTCACATCCGTTACAGCGTCTCAATACCCATCTTCACAATCGTGACTCAAGAACCAAAAGCGTGAAATTTTCCAAACTGGTGCTGATGCCTGGGTTCAATTATGTATGCAAATGCACGGTGACTGTATCGAACGGTGGTGTAGCGTAGACGACGGTTCAACTGCCGCCTGTGCTAATTCCGCTGTTAAGTTTTGTGATAAAGGATATATTGCTTTTGTATCCTCCCTCGTACAAAATTCCAAAGCCACCAGCTACCTTGTGACAGAGCCATAATTTTTTGAAAGACATCATGTTTACGCCAGTGACTGTTAAACTTTTTATTTCCACTACTGCAATTTCGGCCTTACGCCATTATCAGTTGCAACAGTGGGAATAAAAAGTTTAACAGTCACTGGCGTAAACATGAGGTCTTTCAAAATATTTTACACGACTGTGAATCCCAGTTACGAAAAGTTACTTTAGATCCATAATTATTCGCACTCTGGAAGTCTGTGTGGCAGTTTGCGACGGAAATAATGGAGCCATCAATCTGGAACAGAACTGCTGTAATACACACAAGAAATCCTTGTAACTCCACAATCTACAGAACTTCTATTAAAACGTTGCAACTATGATTTTAATGTGATGTCATCGAAACATGCTTCCACTAATCTCGTTAGTCTGCCCTCGATCAATCACGTTTTAAGTTCTCACCTATCATGTTATAAGCAATATTTGTGGGAAAGGGGCTTTAGGGCCGAGCACCGTGGTGTCCACCTGCACACAGTAGTTGTCGCGACAACGTCGCGTCTCCGGTAATTCAAACGTTAGAACCCAACTATAAATTAGAACAACAGAAACACTCCATTAAGAGGCCAGTCTCCACAAACTGGAGATATTGATCTTCGAATTTCACTCCAGTGCATAACCGAACCCTGTCACAAACGATATAATCTAGTAAGGGATGGAGATTCTGACCTACAATGCATTCGGAAAGTGGCGTGTACTTGGCTACGGATGTAGATTACGTTGGGAGTCAAATACAAACTTGGCATAACTGTTTTTTCGTAGATATACGATTGCTTTGAATTCGTTCTATGTTGCGTAACGTTTAACTGTTCGGTTCGTTGATGACAGCTGTTAAATGAGATTGTAGTGATTACGTTTTCAGTTGATTTTTAATTTACGGTGCTTTTAAGTGAAGAACGTCTTTTTATTGTTGAACATGTGTTTCGACAAGGCAATAAATACATACCTGGGAAGCACTTATCGAAAAATTCCCGCAAACATCGTAAAACAGTTCGTTGACTTATTGAAAAATTTCGAAAGAACAGCTCAGTGCTACACGTCGAACGAACTGGAGTGGCTCCTAAACTAAACAAACAGACATTTTTGGATATTTCTCACTCTATCTTGCAGAATACTACAAAATCATTGTGCATGCTGGCATAAGAAAAACACATCCGTCTTGCAGTTGCGCTTAAACCAGTTCCCTTTTTAACCCTTTCATGGTTGATAGGGTCACATATGTTTCACTAAAGCAATACGCAGTTTGGAGTGTTTGGACATGTATATTCCATATCTATCTAGTGCTATCATCAAGCGAGAAGCTTTCGAATTTTGTAAAAGAAACATTACGGACTTTGGGGTGGACATGTAGAAGACTGTTGTCGATCAAATGGGGCGGCTTCTATTTATAGCTGGCACAGTGTGTCTCGTTCACAAAAATTAGAGAAAATCAACATAATATCCATTTCAGCAACTTCTGAAGTATTTAATACACTCCTGGAAATGGAAAAAAGAACACATTGACACCGGTGTGTCAGACCCACCATACTTGCTCCGGACACTGCGAGAGGGCTGTACAAGCAATGATCACACGCACGGCACAGCGGACACACCAGGAACCGCGGTATTGGCCGTCGAATGGCGCTAGCTGCGCAGCATTTGTGCACCGCCGCCGTCAGTGTCAGCCAGTTTGCCGTTGCATACGGAGCTCCATCGCAGTCTTTAAAACTGGTAGCATGCCGCGACAGCGTGGACGTGAACCGCATGTGCAGTTGACGGACTTTGAGCGAGGGCGTATAGTGGGCATGCGGGAGGCCGGGTGGACGTACCGCCGAATTGCTCAACACGTGGGGCGTGAGGTCTCCACAGTACATCGATGTTGTCGCCAGTGGTCGGCGGAAGGTGCACGTGCCCGTCGACCTGGGACCGGACCGCAGCGACGCACGGATGCACGCCAAGACCGTAGGATCCTACGCAGTGCCGTAGGGGACCGCACCGCCACTTCCCAGCAAATTAGGGACACTGTTGCTCCTGGGGTATCGGCGAGGACCATTCGCAACCGTCTCCATGAAGCTGGGCTACGGTCCCGCACACCGTTAGGCCGTCTTCCGCTCACGCCCCAACATCGTGCAGCCCGCCTCCAGTGGTGTCGCGACAGGCGTGAATGGAGGGACGAATGGAGACGTGTCGTCTTCAGCGATGAGAGTCGCTTCTGCCTTGGTGCCAATGATGGTCGTATGCGTGTTTGGCGCCGTGCAGGTGAGCGCCACAATCACGACTGCATACGACCGAGGCACACAGGGCCAACACCCGGCATCATGGTGTGGGGAGCGATCTCCTACACTGGCCGTACACCACTGGTGATCGTCGAGGGGCACTGAATAGTGCACGGAACATCCAAATCGTCATCGAACCCATCGTTCTACCGTGCCACCCAACGTGCTCTAGAAGGTGTAAGTCAACTACCCTGGCCAGCAAGATCTCCGGATCTGTCCCCCATTGAGCATGTTTGGGACTGGATGAAGCGTCATCTCACGCGGTCTGCACGTCCAGCACGAACGCTGGTCCAACTGAGGCGCCAGGTGGAAATGGCATGGCAAGCCGTTCCACAGGACTACATCCAGCATCTCTACGATCGTCTCCATGGGAGAATAGCAGCCTGCATTGCTGCGAAAGGTGGATATACACTGTGCTAGTGCCGACATTGTGCATGCTCTGTTGCCTGTGTCTATGTGCCTGTGGTTCTGTCAGTGTGATCATGTGATGTATCTGACCCCAGGAATGTGTCAATAAAGTTTCTCCTTCCTGGGACAATGAATTCACGGTGTTCTTATTTCAATTTCCAGGAGTGTATGAAGAAGGTATCTGTTTTTTCGGATATGTCCGAAAGATCAGATACCATCTTATATATATATATATATATATATATATATATATATATATATATATATATATATATATATATATATATATATATATATATATATATAGGGTGAGTCACCTAACGTTACCGCTGGATATATTTCGTAAACCACATCAAATACTGACGAACCGATTCCACAGACCGAACGTGAGGAGAGGGGCTAGTGTAATTGTTTAATACAAACCATACAAAAATGCACGGAAGTATGTTTTTTTTAAAACAAACCTACGTTTTTTTTAAAATGGAACCACGTTAGTTTTGTCAGCACATCTGAACATATAAACAAATACATAAACAGTGCCGTATGTTGCATTGTAAAATGTTAATTACACCCGGAGATACTGTAACTTAAGTTGACGCTTGAGTACCACTCCTCCGCTGTTCGATCGTGTGTATCGGACAGCACCGAATTACGTAGGGATCCAAAGGGAACGGTGATGGACCTTAGGTACAGAAGAGACTGGAACAGCACATTACGTCCATAGGCTAACACCTTTTTATTGGTCTTTTTCACTGACGCACATGTATATTACCATGAGGGGTGAGGTACACGTACACACGTGGTTTCCGTTTTCAATTACGGAGTGGAATAGAGTGTGTCCCGACATGTCAGGCCAATAGATGTTCAATGACGTGGCCATCATTTGCTGCACACAATTGCCATCTCTGATTATATCTGGGCCGGCCGCGGTGGTCTCGCGGTTCTAGGCGCGCAGTCCGGAACCGTGCGACTGCTACGGTCGCAGGTTCGAATCCTGCCTCGGGCATGGATGTGGGTGATGTCCTTAGGTTAGTTAGGTTTAAGTAGTTCTAAGTTCTAGGGGACTAATGACCACAGCAGTTGAGTCCCATAGTGCTCAGAGCCATTTGAACCATTTGATTATATCTGGTGTAATGTCGCCGCAGGCTGCCACAATACGTTGTTTCATATCCTCTGGGGTTGTAGGCACATCACGGTACACATTCTCCTTCAACGTACCCCACAGAAAGAAGTCCAGAGGTGTAAGATCAGGAGAATGGGCTGGCCAATTTATGCGTCCTCCACGTCCTATGAAACGCCCGTCGCACATCCTGTCAAGGGAATGTGCAGGTGCACCATTATGCTGATACCACGTACGTCGACGCGTTTCCAGTGGGACATTTTCGAGCAAGGTTGGCAGATCATTCTGTAGAAACGCGATGTATGTTGCAGCTGTTTGGGCCCCTGCTTCATCGGTAAACAGGTAGAACTGCAACGCATTCTCTGTTAATGCCCATTGACAGAATTGCACTCGATGATTAAAGTCATCACCATGTAATTGCTGATGTAGCGACACATGAAACGGGTGAAAGCGGTGACGATGCAGTATGCGCATGACACTACTTTGACTCAGTCCACCAGCTCTCGCAATGTCCCGTGTACTCATGTGTGGGTTCATGGCAACAGCAGGTAGCACACCAACTGCACCCGCTTCTCATGTGACAGGCCTGTTACGGACCCGTTTGCGTGCTACGACCATACCTGTTGCATACAGTTGGCGGTAGATGTTTTGCAATGTGCGGCACGTTGGATGCTCTCTGTCCGGGTACCGTTCTGCATACACCCTGCAGGCTTCAGCTGCATTTCGTCGACACTCGCCATAGATGAGTATCATCTCCGCCTTTTCACAGTTCGAATACACCATGGTCACAGTTCCTACAACACTACACTATCACAGACGTCTGGTAACACGGTGTACTACAGTTGGTCTGCGTGCGGAGACGAATGCAGAATAACAATAGCAGAAAGCGCTACATGCGGACACTGCGACAGCTAGACCAAACCACAACAGTGCACTACAGCCACACTCGTAAACACGGTCGTCATCGTAAACATGTCCCTCCAGATGCTGTGGCCCGTGTTTGTTACAACACGCAACTGAACGTCGGAGGTTTCAAGCGTCAACTTTAGGTTACAATATCTCCGGATGTAATTAACATTTTACAATGCAACAAAAGGCACTGTTTATGTATTTGTTTATATGTTCAGATGTGCTAACAAAACTAACGTGGTTCTATTTTAAAAAAAACGTAGGTTTATGTTAAAAAACATACTTCCGTGCATTTTTGTATGGTTTATATTAAACAATTACACTAGCCCCTCTCTTCACGTTCGGTCTGTGGAATCGGTTCGTCAGTATATATATATATATATATATATATATATATATATATATATATATATATATATATATATAGTGTGAAACCTCACCGGCCATTTGAGCATCTTGTTCTGCGCGGATGCACAAACAGTGCCCGAACTCTCATGGGAATCGGTAAAAAGCCGCGAGTAATGAGTATATGGTAGGGGCACTATGAAAATAGTGCGGGACAATAAGTGGGAATATGGGTCTCACGAGAGGCGTGCCAGAGATAAGTACCTGCAGTCGCACTATTCTCTGTGTCCTCGGTGGTTCAGATGGATAGAGTGTCTGCCATGTAAGCAGGAGACCCCGGGTTCGAGTCCCGGTCGGGGCACAACTTCTCAACTGTCCCAGTTGATTTATGTCAACGCCTGTATGCAGCTAGGGGCATCCTTTTCATTGTGTTTTTGATAAATCATAGACATTGTTTTAAAAAATGGGGTGGGGCAAATAAAAATGGCCGACGAACAGAGTTCTAACGTTGAATATGCCAGTTGCTGTTAAAGCCGACCAACAGGCTGCAGCAGGGAAAGCGACAAACTCGCACACTAATGGACAAACTAACCGCCAACACTACTCTACACTGTGAATCCGATATATGACCTATCGGACACAAAACGATGATGAACCTGTTACAGGTATGCTGACGCTGACCGAGAAGCCAACACCGGTACCCAGCAACTGGCGCCGAATGACACCACCGCACAACGTCAAAGATAACGACCTGCATGAAACCCACTACCAACAAAGCCTACCCTTGCATGACCCGTCGCAGGCAGCTAGAAAACCGCTACTGCTCTTACAACTCGACCCAACTCTCGCAGCGGTTTTTTCCCTTGGCTCTTGCCTTTGAACTTTTTTCCCTCTGCCCTTCAAACCATACCCTTCGTTCAACTTAACACCGAATCTGTCTTCAGAGGATTGTGCATGAATGGTTAACCTTAACCAGACGTATGTGAGACCTCACTTTAGTGAAAACTAGCCCCTATCCAGAGTTGGCAGTAGACCTCTCGTGTTGGCCGTTATGCCGGTGTGGACGTAGAGGGACTCTACTTCTTATATCATAGAGTTCTAGGGTACACAAAAAAAAACACAGCAGAAGAAAAGAAATTACTAACCTGACTATAGCAGGAGTTGGAGTGAGCACTACTTATCTCTTGGCACTTTTGGGCCCTGGTCAGCAAGTTGTCGAAGGTAGATCGAATCTAGACCGCTGGAATTGCTGCAGACTCATCCAAAATGTTCTGCTACAGTTCTTGAGGTATATTAGGGTTGCGATACGCTCTACACTTGAGGGCTTCCAGCACATATTAATCGCACACTGAGAGATCACGTGACCTGGTTGGCGAGCTACGGCCCCGACCGCACTGACCTCTGCTGACAACTCTGTCAGGCATGAAGACTGTATAAATGTTCTCCGATGGATTTGTGTGGATCATGTGGCAGGCGTATTCGTGGTGTGCACGTCAAGGGGTGTCGTTATATGCATACATTCACGTCCAATCGTACCCACTCGTCCGGCCACTTTTATTTGCCCCACCCTGTATTACTACACTCATTAAGACTGTTGGCCTGTACACAATTTGTATTCAGTGATATATATATATATATATATATATATATATATATATATATATATATATATATATATATACCCCAGTGAACTTTGAAGAATTTAGAATGGTTCAAATGGCTCTAACCATTATGGGACTTAACATCTGATGTCATCAGTCCCCTAGACTTAGAACTACTTAAACCTAACTAACCTAAGGACATCACACACATCCATGCCCGAAGCAGGATTCGAACCTGCGACCGTAGCAGCAGCAGCGCGGTTCCCGACTGAAGCGCCTAGAACCGCTAAGCCACAGCGGCCGGCATGAACGTAGAAAACGTGTAAACGTGATACGTCAAAGCCATATTCAAACTTTTTGTTGAAATTCCAAAGCTTCACGCTCTTATTGTCACGTGAATAAATTTATATTGGTACTGTTTTGTCATAATTTTTTCCATTTTGCAGCACTGATAAAATACCTCTACAAACAAAAATTATATTTTGATATCTTAAATTCTCATGAAAACGTGTAATCTGTTAGATTCGCACGACATAGGTGGCCCACCGCGCATATTTTTAAAATCGGTCCACTTAAAATAATTTTTCTATTGAAAGGGTATTATTTGATCATAACAAAAGACAGTTGCTGACCTTTTATTTTGCAAGTAGATGTAAAATAAATTTTAACCGTGAAACGATTAAGTGACAGCAGTGCTCGAATTGAAAGATGCGGATCATGAAAAGCGAATCGGTTACTGTAAAGGGTTTCTGTTTTATAGGAATTAGCACCACTGGCATTATTGGTGTCACCTACTATACAGATGACATCTGATTTCACCTCTCTGGGTCAAGTCGACACACAGAACACATCATTAGGGTCAACGGGGAATCCTGGTGCTTTGCTTAAAACCTCATTGCTGGATCAAAAAATTGGAGTGCAGGTAGCAAGTTCCAGAAGACGCATTACTGCATCTTTATTTTTTAAAGAAACCACGAACAGTGAATGTTACTGTTTAGCGATCCACGATTCCATTGCCTAGTTAAAGGGAAACGAAACCAGTTACGTATGTTTCAACAAGATGGCGGTACTGAACACAGGTATAACAACGCTATGCGACTTCTGCAAGAGTTTTTTGGGGAATTTGTCTACTCGAAATACCGTTTGCTTGCCGGACCTTACTGCACTAAACATTTTCATTTCAGGAGAAGCAATATCTGTAGTCTATCGCAATTGCTCAAGAGTGCTTTATGACTTAAGAACTAAATAACTGCGTATGAGAGAAGTCTATTACTATCAGACCTGCAAAAAGTGATTTCCAATAAAATTAAGCTGGTTCGTACTTTTATAGCCTTCTGTGTTGTAACTGCACAGCAACTTTCTGAACACGCTCAAAAAAAAAAAAAAAAAAAAAAAAAAAAACTTCCTGGCAGATTAAAACTGTGTGCCGGACCGAGACTCGAACTCGGGACCTTTGCCTTTCGCTGGCTCAGATGGTAGAGCACTTGCCTGCGAAAGGCAAAGGTCCCGAATTCGAGTCTCGGTCCTGCACACAGTTTTAATCTGCCAGGAAGTTTCATATCAGCGCACACTCTACTGCAGAGTGAAAATCTCATTCTGAAAAAAAAAAAAAAAAAATGGCTCTGAGCATTATGGGACTTAATTTCTAAGGTCATCAGTCCCCTAGAACTCAGAACTACTTAAACCTAACTAGCCTAAAGACATCACACACATCCATGACCGAGGCAGGATTCGAACCTGCGACCGTAGCGGTCGCGCGGTTCCAGACTGTAGTTCCTAGTACCGGTTGGCAAACCCCGCCGGCGCTTCACAAACAGTAGCCGCCTACAGATGTGAGCATTTACATGTGAACAAATATTTGAATGAATGTATGAGAACATAAAAACGAATTACTAATAAATGTTTACAGTTAGTTGCGGACACAATTGAAAATTGTTTATGCCAGGGCATTTACAATATTTAATTGGTGAATACACTAGTTAAAAGCTCACGTCTGGTTTCCGTTAAGCGCAACTTCCGGAGCTCGCATCTCGCCGCACCGCTTGTTACGTCACCGGCGCGTCAGACAATGCGCGGGTGCTTCTGGGAAGTGGCCGCCCCAGCGCGACCCACATTCGGAGCGGGGCAGAGCTGGGGTCGCACTGTGAACCACGGCACAGCTCCATCACCTCACTTCAGCCCGTGCCAGGGCCTGACCTTGCTTTCCATCCCAAGTCACGCTTTCTTTGTGGAATCCGGCGCAATAACCAATTTTCCCCGGTTCTTCTCAATCAGTGACTGCTTCGCTTACAATTGAAGGGTACCGTGGCGCGGGTAAATGGTGCACGAATGAAGGACTTAACGCTTCTGTCTATCAACGATCAGCGCCATTGAAAGTATTCACCGAAAATGGGGCAAATATTTCACAGCAGTAACACTCACTCAGTGATGACCCGTCCGGCCAAAACTCCGAGAGTAATTATATCCTGGCGCATGAGCGACATCAGCGCAGTAATTCCGGTGGCAGCTTGAACTAATAGTCCTGAACAACAAATGTGCATTCGACCAGTCAGTTGTGAGCAGGCAGTGTTATGATCTGGACGTGCGGCCATGGTGTGGCAGCGTAGTTCTGTAACAAATAGCAATGGAGCAACAATTCTACATCAAGTGTTCAAGACTTCTGAAGAAGAGAAAAGTGTGTACGAAGTATGTCCCGCAGTCCTTGATCCCGAAAAAACCAACTTGGTGTAAACAGTGCGAACTTAGAAGAAAGCGACAAAGTACAGAAATTCACATGAAAGTTCAATGTTTTGATGACGTAACTGACGTTGAAGCCAATGTGAAGCGCGAATTTTCTTATGGTTGTATGGACATTCTGTGCGTTGTAATCCAGTGTGAGATATTAAAACCATCGTCTTGAATTTCTTCACTTTCTTATTAATCCAGTCTCGAAATTTCTTGGACTGACGGATCAGGGAGCGCAGAAGGCAAATTGAGTTCTATACTCTTGTGGAAGTGGAGGAAGTGGGATAACCGACAAGCAAAACATTAACACTGGGGGCTATAAAGTAGACAATGTAAAGGAATTGTGCTAGCTTGGAGCCAAAATAACACACGATGGACGAACCAAGTAAGTCGGTCATAAAAAGCGCAGGTAAGGAAGGCCTTGGAGAAAGGAGATTATTAACAGCAAATATCCGGTTTAATTTGAGGAAGAAAATGGTGACAATGTATGTCTTGAGTACGTCATTAAATGGAAGTGAATCATGAACAGTGTCGACTAACTGGAAGTATGTGGCTGTGGAAGTATGTTGAAAATTACATGGACTAATAAGCTAAGGATTGAGAAGGTGCTTCTCAGTCGCGGAAAAGAGAAAGATGTTGAAAATACTGACAAGAATAAGGGACAGGATGACAGGACAAGTGAAACTACTACAGGGGACCTAACAGAGTAAAAACTGTAAAATGTGACAGATTGGAATATTACCACAAAATAATTGAGCACAATGGCCAAAGAGTTACTCCATGATGATTAAAAAGTGATAACATTCCGTTCTGTAGTTCAGGTGACTTCCAGTCCTTCGATTTCCCCAGATCGTTAAACATGTATGCAGAGGTGGTTGCCTTGGAAAAAAGCACGATTGATTTAATTCCGTTTCATAACCCGCTCCGGACTTGAGCCTTTACACAATCATCGATAGGATATTCCCTCGTCTTACGTAGCCACAGGGCAAGTCGAAAACAATATGTTTGTCATCACAATACACAACAACAAATACTCGTGTTTTACATAACATTCCGTTAAATTAGTGGTGTTCCATGGATTCCCCCCCCCCCCCCGGTCACTCCCTCTCCTCTTACCCAGAATGCGGAAACAAGTCAAATATGAACATATAATCTAAATGTGATATGCTGAAATGACATTAAATTAATATACTACAGAGCTAATTCTAATTACAAAATAACCAAGTGCCTTAAATTTATGGGACACTCTTGAATGGGATACAAGGAGTATCCCAACAGAAATCTTTAGTAATCTTGCTTACTGCCAACATAGCTCAACTGAGGCACTACATGAAGTTTCAACATCTTGTTTTCCAGTTAAAGTTGTGCTCTATATTTAGACTCAAAAACTTAACACATTCTGGATCTTATATCTCATTGTTTCAAAGATAATTATTCCTAGCTTGTAAAGTTTTTTGGAAGTACTAAACTGTATGTATTATGTTCTGTCAAAATTCAATGATAATTAATTTGCCTTTGTCTGTTGATGTGTAGTCATTGTTTTCTGTAGTAGCTTGGTTATGTATGGTTGCACATGTTGTTCAGAATTCCGACTGTTAATGCCATTACTAATTTCATATGCTGAGTTATACAAATTTAGTATGCTGAGTAATGCAAAGACGATGTCTATGTCACTTTTATTCGTTTTCTGTTTAATTTAACATAATGCTACGGCTGTTGAGCACGTTCTGCCTCTCTTTATTCGTTTGTGCATATAGAAAACTATTTCTTGAAAATAAATGTTTTGAACTAAGTTAACGTAGAACTTTTTGTCTGCTGCTGGAGTGGCTCTAGTGGCAGGGAGCTAGTGGTTGGCCAGGAACTAATGTCCAGTGATGTCCGTTGCTGGTGAGGAGCTGTGTGTCGTTGATTATTATGAGTGATACCACAGCCGATGTGGGATGCAGATAGCGTTGTATCAGTTGTTATAATGCTAAATTCTTATGATACACTTTTTGATATGGCCGTTGTTCACTAAGGACTCTAAGTTTCTTTTGCATCATTGGTACAATCGCGGAGCTGTTGTGTAATAACAATTTTTCCACACAATACTATTACCTTCGTTCCGGTAACAGACATATTGTACCATATTTTTCAGATTTGATTCACTTTTGTGAATTCTTATAACCCTATCTTCGTAAATGCTTATTACTTTTATCTTCAGTTAATTTTTTACCCTGGTCAAAATTTTATTTCCCGCTGTGAATGTCATTATTAAACATTAAAGGAGAGTTTGGCGACATAGGACAGTCTTTTCGCAACCCTTTTTTATCATTATTCCTTTGGAAGTTTGTTAATAAATTTGTCTTTTTTTATCGTTTCGCACAGACTTTTTATTGTTTGTTACACTCACAGTATTGCCCCAGAATTTGTTCTAAAACTAAACAAACTAGCAACTGTGGCCTTCAGTATTTTAGTTACTACTTTCTTGTAGAATGAAGTTTGTCTACTGAATTGAGAAATACTGTCCCCTCTGCAGTTCTTTAAATCTGCCGTGTTTCTTAAACAGCGAAAATACTTTTGTACTTTTCTGTTTACCTGTTATTCTACCTGTTTACCATCAAAGGTTAGTGCTATGTCGTAGTCTCCCATATAACAGCAGCCCACCATCTTGAGAATGTTTACAAAAATCCTGTCCTCTTACCCTGTCTTTCAATGTTTCGTTGCACTTAGCTATCTCTTTTTCTTATTTTACTTTTTGGTTAGAGCTGTTTCTAAATACTGTTTTGGACTCTAGTTTTTGATCTAATTCTTCTTTCATATCAATATTATGCTTTAACCAGGAATCTTTTCCTGTTACTCCAGTTCTTCCCACATCCTTTTCATTTCTGCTTGAGTGATTTTATAGGATAACTTACGTGTACCATGTATATTACTCTCTATTCAACTGTCGAAGATGTACTATGATTGCTTGTGAGACCCTTTTATATCTCTTTTGCTATGGCTTTCTGTCAAACTAACTTTACTATCACCTCACCTGTATCATTTTCTGGGTGTATGTAACTTACTATTTCAGACGGAATATATATTAAGATCAACGTAACTACATAACCAAATACCAAATGCTTCAAATGGCTCTGAGCACTATGGGAATTAACGTCCCAGGTCATCAGTCCCCTAGAACTTACAACTACTTAAACCTAACTAACCTAAGGACATCACACACATCCATGCCCGAGGCAGGATTCGAACCTGCGACCGTAGCGGTCTCGCGGTTGCAGACTGTAGCGCCTAGAACCGCACGGCCACTCCGGCCGGCACCAAATACCAGAACTGTGGGTCGCAAGTACAGGTGCGAAACTAGTCGGAGGTCAAGGGAGAACAGTGCACCAGCTTTCAGGCATCAACTGCCCGTACATTGAGGTCATTGTGAAATGGTCCAGAAGTAACAATAGTTCCTGAGGTACAGAGCATTTCGTGTAAAAATCTAGCGGTTAATTTTCCCCATTCGACAGTCCACACATCGGCATTCACCATCATAACATTACGTACACGCAATGGTTCATCATGACAGTAGCTGCCACACTTGTGAGCCTACATTTGTCCTTCTTCCCATTACTCACAATGATGATAACACATGACCTGCCTAGTGCAAAGAAAATGTCCTTCCATAAACATACTCATTTACATGGCTGCTTTTAATCATCTACTTCTACGACGCTGATCAGTCACTTTACATAGCTTTATAGAGCTATAGCTCATTGCTTCCACCGTCAACAGAATCTTTGGCTCGTGGTTGCCTGAATCAGTGAGTGAACCCCGACACCGCTGTACAGTGAACCTCTGGGATAGATCTATTCTCAGTTTCTGTGTTAAATACGTGATACAATCTCTGCACCGTCACGAAAATATGGACATTGATACCTTGTCTTTACGACAAAATTGCCGATCATTTTACGAACACTATTTGTAGAAACAGGAACACTAAGAAGGAAACTTGTGACTAATGAACTTCAGCAGAATATTTGCTACGGTTCAGGATCACGAGTAGTGGTATTGGTGGTTGTTGCTTTATTTAATCAATTATAACTTTCAGAGCAAGTTCTCATCTTTCGAAAATTTTGACATTGTTTTTGAACCGATTTCTGCTGTTATTCTTTGAGATATTTTGATTCTTGTGTTGGTCTGTGTCTGAAGATGAAAGCTTGATCTTCTGAAATGTGTGTTTCAGTGGGGTCAGGTTGTAAGACGATTAACGTTGCAAGGAATAGTAAGCCAAATTATTTTCATTAAATGTTGAACTACATTCATTTACTGAATCCTACCGGCTCTACTATTCCTTCCTACGCACCAGTTTCCGGGAACAACCCTCCACTACCGGCAGTTACAAAGCCACATCGGAAACCCGCCCACGCCAAAGAAACTGAGACTGGTGCCAGACATTTACACACCGCAACTCCCAGCTCCCTGCGAACTCCTCAAAATACTGTTCTGCCTTCCACCACCTTACTGATAGCCGTCCTGTCCCGCATTACCCTCATCTCCACGACAACCGCCCCTTTCCTGACAACCCCAGTAAGCTTAAACTTTTTGCTTCGCACCTCTCCGAGATCTTCTCCATTCCCGACGATCCCCATTTTCATTACCCACTCTTCCCAACAATCCTTTAACGTACCGAAACCTCTGTCCTGTCACTCGCCCCCCTGTCACTCGCCTGTACTTGAATCAGTTACCCTCCTCAGACATTAATCACTCCCATTAAGGCACATTTCATCAAACTAGTCCTCCACGCCAAACGCAACACCGTCCCTGGTCACAACGGTGTCACTTACAACTGCCTCAAGGAATCCCCCCCCCCCTCCCTCTGGCCACTACTTGCTGTCTATCTTTGCTAACCTCTATAATATCTTCCTCTCCACTGGGTTTTACCCTGACCTATGGAAGACTTCCTGTGTCTTGCTGTTCCCTAAACCCGACAAACCCCCTCTGACACCTCTCCCTATTGTCCCATCTGCCTCACCTCTGTGCTCACTCAGTAACGTCTCTAAGTCCATCCTCTCCCGCCGCATTCAACACCACCTTAACCAGCAACACCTCCTTCCCCTTACCCAACATGGCTTCCAGCCCTCCTTTTCAGCAGACGACCTGCTCCTTAACCTTACCAACCTTCTTTCCCTCCAACTTAATTCCCGTCACTCCACTATCTTTGTTTCCCTAGACCTCCAGAACTCCTTCTCCCATGTCTGGAATCCTGGGCTCCTCTTTAAACTCCAGATCTATGCTCTCCCGTCAATTTCTTCCATATCGTTGCTTTTTTTCCTCTCCCGTAGTCCCTCCGATATCACTATCCACAATACTGTACTTCCTTTCCCTCCGCCAGCGTGCCCAAGGCGCCATCTTTTCCGCCTCTCCTCTGTCTCCTGTATACTGCAGATATGCCCAAACCTCCCCCACCTGTTCACCTCCTCCAATTTTCTGATGACGCTGCCTTCCTGGCCCTTTATCCCACCCTTTAACGGTCCCATTGTACCCTTCAAACCCACCTTGACCAGTTCACCATCAGGGTCAACTAGTTGCTCCTTTGCATCAATTGGCATAATCCAGCCAGATAATGCATTACCCTATACAGCGGTGTACAGCACAAACGACTTGAGGAATGAATGGATACTTGCCTGCTCAGCACAGTCTCCTTATTCGTCGCTAATAAAGTTCGTCGGAGATTCGATGGGAAAACATATACTTTAATACCAGCCGGCAGTCATCATGAACTGGCACAGCGTGTCTTTCGGACACGGAAAGAAATTTCTCAACATGAAATCTGGGGCAGTTTTCTTCTATTCCAGAATTAATACAAGGGTTTGTTTATTCCCTTGGTATGACACCTCATATTGTTGTTCACGATGGAGATCAGTTACATACTACACGACAATTTAGTCGTTTAATATCCGTTATGTGACAAACATCTCTACAAAGTTTGATAAATTTTTAACTGGTGCTTCATCCTACTACGCTTTACTTTTACTTAAGTGTACATTTTTATTTTACGTGAACATTCACTTTTGCGTACCAGGTCTATGCTGACGGGATTTTGCAGTCTAAAAATGAGAGCTTACGAAAGCATTTTTGTTAATAACTTAGCCGTGCTTGTTGGACCCATATTATTAGTTATGAGTTTGGTGTGTTGTGCAGCAGATCGTCTGAAGGCAGCGTTGCTGTTATTATACGAGTTTTCGTCTAACTTTTCGTGTACTCATCGAAGAGAATTGCTCTTCTAAGGAAAATGGCAACATAATGTTTTATTTAAGGATGAACGTACACGAACTAAATTTTTGTTGAGGCAGTCATGAAGTTGTTATTCACTCTAGTTCGTCTTTAGGAAAGTGACAGATACTAACTGGTAACGTTACCTGTAATGTAACGCTACAAATTTCCGATATTGCACCGGTACAATCTAGGAAATTAGTTCGTCCAGTGGTTTTAAAAACACATTCAGGATTATTGAAGAAAGATAATGTTAAAAATTATATGGCGAATCTTCTAATGCTTTCTTTATCTTAAATAATTATTTATTATTGCAGTTGACGACAGAAAGGCATTAAGTGAAGCTCTAATAATATATCTAAATGGGGATCACGGATCAAATAGATATGTACATATATGCAATGTACCGAAGTGAAAATAAAATAAAAACGAAAATCAAATTGCAATATAAAAGTTTTTGGCAGCAATCGTTGGGTTTCAGCATGTCGGACGTAAGGAAACTTGCGTTCGAGATTGCAGAACGAAAGAGAATACCTCATAGTTTGAATGCAGAAGAAGCAATGACAGGGAAAAGTGGTCTGAAGGTATCCATCAAAGGAATGTCGCAGAATCTGAGGGAAATGATGAAATCTCCGAGCCCCGTTTCCAGACTTGGCCAAGGATCATGTGACGAAGAGCCCATGCAAAAAAATCGAATCGAAACAAAGATATCCATAATTACAGCTCCACCTGTGAAAAGGAACTGTTTTTGATACTCTGTGTGAGTATAGCGAATTGTGCAAGAAGGATCGAATGGAAGGAATGATCTGATGCGTGAAATGCAAAATGTGGGTTCATACAAAGTGTACAAAGAAACAAGATGAGTGAAAAAGTTATATTCCAGTGCCTGAAAATAATGATGTAGGAATAAAAATATGGAACACTCGCTTAAACTTAGACCGGTTCCTGATTTTTTCCAGTTACAGATGTTTAGAAAATTAAGTGTAGTGTGTTTGTTTTCATTTTTAATGTCAAATACCAAGAACGAGGTCTTACAGTTGAGTATGGCACTGTTTACATAATTTTGTAGCGTACTCTTTAGGTTATAATAAATGAGACTACAGAAGTGGTGCAATTTAGGCGTCTTTCCCCTGTGGATGTGGTCAATCACTTTTTGATAAAAAAGAGGTGTGACTTTTCGGGAATTTCGTCACGTGAGTGACCTTTGTTGTCGCTTATGCCGAGAATGGCGTATGAAAACTGGTGGTGCCAAAGAATCGGCTTTCTTCACCGCGCTTCATCGTCAGTCTGCGAAACGTATGCAAAACTACTGCAGTAACTTACGCGTGAGTGAAACCGCACTAGTCGTAAACGCGGCGCTGACCACATCCGCATCTCAGAGACGAACGTGAGAGCTTTGTAAGTGCTGGTGCAATGTTGGCACTCCACGACAGGCCGACAAATCCCTAAGTCGAAACAAGGTCACCTCGACCGAACATTTCCGGTCCTGGAGGCACTTACGTTTCGATTAAAACTACGGCTAATAACCATAAATATTACAGATAATAACGCCTAGACTGACTTCTTTAGGTAACCTATTATAGCTATTAGGCGTGGATAGCCATTGAAGAAAATTTTTCAGTTAGCATGGTTGTCGGCTCCAAAGTACTATCTATCCTTCATTGTACCTGTATTTCAACAGTAGAATACTTTTCCGAACGATACATACAATATCCAAGATATCTTCCCCGTGCGGTAGACAGAATCGTCGATTTTTGAATTCGTGCTTTGGCATATACCCCATGACATCTTTCTAGCACTGAATTAAGTTAAGATTAGTATTACTACTGAATTAATCTGTAATATCTTTCATAATCGCAACAGTTGAATCTGTTATTCACTGTTACAAAAACTTTGCCAGATATTGATCATGACTCATTTTATCATGGTTGGAATTAATAAATGTCTTTTTTTTTCAAATAGTTTCTTCGTCGGGTTTATTTTAATTTCTTATTGACATAAGTTAATCACAATACAGCTGTGTACAGCATTATCTCACCATTTTCAGTGTTGGTACGAATTCACTTCTTCTCACAGGAGACGAAATTTATTGGTGACTAGCTGATCACCTGGCGTTGCCCGAGTATTTATTTATTTCAACTATCGTAGTCCATCTCCTTTCTCTTACTAACTCCTCTCTTTGTCTAGCTCCTCCTTCCGCTATCACCTTCCCTCTCTCCTTTCTACGTCCACCTTCTCTTTCCATCCCCCCTCTCCCTGTCCATCTACTCCTCTTCCCTATCTCTTGAAACTACCTCTTTAATCATTTTTTATTAAACACTGACCTACAGAAATTTCCCTGACAAAGACAACCTAAACGTAGCGTATTCATTTATTACCTACAGTATACTAGACCAACGCAATCTGACTGCTGTACATTGACAACATGACTTGCAGTAATTAACACAAAAGAATGTCCCCGAATTCCAAGAAATCCTAAAAATAATACAAATCCAAAAAATATGGAATTAAAGAAATATGAAACTACCTCCAACTCTGTTAATTGGCTAAACTCATTTCAGTCACGAATCCCAGCAGTACAGATCCCATTCTTTTTCATAATCCACTTACCTCACAGCAGTTACAGCTAGTAGCAACTCATGCTAGCTAAATAAAAGGATTCTAACTACGTAGACTCTAACTACTAGGAGGCATATGGTTACCGAAAGGAAGATTTTGTTGAAGAGCAAACAATGTGTTTAGAAAATTTTAACTTATTCATGTGACATCCAGTTCCAAAAATTATATAGTTGTCAATAATTCCTGTGTTCAAACATTGCCAACCAAACATCCATCATTACACATTTCCTTACGTATTTTCTTAGGAACGCATCATTTCATCTCACTCTATAATACAAGTTCTACTAACACAGAGTCTCCACTAAGAATATCCTGTCCATACTTCTCTATCCACTCGCTAACTGCTAGTCCGTCCAACCACAGAATCTCTTGCAGAGGGCGCTGAGCGCTGTCAGCGATATCAACACAGTCTACAGCGCTGCCAACATACAAACAGGCTACTCACAGTCCCTCCATCATGTCCACCCCCTCTCTCTGAGTCGTACAATGACATAATTGCATAGGGGTATTCAACGACATATGTGAGTATTGTCTGCTAAATATATCGCGAATAGTGTTACTAGTAGACAAATAATAAATGTAAACATCTTGACATCATGCCGGATGAACCAGTTTTAAGGCATGAACAATGAAGATATAGTAAGTGATAAACTATTTTCCTTTAATCGTTCCGTGGGAGTAGTAAGCGAGGAAAAGTTTCGTAAGAGATTGTAATATGTGTAGGCTAAAGTCCGTTCCAAATCACTAAGCGTTCTCGTTCACAAATTCTGTATGAATAAAATCTTGATATTCGTGCATCGTAACTTACATTTCTTTTTTAACCCCACACCCAGACTCCTTTACTGGTAGGCAGTTCTTAGCCCCACAGGAGTTATTTCCAGGCAAGTAAGTGGTATGTGTACCAAGTTTGGTTATAATCGGTCCAGTGGTTCCGGAGAAGATGTGGAACGTAAATACGCAAGCCATTCAATACGTAATGTAACACTTTTTTTCTCTCCAATTTCTGTTGAAAAAATACAGAATCTGTTGTGGGACATCGTGGAATATTTGCTCCTCAACCCCTATAGTTTCATAAAGTTCCGATATGTGGCGGCTCTATTCGTAGGCTTCCAAAGGGCGTCTATAACGTAAGTGCGTTCGAAGCTGAAAACCCAAGCATCGCATATATTCATAGGCACTTGCAAAATGTGTACGGAGACCTGCCAGTGAACAGAAGCACGGTGAGTCGTAGAGCGAGGCGTGTGTTGTCATCACATCTTTTCTGACGATGATTACAGCACTAAAGATCAAAATTTCAGCGAAAGCGGCATGCAACGGAAGTCAAATTGGCAAGAGGTGTAATGTATGTTCGTACATGCAAACTGTTACAATTTCAGCACCGAGGAATAAAGTAGGCAGGAATAATGTCATTTTAATTCTGTATGTAAGTAAAGATTACGCATTGAGTGTTTCATACTGAAATCACAGTAGAGCGACGGTTGTTGCGAGAAAAGCGAGCTTTGCCTGGTGGAAGAAGTAGATATGTTTACCATCTAGAGTAGGAACTAAAGATTTGCAGGATCGTGGTGCATCGAGACTGCAGTATATCTAGCACATTAGTTCACGGTGATTCACATTGTGTTTGTCGGGAGCCAGCACACCGAGTTCGTACTAATTGGGAATCGATGGTTTCAGGAAGGCGATGCTTAATGCCATACTAGGGGACCTGTGAGGACAGACATACGAGAGCTGCCTGGAAAGTTTAAATGGTTCAAATGGCTCTGAGCACTATGGGACTTAACTTCTGAGGTCATCAGTCCCCTAGAACTTATAACTACTTAAACCTAACTAACCTAAGGACATTACAAACATTCATACTCGGGGCAGGATTCGAACCTGCGACCGTATCTGGAAAGTTCCCGACCCACCCAATGAAGGTTCTAAGTAGTCCAAATATTTATGGCAATTTGTCAATGTTTCGGCCACACACTTTTGCCACCGGTGCTGCAGGCCCATTATACCCTCCTTGCGAAATGTGCCTTCATGATTCGCAAAAACGGCCTCCACCGCAGCCATGACGTCATCATCTGATCTGATCGAAAATGGATACTAGCTTGATGTTTCTTGATCTTATGGAAGACTTGAAAGTCATAGGGTGCCAAATCGCGTGATTGAGGCGAGTTCGGAAGCAGTTCGAAGCCGCAGGACTCGATGGCAGCCATCACGATGATGGATGTGCGCGCGGGCGCAATATCCTGCTCAAGAGTGCTCCTTCCGTCAAAATCCCGACCATTTCACTTTAAGGGTCTCCCTCAACGGCGTTAGTTGAGCAGCAAATGTGTTCCGTTGACTGTTCTTTTTTCAGAGATTCAGCCTGGATAACACCGATTAATCGCAGAGATCATCGCCTTGCCAGCTGATGTGAATGACTTGAACTTCCTGGGACGGTGGGAGGTAGCGGGGGGAGGGAGGGGGGAGGGGGGGATATTTCCACTGTATCAACTGAATTTAGGATTCGCATTGAAATTTGAGAACACGTGATTCATACATTGTCACCAAACGTTTGAGAAATGTCACAGGATCTGTCTCAAAAACGGTTACGATCTCTGCGAACATGACGTGTCTCTGGCGTTTCTCTCCTGCTGTCGCTAACCTCGCTGCACCGCTGGGTCACCAGCACACGGCTGTAGAGTGCCCGACTTTTGCCGAAGCCGCGGTCTACACCGAATATCAAGTCTTTTTTTAATATATTTTTTTAAATTTGTGATTCATTTTTTGTCTAGTCAGCTGTATATTAACCGTGTAATAATTATGTCGTATGCGTAGACACTTGGGCCACATTGAGTAGGTTCGGACGCTGTAACAACCAAGCCAAAAACGATGCTAAAAATAAGACAACATCTACGCAGGGCGTATCAAAAGGAGTGCTACAAGGCGTGGTGGTTGGTAGATAGCATGTGACCATATTTTGCTAATAAAAGTATGAAATCGCTTCGTTCCATTTGGAGGAGGACGTAGTCAGTTTGGACCACACAAGCTAGGCCAGCAGTAAAGGTAACCATGTACATTGGAATTGCAGTCAATCATATCTCGACAATGTGGTACTTGGTCGCTTGAATGACAACTTTGCCAACTTACGGACTGGATGACACCATTGGATTTTGGAGTCGCTACAAGATCTTGTGGCACGAATACATGCATCTTTGATACGCCGGGAATTTTTTCAAGGGTTCCACCATCAGGCAATACACAAAATGTATCGACGTTGGTGGTGTCATACTGAACACCACCTGTAAGTGAATTAATTGTTTTTATTGACAGTGAACTCCTTGTCTTCCTTGTGTGGCAAAAACTGCCTACGTCCTCCTCAACGTTTAAGAGATGCTGGCACGCATATGAAACTTTTTCGAACATAAGTTTATAGCCGCTGTATGCTCACCTGGTACCCATCTAGCAATCACAAGCCTTATAACGTATCTTTTGATACATCCTGTAGAACTATGACGTGAACGATTCAACTAGCGAACCATTATTTATTTATTTATCGTGTGATGACAATAAGTACATATATACAACATTTATGGACAAATGTGCACTATCGGCTTGTCGACATGAAACCTTGTGTATCACAAGAACAACTCTTAATGACGTGTCCAACACGTTCCTGAGATATGCACTCTCTTTCAACAATGTAGCGATCTGTCATACGCCGGTCTGCCACGATGATATCCTGGACTGCAGTGACGTTTTCCTCCGTGATGGCCGTTACTAACCGTCCACTGCAAGGTGCATATTGCACATCGACGTTGCTGCACTTGAATTCCGCCACCCACCATTTCGCAGTGGAACAAGAAGGGAATCCTCCCGTAACGTTCTCATAATTTAATTAGGGATTTCCTCTGCACTCTTGCGCTTTTCCAGCAGGTACTGGATGACCGCACGACTGCTCTCTTAATCCATTTTTCAAAATGTTTGCACCTCGGAAATTTCAAACTCCAATATCTGAAATAAAAAAAAGATGTTAATGAAAAATTTTGTGTGTAACTAGAAAACAACTGTACTATTAGTGGATAAACTGACAAGTGGCTAGCAGAAGTATTTAGAGGTTGGTCTAAGAACTTTTCAGTATTGTTCGCTCTGCCGTGCAGAAGCCTGCTCCAGACGGACTGTTCGACGGCGCCTGCAGTTCCACAAATGTCATCACTGTGACTATTGTTGAGGCTTGCCTTAACATGTTGACAAGGCGGCAAGGAAGGAGACACTGGTGGGCGAAACGACGGCACTGGATACAGACTTCTTTTCAGATGTCCGTCAACATGATGGACATATCTGTGTATGGAGCCTCCTTGGAGAACGACGTTGCCTGTTTGCATTCGTGATCGTCATACGAGCACAGCATCTGGAATGGTGGTATAGAGTGCTACTGCGTACACATCACGATTACCTCAGATTCGTACAGCAGGTTATGACGGATAGAGGAATGTGGTCGTGTCCTATCTTCGTGAGTTCTGTGGCGTTTCATCTGAATAAGATAAAGCAAAATCGCCTCTTACCCTTGCTACCTAGAGCAGAGCAGATACTGCGTTAATGGCAGAAAGTTCAAAGCTGGAACCCCCCCTCCATCCCGGGAAAACTATCTTCGCAGATTCTGAAAATTTTGTAATTTGGAACGTGGGTTTAATAAAAATGAACGTTTAGTGAAAATTATTATTTAATATAGACGAAAAATATTGCACACCACAAGTTAAAAGTACCGTTGTAGCAAATATACTGCAAACTGTACAAACGTTCTAAAAATCTGAAAGTGAAACCCGCTATACATGGATTTCACTACGATGTACAATAAAGAGCTGTACAATAAAGAACACATTTTATTTTATCCTCATAAATTATTAATATGCATAAATTATTTCCTTCCTGGAAATGCGTTTTACTGTAATTTTCCTTTCCATTTCATTGCTTTGAGTGGAGAATCGTTGTCACATTTAGCAGTTGTGTCGCATTCTGCCGACGAGACAGATGAATTTGACAGTTTTCCTCACTTGTATTCGGCATTAAATAGTTTTTTGTCTACTTCAATGTGAGGAAACTGCGTTGAAAAGATGCTACAGTCACTGGATCTTAAAGCTATTTAAATGTTCGGACAGGCATATCGTAACGCATACATTGACAAAAAATAAATAAAAATAAAAAATAAATAGACATTTTAAAAAAATTAAAATATTGAATTGGAAAGCTGTCTTTGTGCTCTTCATCAGCTCTTTTTAATGGAGTTAGAAAATCTCTATTTCCTTAACAAATATAGTTGTATGCATGTTTTTGCTATGCTTCACACCAAAATCTGTTGCATGTCTTTCAAAATGTGACATAAAGCTCTCATTTAAGGTGTTCGTGACAGGAAGTTAAACTGAGAAGAAATGGTGTGGAACATGCGAGACCTGTTTTCCATTTCAGTTATTATTCGATCATAGCAGTGCAGCTTAAACAGTTTCAATTCAGTCCTCATTTGCCAGAAATTTGCAAAAATCGGGAGCCTTCGGTTACACAGCATACACTCCTGGAAATTGAAATAAGAACACCGTGAATTCATTGTCCCAGGAAGGGGAAACTTTACTGACACATTCCTGGGGTCAGATACATCACATGATCACACTGACAGAACCACAGGCACATAGACACAGGCAACAGAGCATGCACAATGTCGGCACTAGTACAGTGTATATCCACCTTTCGCAGCAATGCAGGCTGCAATTCTCCCATGGAGACGGTCGTAGAGATGCTGGATGTAGTCCTGTGGAACGGCTTGCCATGCCATTTCCACCTGGCGCCTCAGTTGGACCAGCGTTCGTGCTGGACGTGCAGACCGCGTGAGACGACGCTTCATCCAGTCCCAAACATGCTCAATGGGGGACAGATCCGGAGATCTTGCTGGCCGGGGTAGTTGACTTACACCTTCTAGAGCACGTTGGGTGGCACGGGATACATGCGGACGTGCATTGTCCTGTTGGAACAGCAAGTTCCCTTGCCGGTCTAGGAATGGTAGAACGATGGGTTCGATGACGGTTTGGATGTACCGTGCACTATTCAGTGTCCCCTCGACGATCACCAGTGGTGTACGGCCGGTGTAGGAGATCGCTCCCCACACCATGATGCCGGGTGTTGGCCCTGTGTGCCTCGGTCGTATGCAGTCCTGATTGTGGCACTCACCTGCACGGCGCCAAACACGCATACGACCATCATTGGCACCAAGGCAGAAGCGACTCTCATCGCTGAAGACGACACGTCTCCATTCGTCCCTCCATTCACGCCTGTCGCGACACCACTGGAGGCGGGCTGCACGATGTTGGGGCGTGAGCGGAAGACGGCCTAACGGTGTGCGGGACCGTAGCCCAGCTTCATGGAGACGGTTGCGAATGGTCCTCGCCGATACCCCAGGAGCAACAGTGTCCCTAATTTGCTGGGAAGTGGCGGTGCGGTCCCCTACGGCACTGCGTAGGATCCTACGGTCTTGGCGTGCATCCGTGCGTCGCTGCGGTCCGGTCCCAGGTCGACGGGCACGTGCACCTTCCGCCGACCACTGGCGACAACATCGATGTACTGTGGAGACCTCACGCCCCACGTGTTGAGCAATTCGGCGGTACGTCCACCCGGCCTCC
The DNA here is from genome assembly GCF_023898315.1 of Schistocerca nitens. Classification (NCBI taxonomy): domain Eukaryota; kingdom Metazoa; phylum Arthropoda; class Insecta; order Orthoptera; family Acrididae; genus Schistocerca; species Schistocerca nitens. Next base: position 254,373,500 of record NC_064622.1, read on the forward strand.
CGCATGCCCACTATACGCCCTCGCTCAAAGTCCGTCAACTGCACATACGGTTCACGTCCACGCTGTCGCGGCATGCTACCAGTGTTAAAGACTGCGATGGAGCTCCGTATGCCACGGCAAACTGGCTGACACTGACGGCGGCGGTGCACAAATGCTGCGCAGCTAGCGCCATTCGACGGCCAACACCGCGGTTCCTGGTGTGTCCGCTGTGCCGTGCGTGTGATCATTGCTTGTACAGCCCTCTCGCAGTGTCCGGAGCAAGTATGGTGGGTCTGACACACCGGTGTCAATGTGTTCTTTTTTCCATTTCCAGGAGTGTATTTTCTACTGCACCCGTTGGCCTACCTTTGAGATCCTGCACTACCGTAGCGGCGTAGTAGCAAAAACTCCACTGTGGCAGCACTGTTGACATACAAACCACGTAATGCTTCTGCGGTAGCAATCGTTTCTGTACGATGCCCCATGGACGAAACGAGTGTGACAAAGGAGTAGCATGTGTAAAAACTCACGCACATCTCTCTGTTGCTTCAAAATCGCCTTTTTTATCAGATTTTTGCGCCCCTCCTCCGTTTTTGGCCTTGACCTGGGAAGTCTATCTCGCCATGACCTCGGTAAATCCCTGACATAGAGACAGAGGGTGTTGTCACTCTTGCATTCACGTTCTCCAGACGTCTCACCCACAGGGTCACGGGTTGCCACTACCGTTGATGAGCTCTGGCATGAGAATGAAACCGGATGGAATAACGTTGCAGTTGTCATGCTACGAAGTTGTGGCAAACCTGTAAATATCCCATTCTATATACCCCGAAATCACCTAATATTTTTGTCTTTGTAGTTCTACGATACCTTACAGGCACAATAAATGAAATTTAGTTATTTGCCAACATCCCTGTTCTTCCTGTTCTTGCAATTGTCATGGCCAGCACTGCATTTTCACTGAGCGGTAGAGAGAGAAATACTGAGCGGCTTAACTCAAGATCCTGTTGCATCGTTCCCTTGCCTAGCTGCTGACATTCCGAATCAGCAGTTACTAAGTGAGGCAACAGGCATCATCTGTGGTGACGCAGCAGCGTGTGGATAGGTGCGGAGCGCCGGCAGCGAGGTCCTGGGCTGTCATTAGGGGCACTTTGCGTGCTCAAGTCCTGGCTATGCGCTTCCTGCTCACTACTCGACATCCTTGGATTAACGGCTGAAGACGCGCCGTCGGCTACGCTTGTGGACATCACACTCTCCGCCAGACGGGACCATTACCAATTCAATGAATCCGTCACTCGCACATACCGGACAAGGACGTCTGACACTTTCAGTGACTCAATGTCAAAGTGACATTTCTTTTTCACTGATGAACAGATAGATGTGATTGTTAATCCTTCAGCTCGTCGTACTTGTCATTCTTAAGAGGATGGCCCATAAGTCTTCATAATGTCAAAACCGTAGAAAAGCTAGCCCAAACTTCAATATTACTTTCATCAAGTTTATAAATTGATATGACCTGTTTAGATTGATCATAAAATTACCGTTACACAGTGTAACACGTCACATGTTGTACAAACAACTACTGAGATACCAAGACCTCCAAAACGCAGTACAAGATTGTAGAAAATCTGACGTGTTACTCTCTGTAACGATAATTTTACGATCTGAACGTGACTCCTAGCTCAATCGGGTCCAGATATATAATTTTATAAATTTAACTTCTAGATAAATAAATGTTATGCTTTTGAAACTTCCGCTTTATCTGAAACTTCCTGGCAGATTAAAACTGTGTGCCGGACTGAGATTCGAACTCGGGACCTTTGCCTATCGCGGGCAAGTTTGAGTCTCGGATCGGCACACAGTTTTAATCTGCCAGAAAGTTTCATATCAGCGCACACTCCACTGTAGAGTGAAACTTTCATTCTAGAAACCATCCACTTTATCTGTCTCCAAAAGTCTGTACGTTGATGTGGAGCTTAAGAATCGCCTTTCTCATTTTACAGCCAAACGGTGAGGAGAAGCATTATCTGGAAAACAGTTTAAATGCCATCATGGCTGCACGTCAATTACAAGATAATTCTTTTCGGTAGTACAACCATATTCTTACCTGTAGTGATCACATATTATTCGGCATCTTAGAAGTAAACCAAACGCGCACTATTTTCCATACATGACTCACTTTGTCATGACCAGACATCTAGACATTCTCACATAGGTCAACTCGAAAGCTTTATGATTTGCACGCAACTTGGTTCAAATGGCTCTGAGCACTATGGGACTCAACTGCTGTGGTCATCAGTCCCCTAGAACTTAGAACTACTTAAACCTAACTAACCTAAGGACATCACACACATCCATGCCTGAGGCAGGATTCGAACCTGCGACCGTAGCAGTCGCACGGTTCCGGACTGCGCGCCTAGAACCGCGAGACCACCGCGGCCGGCCTGCACGCAACTGTGACGACATATAAACTGTTACGAAAGACCGAATTTCGCTGATCTATCTGGACAACGTGTGTCCCTAAACTTATTCTCGTTCAGTCCCACCATTCGATGTCAGATACAGAATTTACGGTCGGTTCTAAGAAGTGGAGAACCAGTATCACAAACAAAAAAAGTATTTCGTATTGAAATTGGATGTATCCGCTGTTAATTTCGTGACAAAATTAGATGCTGCCAATCAGAAATGACTGCCAATCAGAAATGACAGTTTCTTCCTCGTTCGTCTAATTACCATTTCTCTTGCCATCTGATTAAGGACGTCACAATATGAGCTCAAGAGTAGAATGAGAATTCCGTTTCTTCACACTAATATTGATTTTGTACTTTATTTCTTGTCCTTCGTGAACTACTCACTCTTTTCAGTTACGACATTCAATACTACACTCAACGTTCTCAATAAACTACATCACTTATTCGAGTCTGTTACGTCTCATTACTTCTTGCGTACGGTGTCTCTTATTGCTGTGTTACACTGGTCCGAGTGGCAATCGCGCATAGACGTAACAATACCATACCATTCCGGTAACCGAATTCCTCATACCGTTTTCATTACTTACTCAGTCTACTTATCTTTCCACTTTATCAGCGTATTTTTTTAAATTTCATCCTGTAGCACTGCATCTTAGGTATACTGATAATCTTTTTTCATAGTTATTACTTTCTTTCACATTTCTCCTGTCGCCTACGCCACACGACCGTTCGGTGGTAGTGCGTAGTTCCGAAAAGTGTTCTATAATTATACTCCCAGGTGTCTCAACGAAAAAACTTTGTTTTCCTTCGTTTTATACATTTCCTAAGATGATTTCTGAACAGCACAATTTTAACCTCTATGTACTGCATTATGATTTATGAAAATTTCGACATTACCAATGATATTCTTGATTGTAAAGAACTCCACTTATCAGAATGAGTTCAAGGCAGTACGAGAGTAACAAATGTTCTCTGAGAAATCAGTATTATTTGCACCCCCAGATAGCTCAATACGAATTAATGGAAGAGGATCCCCCTTGTCAAACTAAAACTACTTTTGTTTTGTTCAGCTGAAATTGTGTCATCCTCAGTCAGGTTTTGTTTTATGGTTTCTGAAGTATGCACATGCAAACTTTATGTAGGTTTAGAATGTACTGACATCATTGTCATTTAAATTCCATATGCATATTTACTTCTTTAACATTTTTTTATATTTTGTGTGCACTGTGGCTGCCAACAGAAATCACCCACAAGTCTAGATTAATACGGCATTCCTACGCAGGAATGCTAGGACAACATCTTAATTGAATTTTTATTTGTACTGTAACATTTAAACTACATAACTGGGTAAGATAATGGCATATACCCATTCCTTACGCTTGCCATTACTATGGTTCACATGTCCTGAGCTGTACTTGATTTTTATTTCCTTGGAAAATATGGTATTCTCACTTCATTTATATTTAGAACGCCATGTGGCGAGCAGCAAAATTTCGAGACATTTTGGTTTGCAGTCTACAATGTTCAGCCAGAACATTATGATCGGCGACTTACTATCGACATAAACGCCTCCAGCGTCACCCGGCGAGGAATGACTGCTAGTCAGACACATGCACGGTGCACGTAATATCAGTGAGTGTGCTGTTCTGGTGTAGAATGGAGAAGACGCGCCATCTGTCTGTTTGACCGAGGGCAGAACGTGAAAGCCCGGAAGCTCAGCACAAGCATTTCACTAAGTGTATTACTTGTCGGGAGTTCGTGGGATGTTGTGGTGAGTGGCTTCAACGCGTGGCGAAACCCAGGTGAAACAACGTCCAGACGTCGTGGGATTGGGGAGCCACGCCTCGTTACAGATGTCGGACGTCGTAGGCTGGGCAGATTGGTGAAACAGGACAGGCGGCGAATGGTGGCAGAACTAACACCGGACATTAATGCTGGACAAAGTGTGTTTGATCGCGCAATGCACTGAACACTATTAACAATGTGCTTCCGCAACCGACGACCAATCGTGTGCCAACGTTAACACCACGATATCGGCAACTACGACTGGACCGAGCAATTGACCATCGGCATTGGACGTTCGGGTAGTGGCAGAGCGTCGCATCGTCTGATGAATCCCGATACCTCATTCATCATGGAGACGGGAGAGCGAGAATCCTTCGTCTTCCAGGGGAACAGCTCCTAGACACCTGAACTGCGGGATGAAGACAGGCTGGCGGAGACTCCATTACGCTCTGGGGAACATTCACATGTGCATGCACGGGTCCAGTGGAGCTCGTGTAAGATGGCTCTGAGCACTATGGGACTCAACTGCTGAGGTCATTAGTCCCCTAGAACTTAGAACTAGTTAAACCTAACTAACCTAAGGACATCACAAACATCCATGCCCGAGGCAGGATTCGAACCTGCGACCGTAGCGGTCTTGCGGTTCCAGACTGCAGCGCCTTTAACCGCACGGCCACTTCGGCCGCTCGTGTAAGACATCATGACGACCAAGGAGTATCATAAATTGGTTCCAGACCACGTACCCTTCATCACGATCATGTTTCCCGACGGCAATGCCATATTCAACACGATAATGTGGCGTTTCAGAGGCCACGAGTGTGATGGAATGGTTCGAAGAAAACAGTGACGAGTTGCAGTTGATGTGCTAGCCCTCCAGTTCGCCAGTTCTGAACCCGATCCAATACATGTAGGATGTGATTGAGGTGGCGTCAGTGCTTTTCGTCCCTCTCCCTTAAATTTATGATAATTAGGTGACTTGTGTCTGCAGATGTATTGCCGACTCCCTCCAGCAACTTACCAAGACCTCACTGCTCCCAGGTTACGACGCGTCGCCGCTGTCACCCATGCCAAAGATGGACATACCGGCTATTAGTTAGGTGGTCATGTTATGGCTGATCAGTATATTTGGTGTGGTTTGTTATGTTGTGGACTTCTCACAGAGTTAACTTACATTTAATAGTGTTCGTTGTCGTATTCTGGACGATAATATGTTGCTGTACCTTTAACACACTTTTCACTGCACGTTTGCTTTAGATACGCTCTTGACAGAAGTTTGTTTCACTGTTTTGTTTCCGACTGGCGGCCTCGAAGTTTGAAATACCGTCTAGTGGGTTTCGTTTGTTTGTTAGTATATGTGTGTGTTTTGCGCGAATCTTATTGCGCTATTTGGTAGCTCGCTCAGTATGTGTACAATCTTGTGTTGCAGATATTGCTTGATCGTTGATGACTTTTTTGCCGTGTATGATAGCTTTCTGAAAGGTTATTTTCTTCCACTGTTTCTGTAAGGTACAGTGATTACTGTGGCTCTCTAGCGGAAACAAACATATCTCCAGATCTTAAAACACGGTAACCATCTGTGCCACTTATTAAAGACATCCCTTGCAGTACCCATGGATTTATACTGAACTTTGTCATTTTATATATTTGATCTTCTGGTGTCTTCAATATTTGATCTGTTAAATGTACACATTTATCTTCTCTTGTATTCGCCTCTCTTGTTTCTGAATTATTTTCTGTTATTCTCTTTGATACTCTTACCAGTCCCAGGTTTTTTCAGTGTATCCAGGTCCCATCCCTTTAATTCCCTACAACTTTGTAAATTCTCCAGTTTCAATCTGCAGTTCATAAACAACAAATTATGGTTAAATGATGTATAATGACGATCTCTTCATTGGCAGCAGACTTTTGAATAGCTCTCTATTCGGATCTGTGGGAAGGAACTGCCAATGAAAGGATGTCCATGAGAAAATGTTTGCGCAACATTCTATGTTCCGGAGAGCCAGAAATCTGAATGTGGTAGGGAAGCAAGAAAAATCTGAAAAAACAAATCCAGATAAGTCTAGATGTAGTGTTTAACAGTGAACTGAAATGGAAAGAAGACAAGGATTTAGTGTCCTCTTGTGAATATTTGGCAAAAGCAAGGGGAATCAGAAAATGATAATATGGGAACAGGTAGATAGGGCAAAAAGTGAGTTATAGTGGACAGTTGATCATAACTGACAACAATCCAACGCCAAAAACAGTAGTTCGGGTTACTTGTCTGCATCACAAGGAGAAGACGCAGGGTGTATAATGGCATCGAACAGTGAGTGCAGATAGGGAGATGTGAGCTAGGTAGCAGAGATGCGAATGGCTCAGTTGTGAAGTAAATTTCAGCCAGTAAAACCGATTACACTCTTCAGTAATCAGAAGGAGACGTATGTTTGGAAAAGGCGTGCAGGCAAGGGTAAATTACATCTGGATTATTTCATGGCTCTAAATTAGATATGATTCTAAATTAGGTATGAGTCGTAAAGCATACCCTAGAGCAGTTACGGACTCAGATGATTGAGGTGATGAGTAGCCAGAAATTTAAGAGAATTATCAGGAAGACGCTTTCTGAAAAGAAACGACATAATGAAGTTTTGAGGAAAGGAGATGTTCTTTTGAAGTTTTCTAAGACTGTAAATCCTGTGATAATGAATGCCACATTAAACAGTTCAGGTGCTAGATATTTCTACTATTGTTTATCTTTTTTACCTTCAGTAATCTAAGACAAGTATGTTCAAATGTGTGTGGATTCCTAAGGGACCAAACTGCTGAGGTCATCGCTCCCTAGGCTTGCACACTACTTAAAGTGACTTCAATAACTTATGCGAAGAACAACACACCCACTCATGACCGACGGAATACTCGAACCTCCGGTGGGAGGGGCCGCGTAATCCGTGACATGGCGCCTCAAACCACGCGGCCACTCCACGCGGCAATCTGTGAGGAACCACAGTACAATTTTACTATAACTTGTTTTCAGATGTGTTCTATACATGTCATTATAAAACACTTCTAATCCTCAGTCGTACTACCTGTGTGAAAAGCAAATACCCGTTTCCGTACCGTCTTTTTCTTTTTTTTTCTTTTTTTTTCACGGAAGTCACAAATTTTAAAGTACATTATGGACTTCATTTGGAAGCGTTCTTTCTTTCTAACAAGAATTCTAGTAGTTAGTCCCTTAGAAACATTTTATCTTATTCTCCTTCTCTACACGAAAAATATGATTACTTTGCATTAAGGAATTACGACTCCTTCACGTACAAACAATCAAGTAGTAATTTCGCTGTTATGACTCTGCGTCATTCTTCTTGGAGAACGCTGCGTTATTACTCTTTTTAGGGATCATCATCCTTAATGGAACAGCCGTAACAAATATAGCCTTCATTGTAATAATCAGAAGATATACGTAGTAGGATTTCATTTCAGAGTAATGAGACTGTGTTAAGTATTGCTACTCCGGAACATGTTGCCTTATAACATGTTTAGGTACAGAGACAGGCTAAAAAGATTAAAATGATGTGTTCATTAGCTATGATGCGTATTGCGTTGAACATATGTACGTAAATTACTTGTCAGCTCCAAGTATTTTTATGTCTTTCTTGTGTGCAAAAGCTGAGAGGAATAAGATAACGATACTAGAATACATCCTTAGTATTGATTAGCTCCAACATTTTTATAATGAACTGTTTCCATACGTGGCGAATCCAATAGGAAAGAATCACCGCCGTAGACTATCACCATGATATTATCTTGAAATACGATAGACTTCGCCGCAAGATGTGACTCAACGAAAGAAAATAGGAATTAAGAAAGAAGTCCCACGAAAAATAGGAACTACATACTTCTCAATATAGCTGGTGTATCACACGGTACGGTCTAAAAATTCGTCAATATGTGTTAAATTTATTAAAGTAAGTAAAATATTTTTATCTAAGAATAATCATATTTGTCGTTACGTTCGTATTTGTGGTTCGCTTTCGTCCACGTTAATGGCGACAGAAAATGACCCAGAGAAACGTGAGAAATAACGATAATTAGCGTGTATATTAGAGATTAATTGTTTACATGATATAGACTATTGTGCTGTTCCGCAAAGTTACTAGTACTTTAATACCATCAACGTAAACTTCACATTTCTGCATAGTAATACACCTACAAAATAGGTCAGGGGTCGAAGTTAAAATATTTAAGTTTTCCTGTGAAGCATAAAACTGGGTCATTACTAGTAAGAGAGTTATTGAGTGCACACACAATATGAACTCTGCATTCAGTGAAAAAGTATCCGATGCGATGGAGAAAAATAATGAAAGCAAAGGTACAATGAAGGATGAAAAAAATTAATGAACATCCTGTTTTATGGAAAAACGTAGAAGTAAACCTCGGCGGGGGTCAGTTTGAATTCCGTAGAAATGTTGGAACACGTGAGACTCTACTGACCCTATGCCATATCTTAGACGATAGATCAAGGAAAGGTAAACCTACATTTCTAGCATTTGTAGACTTGACAATGTTGAGTGGAATACTCTCTTTTAAATTCTGAAGGTGGCAGGGATCAAGTACCGAGACAGAAAGGCTATTTACAATTTGTACAGAAACCTGATGGCAATTATAAGAGTTGGTTCAAATGGTTCAAATGGCTCTGAGAACTATCGGACTTAACATCTTAGGTCATCAGTCCCCTATAACTTAGAACTACTTAAACCTAACTAAGGACATCACACACATCCATGCCCGGGGCAGGATTCGAACCTGCGACCGTAGCAGTCCCGCGATTGCGGACTGCAGCGCCTAGAACAGCAAGACCACCGCGGCCGGCCCAATTATAAGAGTCGAGGGGCATGAAAGGGAACTAGTGGTTAGGAAGGGAGTGAGACAGGGGTGTAGCCAATCCCCGATGTTATTCAGTCTGTATACTGAGCAAGCAGTAAAGGTTCAAAAATGGTTCAAATGGCTCTGAGCACTATGGCACTCAACTGCTGTGGTCATTAGTCCCCTAGAACTTAGAACTACTTAAACCTAACTAACCTAAGGACATCACACACATCCATGCCCGAGGCAGGATTCGAACCTGCGACCGTAGCAGCCTCACGGTTCCGGATTGCGCGCCTAGAACCGCGAGACCACCGCGTCCGGCAAGCAGTAAAGGAAACAAAAGAAAAATTTGGAGTAGAAATTAAATTCCATGAAGAAGAAATAAAACTTTGCTGTTTGCTGACAACATTGTCATTCTGTCAGAGACCGCAAAGGACCTGGAAGAGCAATTGAACGGAACGGTCAGTGTCCTGAAAGGAGGATATAAGATGAACATCGACTAAAGAAAAACGAAGATAATGGAATGTAGTCTAACTAAATCAGGTGACGCTGATGGAATTAGATTTGGAAATGATACACTTACAATACTAGATGAGTTTGGCTATTAGGAGAGCAAAATAACTGATGATTGTCAAAGTAAAGAGGAAATAAAATGTATGCTGGCAATGGCATAGAAAGCGTTTCTGGAGAGGAGAAATTTTTTAACATCGAGTATAGATTAAAGTGGCAGAAAGTCATTTCTGAAAGTATTGGTATGGAGTGTAGCCATGTATGGAAGTGAAACATGGACGATAACTACACTCCTGGAAATGGAAAAAAGAACACATTGACACCGGTGTGTCAGACCCACCATACTTGCTCCGGACACTGCGAGAGGGCTGTACAAGCAATGATCACACGCACGGCACAGCGGACACACCAGGAACCGCGGTGTTGGCCGTCGAATGGCGCTAGCTGCGCAGCATTTGTGCACCGCCGCCGTCAGTGTCAGCCAGTTTGCCGTGGCATACGGAGCTCCATCGCAGTCTTTAACACTGGTAGCATGCCGCGACAGCGTGGACGTGAACCGTATGTGCAGTTGACGGACTTTGAGCGAGGGCGTATAGTGGGCATGCGGGAGGCCGGGTTGACGTACCGCCGAATTGCTCAACACGTGGGGCGTCAGGTCTCCACAGTACATCGATGTTGTCGCCAGTGGTCGGCGGAAGGTGCACGTGCCCGTCGACCTGGGACCGGACCGCAGCGACGCACGGATGCACGCCAAGACCGTAGGATCCTACGCAGTGCCGTAGGGGACCGCACCGCCACTTCCCAGCAAATTAGGGACACTGTTGCTCCTGGGGTATCGGCGAGGACCATTCGCAACCGTCTCCATGAAGCTGGGCTACGGTCCCGCACACCGTTAGGCCGTCTTCCGCTCACGCCCCAACATCGTGCAACTCGCCTCCAGTGGTGTCGCGACAGGCGTGAATGGAGGGACGAATGGAGACGTGTCGTCTTCAGCGATGAGAGTCGCTTCTGCCTTGGTGCCAATGATGGTCGTATGCGTGTTTGGCGCCGTGCAGGTGAGCGCCACAATCAGGACTGCATACGACCGAGGCACACAGGGCCAACACCCGGCATCATGGTGTGGGGAGCGATCTCCTACACTGGCCGTACACCACTGGTGATCGTCGAGGGACACTGAATAGTGCACGGTACATCCAAACCGTCATCGAACCCATCGTTCTACCATTCCTAGACCGGCAAGGGAACTTGCTGTTCCAACAGGACAATGCACGTCCGCATGTATCCCGTGCCACCCAACGTGCTCTAGAAGGTGTAAGTCAACTACCCTGGCCAGCAAGATCTCCGGATCTGTCCCCCATTGAGCATGTTTGGGACTGGATGAAGCGTCGTCTCACGCGGTCTGCACGTCCAGCACGAACGCTGGTCCAACTGAGGCGCCAGGTGGAAATGGCATGGCAAGCCGTTCCACAGGATTACATCCAGCATCTCTACGATCGTCTCCATGGGAGAATAGCAACCTGCATTGCTGCGAAAGGTGGATATACACTGTACTAGTGCCGACATTGTGCATGCTCTGTTGCCTGTGTCTATGTGCCTGTGGTTCTGTCAGTGTGATCATGTGATGTATCTGACCCCAGGAATGTGTCAATAAAGTTTCCCCTTCCTGGGACAATGAATTCACGGTGTTCTTATTTCAATTTCCAGGAGTGTAGTTTAGACAAGAAGAGAATTTGAGCTTTCCAAACGTGGTGCTAGAGAATAATGCTGATGATTAGATGGGTAGATCACGTAAGTAATGAGGAAATACTGAATAGAATTGGGGAGAAGAGGAATTTGTGGCACAACTTGTCTAGAAGAAGGGATCGGTTGGTAGTACATGTTTAGAGGCATCAAGGGATCAACAATTTAGTATTGGAGGGTAGCGTGGTGGGTAAAAATCGTAGAGGGAGACCAATGAATACACTAAGCAGATTCAGAAGGATGTAGGTTGCAGCAGTTACTTGGCGATGAAGGAGCTTGCGCACGATAGAGTAGCATGGAGGGCTGTATCAAACCACTCTCTGGACTGAAGACCACAACGACAACACTGTTTTATTTTATGTTTCCCAAGAGTTAACAGAAACGAAGTACATGTGCTGTACAGCTCTAAAATATAGTTCCCGTGCTAAAGTAGGAACAGAAATCTTCTTATACTGACAATCAGATGAATAAATTACGACTCAGAATGTAAGCAATGCGTTATATTGTTGCATTGGGCTTTTATGTTATAAAACTTTCTGCAAACTATGCTCCAAAGCTCTCAACTATTCAGAACAGACATCTCAAAACCCAAAAATCTATTATATTAATCATCATTGCACAATTAGCCTAGTTTTCAGTTTAAATCATCTGCAGGATGACCATAAATGAAAGAAGTGAAAGCAAATGCCTTAGACTCATGAACAAGACTTGACTATGAATACATACGTAACACAAAAGGTAGACGTATCAAGATAGCGTGGGAGGACAATTCGTCGAAATTAGAAGTGTAAGCAGTTCACAGGAGTCCACCGTATCAAACATCGTGACTATAATAATGAGTACAATGTAGTAGTTGTTTGAGAATTGTCCATTACCTCGATACAGTTAGGGAAACCATAAAAGCGTTTAACAACATAAATCGATACACACTTTCCCTCGGGTAAGTGGATTGCAAGTCTGTTTAAGAATATTCAGCATGCTTGACGTGACATATTGCGTTTTAGGTATCTGAATCTTCTCCTGCTTTCGCTGGCATATTCGTGAAACTGACAAATGATACTGTCTAGGGAGATGTGTGAGTGTGTGTGTGTGTGAGAGAGAGAGTGTTTGGGAGGGAGGCAGAGAGAGAGAAAGAGACAGAGAGGGAGGGTAGTAAAGAGAGGGCGGGGGAGAGGGGGCCGGTAGGAAGAGTTGAAACAGGTTGAACACGCTTATTCTGCATTATGCTTAGAAGTCTCTTCATCGTTGTTTGGGCGAGTTGTATCCATGTGTAACACGGATCGGAGAACTACATTAGTTGGACAGCTGTTTCAGTGAATGATCATGGACCAAAATGGCGCCTCAAAGATTTCAGTGCTTATCGAACATATACCTAAAAGCATTGTAGTCTTTTTATGTTTGATAGGTACCTCTATCTTAATTGCTTTTGAGTTTAAGTCATTACTTAAAAAGTTGCCTTACCAGAAGCAGAGCTGTGTGTGTGTGAGTACGGGAAATGCTAAATGGTCGATACAGTGCCCCTCTTATGAAAATGAGCAGACTGCTGTTCTGGCACTAATCATCCTTCAAGTTATTGATCTTTCGGGCACCCGAACAACGCTCAGAACATTTTCGGTAGCACAGCATCATACCAGAAGTTAATCGTCTATTGAACATCAGAGCGAATCACGGGGCGTTATTGATGGTTCAAAAATGGCTCTGAGCACTATGGGCCTTAACACCTGAGGTCATCAGTCCCCTAGAACTTAAAAGTACTTAAACCTAACTAACCTTGAAACACGTATGTATTCATTGCCAGCGATGGTGAGGCATGACAGAATCTCTGACCAGAGAGTTATTTATCGTTGTTAGTCTGCGCTTGACCGGGCGAGAGTTAAGTAGTGTGTGGCGAGTGGACAGAGAGAGTAGACAGTTGGAGAGTAGTAGCAGTCCGATACAGTTGTGTGTAGCGAGTCGGCATGCATCCGCGGTGTGCTCTGCCCACGAGTCTGGTCAGGAATGTGGTGGACGATATGTATATTATTATAGAAGGTAATGAAGCAGCATTGCGCTCAGCTAATGACGTATGTTAATTGTAATTAATTTGTTCAAAAAATGCCCCAATAACAATTTTTCTATAAAGTAACTTTTTTAAAGAAAAAGATTCATTTCAAGTTAAATAATATTTCCTATGCATTCCCTCCAAGATTCAAAATTAAATATACGCCAGCATTGCACGGAGCTGTGCGGAAAAATAAGATCAGATATAGATGCAGTGTTACTGAGGTAAGAATTTATCAGGTTTAATTATTTCACAGGGCCGAAGGTCAGCGCAGCTGCCCTTATAAAATTTATCAGGTTTCATTATTTGTGTTAAGATGTTACATACAACCCTCCGACAGTCGCGCATGTATCTGTGAGATACATGACCTACTTTTGCTGTTATATTACCGCAATGAACAGTCGTAACGGTTTGCTGGCCCACGACATCTTGTGTCATACCTTTCTTATTGCTTCACAGGAATTTCAGTCTTATTTCGATACTGACAAGGTCATAAATGAGTCAGGTGTGGGAACGTGTACTGCCTGTATCTATCAGATACAGCGCGCCAATTCGGGTAAGGCTTTGTCGCCGATAATGACTGCAGCTGTTGCATTGTTTGCAGCGTACGCACGTCGGCAGTTGCGTTGTTGTCTTCTAAATGAAGCAACGTTTCGTTGTAGCTACGTGTACTCTCTTTCAAAATGAGTAAACGATATGATCTAGAAAATCCTAAGGATTTGGAAGAAGTACATCGCCTTCTTCTCGACGACGAGGTATCCATTGAAGATGAAGATGATCTTGCAGAAACTGATTCAGAAACGAAGATATACTCGATCATTAATCTGATGAAGAGGAAAATAATGAAGCGCAGGAAACTGATGAACATTACTATTTTGGTGAGTAGAAAAGACAATAAATATGCTTTCAGATGTAATAATAACAATATCAAATAATGGTGTAATGTACTATTTTTTTATTTTGGGTAAGGATGGAACTAAATGGAGGAAAGTGCCTTGGAAAGCAACACAGACACGGCCTCATAATATACTAACCAAACTGCCTGGGGTAGTTGGAGACGCAAAGAAAATGGTAACTGCAATTGACTGCTGGAGCCTATTCATCAGTAATGATATCCTAGATCTAATTGTGGTCAACACTAACAGGCGTGTTGCTGATCTAAAAGGAAACTTTGCTCGCGAGAGTGACTGCAAGGACACAGACGCAATCCAAATAAAATCCTTTCTTGGCTTGTTATACCTTGTTGGTGTGTTCCGTGGTGGGCGACAGAATGTTCACGACTTCTGGACAGCAGATGACCTTGGTCTGAATATTTTTAGAATGACCATGTCCGAAAAGCGTTTCCTGTTCCTAATAAATTGTGTTCGTTTTGATCACCATGTGTTTGAATAACTGCAAGACACACAACTCCCTCGGTCAGAACGTCACAGTTGATGAGCAGCTACCAGCATTTCGAGGCCGGTGTGTATTTCGCCAGTTACCATCCAAACCATCTAAATATGGCATCAAAATTTTCTGCCTATGTGATGCCAAGCTTTATAATACTTACAACATGGAAATATATTGTGGATTACAACCAGAAGGACCCTTTCAGAATAACAACTCCGCCAAAGAAGTAGTTCTGAGATTGCCGAACAAATATATGGGACGGGTAGAAACATTACAGCAGATAACTGGTTCACTAGTTTGTATTTAGTAAGAGAACTGCATAAAAGGAGACTGTCGTTTGTAGGCACAATTAGAGAAAACAAGAAGGAACTGCCATCGAATTTCGTAGCACCAAAAAGTAGACAGCAATATGATAGCGTATTTGGCTACAGCAAGAATGAAACCCTCGTGTCGTATGTCCCGAAAAACGGGAAAACTGTAGTCCTCCTTTCGAGTATGCATGTATCGTCAAGTGAGGTTTCGGAAGGTTTAGAGAAAAAACCATCAATTATTCTACACTATAATGACGCCAAATCTGGAGTTGATGTAGTTGACAAACTCTGTGCAACCTACAATGTAGCTAGGTCAACAAGATGGCCTATGGTGATTTTTTTCCACCTGTTGAACATTGCAGGCATCAACTAAAGAGTAATTTTCTTGGTCAACAAGAATAAATACTCAAATCGGCGCGAGTACCTCAAAACTTTGGCTCTGACTCTACTGCAAGATCATCTCAAAAGAAGAGCTCTTATTATGACTCTACCTGATGATATAAAGTCAATGATAGTAAAGTACAAACCTAAAGGAAAAATTCAAGAAAACGCTGAAAAATCCTTGGAATCAGAAAACAAGAAAAGAAAAAGGTGCCAGTCATGCTACAGGGAGACAAAAAAGACTTGTCTCAGCAAGTATACATGTGAAAAATGCGGTACACATCTTTGTTTGCAAAAGCACGCAAAAATAATTTGTGAACAATGTCTTTCTGTAGAGGGCAATCAGTAAAAAGAGACATGCTCTGATTAGTTCAATAATTTATTTGTATCTATAATAAAATCAATTTTAAAAGAATTTCATGTACTTCTCTATTACAAAATGTCAAATATTTCTGTTAATTTGAAAGTGTAATGACGTTCACTTCTGCATTTGTAAAATCTGTAACAATAAAGGTAATAAAACAAAAACAAAAGAAAAAGAACCTGTGAACAAACAAAAAACCACAAAAATCGTCGCATGTATCCACAAGATACATCGCGACTAGTGGCGTCAAGGAAGTTGACGCGCCTGCTGGAGGGTTAAAGAAAAAGATTCATTTCAAGTTAAATAATATTTCCTATGCATTCCCTCCAAGAATCAAAATTAAATATACGCTAGCATTGCACGGAGCTGTGCGGAAAAATAAGATCAGATATAGATGCAGTGTTACTGAGGTAAGAATTTATCAGGTTTAATTATTTCACAGGGCCGAAGGTCAGCGCAGCTGCCCTTATAAAATTTATCAGGTTTCATTATTTGTGTTAAGATCTTACATACAGTTCTTGGTTCAGTATTTAATTAACATTATTGCGGGTTTAATGAGCAATCATCTTAAGGTTAATTTTGTGGGGACTTTACATGTGGGCCATTATTATTCTTTAATTTTGCAAGGAGGTTACGCTTGGCTCATTTTTATTATTCAGTTTTGTGGGAAGACAACATTTCACTTAACATTGACTTTCATATTCTTGCTGGGAGGTTACAATTTCAATATTATTGACATTAAAAATTTCTGCGGAGAGGTTACACTTGGCGACCCGGTCAGGATCGTATTTCTTTGAGAATCTTCTGATAAGTAGTCAGATATCTGCTCTTATTTACTTAAATATAATTAATATTTGGCGCAACGCTTTTACTATTTTTGTCACTTTCTTTTACAGATCATCGGCAATTAGTTGCTCTTTGTTGTATTTGTGTTTGTTGCATTTTGTATTGTCTTTGTTTCATTATTGAATAATTGTGATTTGTGTAAAAATGCCGCGAAAAACTGTTAATAGTACAACGCGAGGTATAATGAGTGAAATAACCGAATTAAACAACTTGATCGATAGTACTTGCGACACGCAATGTAATGATGACAATCCTCCATTTACGGACAATCAGTGTGTACAAACCACTAATGTTGATTTTGATCCTAGTGATGAACAGACGAATCCAATTGTGCCCTCTGTTAATTTAACGACAATTGATGATGCTGGGTGCTCTGTTGCAATGAGCGCTGCCCAGCTTGACACACCCGGTTTGCAGGATTTACGTAATGAACAGACAAATTTTTCTAATGAAAATGAACAGAGTAATCAGAGTATGACAGATTTATTTAATTCTGGTGTAGTGACTAACAGTGTATATTCGATTGGCAAACCTTTTTGTAAATTACAGAATGACCAAATGGATACACAAAACGTGACAACTGCAGACACACCACCACACAGTATAGAGAATAGAGATGTTCATTTTAGATTTGATCAAATTATGGCAATATTGCTAGAACAGAAAGAAGAATTCAAACAACTTAATAAAAAACAAGACAACCTTAAGGAAGATAACAAACAACTTGCTGAAAATTTCAAACAACTTAATGAAAGACAAGATAACAATCACAAACAACTTAGTGAAAATCTCAAACAACATCTTAATGAAAATAACGAAAATCTCAAACAACAGCTTAATGAAAAATTAGACAACAATTCCAGGCAGTTAAATGAAAAATTAGACAACAATTCCAGACAGTTAAATGAAAAATTAGACAACAATTCCAGACAGCTTAGTGAACAGATTAGAGCCGTTGCCGCGCAGTGTCATGATACTAAGGAACAATTACGCGAGGAAATTGAGGCTTGTGCTAGGAAAAGTAGCGAAGAAATTAGATCTGTTGCGCAAGAATTAAGGGATATGCAAACAACTACAACAGAAGCACTTAGAGACGAAATTAGTGCAGTCGGTAAACAATGCTCTGAAAAAGCAACACAGTTACGGACGAGTTTAAATTGATGACAGCAGAACTTTCGCGCACACTGGATACAAAAATAGACGCGAAATTCGACCAACAGAATAGTCAAATTGACGAGCGTTTTAATCACCACCTACAGAACAGTGATACGCGTTTCCGTAAATTTATACAGGAACAGAGTAAAGTAAATCGACAAGTCATGGGAACAATCACTGCACAGAGACAAGAAGATAAACGTAAATTGTTCGCGAAAGCAAAAAGATACGTAGACAACAATATTGCTACAGTGTCCGACGAAATTAATACCATCAAGCAGTTGAACACAGAATTACGTGATGAAATTTCCGATCTTAAATCGAAAACAGACACACACACAACAGACTTTCAGACAGTGACAGACAGTCTCGAACAATTAGAACTACCACGGGATTCTGATGTCATCAAAGCAGACGTTAAAAAATTGAACGAAACTACACGTAAAATACAAAAACAAATTAATGCTTCTGACACTAAAAAAGATGATCAGGTAAAAATACTGACTGAAAAATATGATGAATAGGCCAGTCGTATTGACGTTATTGAAAATAATAATGACAGCAAATCAGACGATACTGTACCGATTTTGTTTAACCAAACACCTGAATTTCAAAATCTACAGCAGACAATCAATGAGATAGATTCGTCTAATAACACATTACGTAGAAAGTTGTCAACCCTAGAGCAAGAAGTAACAGAGATGAAAAATATTTCAGTTAATAACACGTCACAGCATACGGCGAATTCCGAACATTTCTCACAGTCACATAGCCAGTATAATTTAGGTAATCTACAGAGAGTACGTGAGTTAGATTCTGAACAGTCACAGTCAAACAGATTCCTATACAATCCTGAATCTGTTCCGTCATACAGAGACGATAATTTTGATTACAAACATTTTCTATCAGTGAGAAAATTTAAAGTATTTAAAAATGACATAACACAGATTCACCCCCTGGATTGGATACAACAATTTAGCTTTGCTTTTCCACCGACTTGGCCCGTAACACATAAACTTGAATTTATTTGCAGTTTTTTGGAAGGCGAACCGGCAACTCGTATGAGACCGATCGCGAGGCAATGCTATTCGGTAGAAGAGTTTCAGAATGCTTTTCTGTCAGCATATTGGTCAAAAACGACACAGCGCGGAATTAAAGATCAACTAATTAGTTTACCGAATTATGAGAACTCAAATTTTTCCAGTGTCACGCAATTTTTTGAGCACATGGTCCAACATAATCAGTACTTAAGTGAACCATACAGTGAATCTGCACTTATACAATTATGCAATTCTAAATTACCACGGTCATTAAGAGTGTCACTTTTAACGGATCAACAGAAGGAAAATATTTCGGCATTCAGAGATCTGTTACAGCTTTTGGGAGTACAGCAATCGGATTATTCCTTTATAAACAAAAATTTTTCTTATAATAATCAAGGTCAACAAACGTACAGCAATTACGATCAGCCACGTAATTTCAATAGCAAAGGTAACAGACGCTTTAGGAACGACAACCTCCAGAACTTTAATAACAGACAAAATTTTAATTATCAATATCGTCAAAATTATCAGCAACAGGAACCACATTTTGGTAACAATAGACGTTTTTCACCGCAACAGCATGAAAGTCAGCCGGTTAGCATACTTAACCAACAATGTAATATACAAGGTCAACCAAGCTTTAATGTTTCGCCGCGTGCACGTATAGTCCCAGCTACAACAAATAGTAACGCACGCCAGCAAGGAAATAGCTACGTACAGAAAACACAGTATTTTAATTCCTATCGCAATGCGCCGTATAGAAATGACTATCACGACAGACGTAAAAACAATGAGCACAATTTTCAGAGTACATCTAATAACAGTCGGTCTTACCAACAGCAAAATCATCCGCAAGAACATATTCTCATGAATGAACCAGATAGTAGATATCATCCAGAACGTAATATGTCTGGAAGAAATAACAGAACATTTCAAATAGTGGAAACGCCACAGCATCTTGCCGAAAATAACAGCACGTCAGATAGGATTTGACTAGATACAGTACAGGTCGCGTCTTCCAATAACACAAGCACTACTTTAGACACGCAGAATGTTGTTCACGAAAATGTTATTACTTTTGACGACATCAGAGAAACTCTTTTGCAGGAAAGACCAATTGTTCAGAAAACCATTTCACATCCTGTCATCGAAATTAAAATTGGATCATCGAAATTTTCAGCAGTAATCGATTCTGGATCACCTATGTCAATTATAAATGAAGAAACTTTCAATGAGTCTAACAAAGAGAATACCTATCCTACATTACCATTAGGCAAAACGAAAGTGAAAGGAGCAGTATCGAGTAAAGGAGTAGACGTTAAATTACAGACACATTTATCATTTTGTATTGCAGGTCATAGATTTCACTCAAATTTTTGGATTGTTCCTTTACTGACAACAGACGTTATTTTAGGTACTAATTTTCTGGTACAACACGACGCAGTCATTGACTTTCAAAATTCATATTTAATGTTGAAGGATGAAAATGTGCAATTGGCTTTAGAATTTCAGCACTCATTATCTGCAGAAGAACAAACAATTAATCGGACAGATGTCATTTCTGCATCACGTAACATAGACTGTAATTCCACATTGTTCACAGATACGTACGTACATAACTATAATACTCCAGATGAAGCTCACTACGACGTAATACAGATGATTTCTGATAAAGTTAAACAGAGCAGTGCAAATACAGACGACGAACGCACGCAAATACGCAAAATTCTTTTACAGCAAGCTCCAGTTTTCGATAACATTCCTGGTACTATGTCCGGTTTTATGTATGAATTTCAAGGCAAACAGCACGATACATTTAAAGCCAAGCATTATCCCATTCCATATATCCATAGAGAACAAGTTAAGAAAGAATTGCAAGCTATGCTTGACCAAGGAATTATTGAACCGGCAGTTAGTCCGTACATAAACCCGCTCCATATTGTTAAGAAAAAGGGTGGCTCACTTCGCCTCGTGCTTGATTCACGTCACATCAATGACATAATTATTAATGAAACAGATCGACCACAGACACTAGAGGAATTACTGCAGAAATTTCACGGTACTGCTAATTATTCAACATTAGATCTGAAATCGGGATTTTGGCAAATTCATCTCCATCCGAACTGCAGAAAGTACACAGCATTTCTTTGTTTTGGTGACTGTTATCAATTTTGTAAATTACCATTCGGTTTAACTATTTCTTCAGCAGCTTTTATTCGCGGTTTGAGCACAATACTTCCGACAGAACTTAAAGACAGAATCACAACGTACGTAGACGACATTCTTATTGCAGAAGCTAACTGGTCTGAACACAATCTGATTCTAGAACAACTGTTGCAAACTTTTCGTGCACAAGGACTCACAGTTAATCTCAGTAAATCGCACTTTCGTAAAACTTCTATAAAATTTCTTGGACACGTAATTTCAGCAGAAGGCATTGCGCCTGATCCGGAAAAACTTCAAGCTTTACGTGACATTACTGTTCCTACGACGAAGAAACAACTACGCAGCTTTTTGGGTTTAATTAACTTTTCCCGTAAATTTATTCATTACCCTGCTTTAGATACCCCCAGATTATGTCAATTGACAGGTAAAAACACTATTTGGCCCTGGGATAAGCAAGCACATTCTGAATTAGTGAACCTGAAAGAAGCCTTGTTGAATGCACCACTTTTATCGCACCCAAATCTTACCAGAAATTTTTCCATTGCTACCGACAGTTCTAACACCGCTTTAGGCGTACACATTTTTCAGGAAATTGAAGAAGATGGTTCTACCATAATTAAAAACATCGCATTTGCAAGTCGCATTCTGTCACCTGCGGAACGAAATTATTCTGTTACTGAACTTGAAAGATTATGTGTTGTTTGGGCATTTACGAGATTTCGGCACTTTCTTTATGGAAGACACACTACCGTTTATACAGACCATAGAGCTATACAGTTTTTACTTTCGGCTAAATTTACATACGACAGATTAAGCAGATGGAAACTTTACCTACAGGAATTTAATTTTACAGTAGTTCACATTCCCGGCACACAAAATGTTGTAGCAGACGCACTGTCTCGTTCTCTCGGCAACAATCAGCAAGACATCGCAACCAACTTCTGCAAAGCAAATTTCAGCGTCATGTACATTCAACAAGTTGCATTTGAAAATGTTATTTCGTCGTCATTACAAAACACAGCACAAGAGCAGAATAAAGACAACGTATGGACAGAGATTAAACACCTTTGGCAAGATAGGAAAAATGTTACCATTAGAAACCATTACACTGTACGCAATGACATTCTGTTTCGCCGCTCTCATCCTGACAACAACAATTGGTTATTATGCATTCCTGACGAACTTGTTAACAAATTAATCTGGTATACTCATTTAAGTTACGCACATTACGGAGCTAGAAAATGTTTTCTTATACTGAGACAGAACTGTTATTTTACCAAAATGGAGAAACGTGTACGACGAGTTTTAGCGTCATGTAAAATCTGCCAGAAAGCTAAGTCAGACACAACTTCACATATACCACCATTATATCCCATTGTACCTGTTAAATTGAGACATATGGCCGCTGTAGACATTTTTGGTCCGTTTCCAGAACTAATAGAGGTTTTTGCTACATCTTTGTCGCTGTTGAACTCACTTCAAAATTTGTTACCTTCACTCCGTTACGCAAAGCTACTGCTAAAACTGTTTCGAAAGCATTTGTAAAACATTTTCTATTTCATGTAGGGCATGTGATGAAAGTAATTTCCGACAATGGACCACAATTTCGATCTTCTATATGGACACGTATGTTACGAGCTAGAAACATTTCTCCGATATATATATCCACGTACCAGCTTCTTCGAACCCTTGTGAACGAATAATGAAAGAAATTGGTAAACTGTGTAGAATTTAGTGCCATAAAAAACATATTGATTGGGACACACACATACACTCATTCCAGGATGTAATTAATTCCATACCGAATGAAAAAAATGGTTCAAATGGCTCTGAGCACTATGGGACAACTGCTGAGGTCATTAGTCCCCTAGAACTTAGAACTAGTTAAACCTAACTAACCTAAGGACATCACAAACATCCATGCCCGAGGCAGGATTCGAACCTGCGACCGTAGCAGTCCCGTGGTTCCGGACTGCAGCGCCAGAACCGCTAGACCACCGCGGCCGGCATACCGAATGAATCTACTATGCAATCTTCATCTGTTATACTGAAAAATGTTGAACCACATAACAAAATTAAAGAATTAGTAAGCTTTCCTACATCTCGTCGACTACGACACCATGAAATAATTGACAATGCGCTGAACAACATCAAACGTGCCGCAGAGCGCAGGAGAAGACAACAAAAACAGGTTTGTATACGCCGTGACTTTCACGTTGGACAGAAGATATTAGTATGTACACACTATTTATCCAACAAAATAAAAGGTAGGTGCAGTAAATTTGAACTTCTATACGCAGGTCCATATCGAATTCGCAGCATTCCTCACCCCAATGTTGTACACGTCGAAACATTGAGAACAAGAAAATCGAAAGGAAACCACCACATATCTAACATCAAACCCTTTATTGAATGAACATACTTTATGATTTATCACACTGTAATGCCGTTTCCTAATTTTTTATGACCACTTATACAATTATATTCATGTGAATACTTACTGATGATTGTCGTATTTTTCTTGGCAAGTGCCCGGCAAGGTAAGATTAGCAGGTCGCTCTTCTTGTCGTTACACATCAGACCATGCATATTTTTCCAGATGAACTTACACATTTTATGACCACTTATGCAATTATATTTATGTGATTACTTACTGATGATTATCGTATTTTTTCTTGGGAAGTGCCCGGCAAGGTAAGGTTAGCAGGTCGCTTTTCTTGTCGTTACACATCAGACCGTGCACATTTTCCATTTTTTTTATGTATGTATGATTGTTTTCCTGTTTGTTTGTATGCATTATGAGATAGTTAAGACATAGCAAACACCAGTTGACTTTGACATTTTTGCCCTACGATATCTCAACATCGTGAGTATTTTTACATTTTTTGCTGCTGCATTATGATATTCTGTGTACATTTTTGCATCTGAACACTGTCTATATTTTTTGACATAATACATTTTCTTTTATGCTATGCTGTATGCTTAATTATATCACTATAAACCAGTTTTTATCTAATGGGTATATGAATTAAATGCAAGACATTAATCTTCGTTCATCATTTTCAGAAAGAAGTAACATGTAAAATAAAGAAATTAAACAGAAATGGGAATTTCACCTACGGAATAAACGAAAGAAGATGCAAAAACCTTATGAGGAAGAGTAAATGGATCAGAATTAACAAGCATTAACAAGAATATACTATACACATCGTAGAATAGCAGTCTTAACTAATTTTTTCTTTCAGAATACGAAGCGATTGATGCAGGCTGTCAGACAGAACTTCACATCTTAGTTTTAGTGAGGAAATATGCTAGAAATAAGGAATAGTTGTGTAATGAATAAAGAAGTGATTTTTGTTGTAGATGATAATGAATGGTGATGAATAATGATGAAGAATATGCAGCTATGGATAATGAAGTTTTTCTTTACAGGTGATAATAATAATGGAATTATGATAATGAAGTGATGGATAATGAAGTTTTTTCTTTACAGATGAGGATGATGTTGAAGTTTATGTATTTGTGCTCTGTAGTTATTTAAGTATTGGTTGCAGTTCGTTTTGACAGTATGTGTTGTATTGCATAGTATGATGACTGAAGGTTTTGGAAAGGACAGCTAGAGAACACATTTTATACGCATTTCACTACCTGTTAATTCGAAGTTCACTACTTTTCAGCATAAAATGCGTTTCTTCTTTCAGTCTAATAATCCATTTTTGTATATTTTGCAGGAGATATTATTCATGAAATTAGTGTACTATAAGCAGTTGTTCATTAAACCCATGTCATTTATGAATGTGATTACATATACTCTACTTGTTTCACAATCTTGATACAGCTGACTCATGACGAATGACGTTACACATCTTCGTTTGCAGTAATAACTCAAAAGCAACTATTGTTATTAATTATCGAACCCAACGCAATGCATTGCTAGCACAAAAAATGCTTTGTAAATGGCAAATGAATGCCACTGATTAATGTAATAAGATGAACTATGAAGACAATGTTTACTATAATTAGATTAATTATGCCATTTATTAACTCATATTCTTTGTAAATGACTTCTGATGATTGTAATTGGGCAATGAATGCAAATGTTCTCTGTAAATGATTTCTGATGGTAATCAGGCAATGAGTGCCAATGTTCTGTGTAAATGATTTCTGATGATTGTAATTGGGCAATGAATGCCAATGTTCTGTGTAAATGATATCTGATGGTAATTAGGGAATTAGTGCCAATGTTCTCTGTAAAAGATTTCTGATGGTAATTAGTCTATGAATGCCAATGTTCCGTGTAAATGATTTCTGATGATTGTAATTAGGCAATGAATGCCCATGTTCTCTGTAAAGTTACTCATGAACATTATTCTGTAATACTACATACATGGTACAGAAATGTTCAATGACTAGGCGATGAGTGCCACCCATTACTAGTGTAATTCTCAATGAAGACTAGTATGTGACTTAACGTCCTTCACCTTCTAACCTAATTATCTGGAATTACTGCAATATCCGTTTGTCCTGTGTATCCTCATGATCATGGAGCACTATCTTTGGTTTTTGCACTAATTCTACGTTGCTGTAACAGACAAGAACGTGGTGTTGACAAGACATGCTGTCCACCACAATGAGCGATGAGATGCTATTATGATCCCACTGTTTGGTGTACCTAGTGTACTACCAAAAGGATAACATGGAATATTACTACGACATTTCAGTGTCTTGGCTACGCTGATTAATACTTCTGGGAAAAGAATTGTAGATTGTCTCACTTGGTGTTGTGCATCTGTAGAAAGATATGGACTTTCAGTGCAGCTGCGTGCAACCTAAAGTGCTACAACCATGATGCAATCCTTCCTATTCCTTTCCTAATTCTTGTAAAATGAAAAAGTCATATACAGTGCGTGTGCACTTCCTTTCATTTGTTAATAAGATCAGTTGTCCTGAAATTACTAAAGACTTCTCTAGTGCATGTTCACTCCTTGATATGTTTATTTGTTGTAGAAAAATACTAGAGAGTATTACAGTGCGTGTGCACTCTATGCCATTTGTTAATATGATTTGTACTCATTTTGTGATTTTCTGATATGTTCTGAACTACAGTGCGTGTGCACTTTTGCCATTTGTTAATATGTTTTGTACTGAACTTCAGTGCGTGTGCACTTTTGTCATTTCTCAATATGATTTGTACTCGTTGCCTATACATTTGTGATTTCCTGGTATGTTCACTATTTCAGTGCGTGTGCACTTTATGCCATTTGTACTCATTACGTATACATTTTGTGGTTTTCTGATATGTTCTGTAGTACAGTGCGTGTGCACTTTTGTCATTTATTAATACATTTTGTGATTTGATGATATATTCTGTACTACGGTGCGTGTGCACTTTTGTCATTTATTAATACATTTTGTGATTTGATCATATATTCTGTACTACAGTGCGTGTGCACTTTTCTCATTTATCAATATGATTTGTATTCATTGTATATACATTTTGTGGTTTGATGATATATTCTGAACTACAGTGCATGTGCATTTTTGTCATTTTGTTAACATGATTTTACTCATTGTATATATATTTTGTCATTGTCTGATATGTTCTATACTCGGTGCATGTGCACTATATTTACTTCATGTTCTACACCTATGTATCTGTATTTTCTGTGATTGTAAAGTTAGTTACTTAAAAAAAATTGTTGCTTATGGCAAGTCCAAATGACTCACCATCGCTGCCAAATTTTTGCCCCCCCCCCAGTGGAGGGTTTTGAAACACGTATGTATTCATTGCCAGCGATGGCGAGGCATGACAGAATCTCTGACCAGAGAGTTATTTATCGTTGCTAGTCTGTGCTTGACCGCGCGAGAGTTCAGTAGTATGTGGCGAGTGGACAGAGAGAGTAGACAGTTGGAGAATAGTAGCAGTCCGATACAGTTGTGTGTAGCGAGTCGGCATGCATCCGCGGTGTGCTCTGCCCACGAGTCTGGTCAGGAATGTGGTGGACGATATGTATATTATTATAGAAGGTAATGAAGCAGAATTGCGCTCAGCTAATAACATATGTTAATTGTAATTAATTTGTTCAAAAAATGCCCCAATAATAATTTTTCTATAAAGTAACTTTTTTAAAGAAAAAGATTCATTTCAAGTTAAATAATATTTCCTATGCATTCCCTCCAAGAATCAAAATTAAATATACGCCAGCATTGCACAGAGCTGTGCGGAAAAATAAGAGCAGATATAGATGCAGTGTTATGGAGGTAAGAATTTATCAGGTTTAATTATTTCACAGGGCTGAAGGTCAGCGCAGCTGCCCTTATAAAATTTATCAGGTTTAATTATTTGTGTTAAGATGTTACATACAGTTCTTGGTTCAGTATTTAATTAAAATTATTGTGGGTTTAATTGTAAGTAGGCTGTTTAGGTTTTTTTATTGGTAACGCCACCTCTGTATAAAAATCACTGGCTGTGCTGTGTGCAGTCTGTGTCTAGTTTGCATTGTTGTCTGTCATTGTAGTGTTGGGCAGCGGCAGCTGGATGTGAACAGCGCGTAGCGTTGCGCAGTTGGAGGTGAGCCGCCAGCAGTGGTGGATGTGGGGAGAGAGATGGCGGAGTTTTTTAATTTGTCATGAACTGCTATATATATGATGATATCAAGGTAAATACATTGTTTGTTCTCTATTAATATCTTTCATTTGCTAACTATCCCTATCAGTAGTTAGTGCCTTCCGTAGTTTGAATCTTTTATTTAGCTGGCAGTAGTGGCGCTTGCTGTATTGCAGTAGTGGGAGAAACGAAGATTATTGTGAGGTAAGTGATTTAGTGATTTGTGAAAGGTATAGTTTAATGTTAGTCAGGGCCATTCTTTTGTAGGGATTTTGTGAAAGTCAGATTGCGTTGCGCTAAAAAATATTGTGTGTCAGGTTAAGCACAGTCCTGTAAAATTGTTCAAAAAGGGGACGTTTCATATGTCGACCCTTAGCCTAGGATACCTCACTGGAATCTTCTGATTTTTTCTTGTAGTTTGTGTAATTAGTGTAGCTATTGTTTATTGCTAGCGCGTAATTATAGAGAGAATTTCCTTTGTAGTTGTAGTTTTTCATTGTTGTACAGTAAAACAGTTGTGGCATGCATGTAGATTTGCACCAAGTATTTCGCAGCTGCAATTAACTAGATATTATTTTCAGTGCTATGTTAATGTGTTCTCTTACTTTTGCTCTTCAAATTGTGCTTTTCTGTGTTATCGTGTGAAATATTGTGACAATAATGGCGTGTGAAAAACGTAACACTAGGCTCCAAAGTAAACTGAGGAATAATAGAGACGACGAGCGTAGCTTGCCAGCACCACTGTGTAATGAATTAACAGACGTTCAAAGTAGTAATTTGGTAACTGTGCATAGGGAAATGGAGCGGGCGTCAAATAATGGCGTAGATAATGAAACAAGTAGTGAACAGGGAAGCATTATCGATCGATCGGTCTGCAATAGCTCGCCTCAGGAATCCGAAATGACAAGACACAATTTTCCAAATACTGTAGATTCAGGTTTTGCGTCCTCACCGTTTTTTCAAATGAGTCAAGACACATTTTCTGCTTGTCAAAATGTGAATGTTTCCGGTGCAAATTCACTGCCGAAAAGCACTGAGGAACATGTTCCAGACACCAGTGCATTGTTATTACAATTAATACAACAAATGGGACAAACACAACAAAAGCTTCAAAAGTTAGACACAATGGAACAAAATCTTCGAAAGTTAGACACAGTGGAACAAAATCTTCAAAAGTTAGACACAATGGAACAACACCAGAGACAAACACAGCAACAGTTAGACGCAATGGAACAAAATCTTCAAAAGTTAGACACCACGCTTGAACAAACACGTGAAGATTTAACTACTGAGTTATATAACATTGAATCGAAATGTCAGAAAGTCTGCAATGACGTAAAAACACAAATTTGTGAGCATTTTCACCCTATTTTTTCGCGGCATGAAAATGCATTACAGAATCACGAAGCAGCTATAAAAGAACTGCAAACCATCGTTCATGAAAATCATGAGACCTTGTCGGCTAAAATTGACTCAGTTGCATCTACCGATTCTGTTACGCAACTTGTAAAAACTCAGGAAAACTTAAAGGACACAGTAGATACTCTGAAACTTGGTTCAGAAAAACACACTGAGGAAATAAGTACACTATCGGATAAAGTAGCTGAACTATCTGATCAGTTCACTAACTTATCTACAAAGGTAGATGATGATCTGAGTGACACAACACCTGTAGCCTTCACTGACACTGAAGAGTATGAAGAAATTAGAAAATTCAAACAAAATCAAAATCAAATCAATACACAGTACAAAAGAGAAATCCGGGAAGTGCAAGATCAGTTGGCACAAGTAGTACAAGAATTACGTATTTCAGAGGACACTCGCGCCCCAATACGGGAAGAGGGACATAGAAATACGGAACAGCCACAAAATAATAACACAGCGCATTTCGGAAATTATGAAAGAAATTGGCAATGTGCACCGAATTTTGAGATTGAACCGCCGACACGACGTAACAATGACCGACATGCGACTCGCCGACACGATGATTTTGACTATAAGCTGTTCATTACTACACGTAAATTCAAAACGTTTAAGAATTCTGGCAACGACATTCATCCACAAGCATGGCTCCATCAATTCTCTCATTGTTTTCCTCCCAACTGGTCGTTAGAACACAGATTAGAATTTATGTGTGGCTACTTAGAGAATGAACCAGCTGTAAGAATGCGATCGGTCATTCACGATTGCCACAGTGAAGGAGAATTTTATCATGCCTTCCTCTCAGCATATTGGTCTCAAGCCACACAAGACCGAGTAAAACATAGCATCATAATGATGAAACGTTTTGAACAATCTGAATTTTCCAGTCTTATGAAATATTTTGAAGACATGTTGCATAACAATCAGTATCTTTCAAACCCATACAGCCCCTCAGAACTCATCCGCATTTGCTTAATGAAATTGCCTGAACATTTACGACATATTATTTTGGCAGGACGTTGCAAAGACGACATTGAAGCATTTCAGGGACTCTTACAAGAACTGGAAATTGACACTGACAATCGCGGAACGCGAAACCAGGAACACAACGATTACAGGTCACATCCGTCGCAATTCCGCGATGAAAGAAGTAATAACTGGACACGACAAGGCTATTCTCACAACACAAATCGTGAACAAAACAGACACCACCCGTATGACAACCGTTGGCAGAGTAGTAATAACTACAGGGAAAGATCACCTCTCCGTGGCAATGACTATCACAGAGACAATCAGAGAAACAGACAATATGGGAACCAAAATAAATATTATCAAGGGAGACAGAATAACTTTAGATGCAACGGTCCAGCGCGCAGTTACGATTCAGGGAGAAATTCTCCACCACGTGACCGGCAAGAAAGAAACTATGGCATCTACCGACATGACGACAGACGATGTGATCGTAACGACAGACCTGAATTGCATCAGAACTGGCGGGATTTAAACAGGGCAGGGCCTTCTCGGCAAGGTGAATTTGTAGAAGTTAGGTCTCCTAATCCCAATAACGGCGCGCGCCAACAAAGAGACAGACAATGACTCGCACAGCAGGCAGCCGCGTGCGCCCGCTGGCTCCGAGAAAAATAACATAAGACATTAGCCTTGAGAAAAATTTTAGCATTCTTTACCGATGTATACAACATGATAATTGCTTGGAAGTTGAAACTCTGTGCACTAGGAAGAGTAAGGGTTTACACCACATTTCACATTTAAAACCGTTTATTGAAAGATAATCTGCTTTTTAACTTTGTCTTTGCCATAAAACTTTTCACTTCACATTTCTAGTATGCTTTGTCAGACTTAAGAAACTGTTAACATGCAACAATGTTTGAAGTTAAATATCCAGCCTAGAACCTAGGGAACATTTTTACACAGAAATTACGAATGCATTGTTATAGTGAACAGACTACACAGTGTTGTATTTGTACATTCTTGCTTGTTAGTTGCACTATTACATAACGACTATCAGGCTTATATACTTCGGACACATACTGGTACTGCTAATGAGATTTTAATGCAACATTTTGGTTTACTTGAAATTTGGTGTATCATGAGGTAAGTACATTGACTTCTGCAGAACTTCACTTTCGGAGGACGATGACTACGACACTTCCACAGAGATTATGTTGCAACAAGATGCACAGTTTAGCGCTACAGTACACGCATTTGAGTGATTAATCTTATACTTAAAACACTTATTTTTAAAGATTTTTGAATTACAAAGAAAGTTTTCCGTGACACATTTCATTCCATTGCTGTAATTTGTAACACCTGAGCATATAATTACATTAATCCTCAGGGGGGTACACGCTTACTTTGTGTACCATGTGTGTGGCAAACACAAGGAGCCCTAGCTAATATGGTATTTGCTTATACAACTTTACACATCAGTACCATATTTCTCTAACACAGAATTACACAGCTATCTGATTATTTAACTGAGAGATAAACATTTTTTTTTTACTACATCAGTGACAGATGTTTACGTAATTACACCATTGGATAACTTCACACTTACGAATTTGTATGTTGTTTGTACTTTGTGAACTGTTCATATTTTTTTCAGAACCATTGTGATATTATGAGAGCTTTGAATGATATATTTGGTATGAGATCATGATTTTTAAGGTACGTTTGAGGTAGATGACACTAACGAAATGAGCAGAGAATTTGTTTTAGGTTTTGAAATTATTGGAGGAAGCTACGACGATTTTGGGAATTGACTGAGATGTTATGATATTATTACGACGACGATGTGTACTATGTTGTTGAGATATGTTTATGATCAATAAGTTGATGCTACCGTATATGAGGAATAAGAAGTATGTTGGAAACCAAGAATCGTACTTTAAGAGTTATGAAATGTGCGTAAATGCATGAATGTATCACAATGCCGACGAAAACGTTTTGAACACTGTTATATTCATAGGATTTTGTATCTACACATTTGTAACCAAATTCTCAACCTGTGAATATTTTTTATATGAGACTGCCACTGTAGCGGAAACTGCTGTCGTAAATATTTCAGTAAGAAAGGTAAGTGACCGTGACGTAATGCGTTGCGAGCGGCCAGGTGTGCCAGCCGCCCGGAGAAAAAGCCATTAGATGGAGAAAAAAAAAAAAGGAGGCCATTAACCTTGCTTCTGACATTCCTGTGTAGAAAGCATCGCAAAAACGACACGGTCGAACTTGAAAACATATGATTTCACTGTGGAGCTCTTAATTTATGATATTTTCTGAGATGCCTAATGAAATGACGAGAAATATTTTTATGTCTATACACCTGATAATGACTACTGTCTCTCTAGTTGAGAGATTTTTCTACTAACTTATGAAATGCCTCATGACTACTGAATGATATTTTTATGCTTTACTTTGTACATAGTTGCTTATTTCATTTGATATCTAGTTTCTAGCTGCACTGCAGCATTGGTTCAAATAAAATTTTATAGATGTACTAATATAAATATTTTCTGTCTGCAGATCCAGTAAATATTAGTTTTGTGATATTTCAAAAAAAAATGAGGGAGCACAAATAGACATTTCCCTTCACAGGAATTGCATAAATAATTTCTTTACGATTTGGTAACTTATCTGCTAGTGTAAGTTCTCGTGATGCATCACTCTAGTGTTAAGATGTGACATAGGTATTAGACATGGCCATTTTTAGTGTAATATTTTTTTTTCTGCTTGAGCTATGTCATGTTTAGATATAATTTATTACCTTTGCTTCTGCTGATTGCCAGGCATAGTGTTACTGAATTTACCTTTGTATTACTCTGTTAAGCTAGTTTTACTACTGATTTATTTTTCTTGTTGCTGCACATTGGCTCATATTAGTTGTAACGTTGCATTGCTTGGTAATTTAGATTTCCTGTAGCTTGCTTTGCAATTTTCCATTTTTTTTTGTCATTGATGTTTGTGTTAATTCTTTTGTGCTGCTGCATTGCCTCGTCCCTTAGTTTAGCATCTGAGCTCAGTAGATTTAAGCTAGCATATGAGGGGGTAGACTATATAAGAACCTAACTATGGAGAATAGGGAAAGAATGCTTTGAAAGTTATATGAAAACGATTTGGGCCTAAATGAGTATTGTACAATGAGCCATATTTATTTTGAAAGAAATATGGTTAGAATACAGAAAAGAGGTACAGATAGGACTTTTTGGGAATAATGATGAACGAAGGGAGATCTCCAAGAACAAAAAAGGTTTTGTTCGCAAAATACTGCAGTACCAAAAGTTACACTGAAAACGAACCCTGTCCTTTCCATTGTGTTATCCCCCTATGTGTTTGTGCACCCTTGTGTATTTGTTTTCTTCCTGTCTCTGTGTACTGTTTCATAGAACTTTTTTCTCTTCTAATACTTAAGTTACATTCACTATGATGAGGAATACTGTTATCCTCAAATATAATTTGCATTGATAATATGTT
The DNA here is from genome assembly GCF_023898315.1 of Schistocerca nitens. Taxonomy (NCBI): domain Eukaryota; kingdom Metazoa; phylum Arthropoda; class Insecta; order Orthoptera; family Acrididae; genus Schistocerca; species Schistocerca nitens. Next base: position 254,407,037 of record NC_064622.1, read on the forward strand.
ATTTACTTTGTAAAGATGCTTAGACATTATTTATTCTGTTTTGTTTTAATGCTCATGTGTGAATTCGATGTTTCAATAATTATTCTGATCTTTTATGTATGTACTCATGTCATAATTCCTGTAACACTGACGTATATGTCTATTTCTATTCTTTTGTAACGCCTGTTTTACTACAAATGTTATCTGTATTGTTATGTTCTTTAATGATGTATTTTGTACCTTTGTAATTGTATTCTCATGTTATAAAATTGTAATTGACACCAGTTCATCTTATTATTAATTTGTAAGTTACATTTCACTGCACACATTTCTGTTGGTCATAGTATATGGACAATATGTGAGAAGTAGGGACTGTTAGTGTTTGCACGTGTGTTAATAATTCAGCAAGGGACTGGATAACAGAATTGCTGGTTCTAAGGACATTCCAAAAAAATTGTGAGTGCACATGTGGTGGTTAATGGACTTGCTATATTCTCCGCAAGACTCTTTGATGGTGATTGTGCACCTGCACAGTCGCAACAGATGGCTGCTGGCCGTCTATACAAGGACTACAGTGGGTCTGCGTCTTTGCTGACTCACCAGTACCATTATTTCTACAAGGACTACAGTGGGTCTGCACCTCTGGTGGCCCACCAGTACCGTAATCTCTACCACGACTGCAGTGGGTCTGCTCTGTGATGACCTACCAAACGATATTCTGCAAAACTTCGATTGACTCCGCTGTGGGTTTGCTCTGTTGTGGCCCATTACCTGTCTGCATGTCAAGAGTCAGCACTGTCTTTCCATTGGAAGGACAACACTACTTCTTCAAGACTGCATGGAAATCCACTACTTCCCTGAGCATTTTCTTATACTGCTCAGACTTTGTGAAAAACACGGCAATTTTACTGTGATCAACGATCAGGACTGTCTTTATGGACTGTGAGAAAATTTTAGCTTTTGACCAACATTGTATCAATAAGTGTGTGCACTTGATTTCTTTGTTATTGTAATTATGAATAATTTTATCAAATCATTATAAGCCACTGCCCTAAACAATTTGTAAAATTTTTTGTGGGGAGCATGGGGGCTATGTAAGTAGGCTGTTTAGGTTTTTTTATTGGTAACGCCACCTCTGTATAAAAATCACTGGCTGTGCTGTGTGCAGTCTGTGTCTAGTTTGCATTGTTGTCTGTCATTGTAGTGTTGGGCAGCGGCAGCTGGATGTGAACAGCGCGTAGCGTTGCGCAGTTGGAGGTGAGCCGCCAGCAGTGGTGGATGTGGGGAGAGAGATGGCGGAGTTTTGTAATTTGTCATGAACTGCTATATATATGATGATATCAAGGTAAATACATTGTTTGTTCTCTATTAATATCTTTCATTTGCTAACTATCCCTATCAGTAGTTAGTGCCTTCCGTAGTTTGAATCTTTTATTTAGCTGGCAGTAGTGGCGCTTGCTGTATTGCAGTAGTGGGAGAAACGAAGATTATTGTGAGGTAAGTGATTTAGTGATTTGTGAAAGGTATAGTTTAATGTTAGTCAGGGCCATTCTTTTGTAGGGATTTTGTGAAAGTCAGATTGCGTTGCGCTAAAAAATATTGTGTGTCAGGTTAAGCACAGTCCTGTAAAATTGTTCAAAAAGGGGACGTTTCATAATGAGTAATCATCTTAACGTTAATTTTGTGGGGACTTTACAATTGGGCCATTATTATTCTTTAATTTTGCAAGGAAGTTACGCTTGGCTCATTTTTATTATTCAGTTTTGTGGGAAGACAACATTTCACTTAACATTGACTTTCATATTCTTGCTGGGAGGTTACAATTTCAATATTATTGACATTAAAAATTTCTGTGGGGAGGTTACAACCTAAGGACATCACACACATCCATGCCCGAGGCAGGATTCGAACCTGTGATCGTAGCGGTCACACGGTTCCAGACTGAAGCGCCTAGAACCGCTCGACCACAACGGCCGGCCGATGATAATGGGATGGAGGTGGGGTCATCAATTCTGACAACTCTTGGTAGCTACGACTGCTTGCGTAAGATATGTGAGTAATATTCGGTTGCTTGATGGGGTCAGTACTTTCTACTGAACGGGGTGGCGTAATGTTAAAACGTCAGGCTTGCAATAAATAGGATAGCTATTCAAATTCTCAACCGACCATCCTAGAATAGGTTTTACTTGGTTACTTCAAATTGACTAACAGAAATGTCAGAGTGGTTTTCGTGAAAAGGTCACTGCAGACTTCATTCCCATCCTTAGCAAAACTCCTCGTCTAATGGCCTCGTTGACGACCGTGCTTTAAATCCTGAACTTCCTTTTTCTCCATAAGTGGAAACAATACATTAAATCTCGCCAATGGTAATTGTGTTACACTGCAATATAGAAGCAATAAAGGAAACCTAACTTTCCGTTCGATCTCTCGAAGATAAATCTCGTTTTGAAACGTCAGCAGAGAGGAAACTGAATTTAGATAACACTAATTTAAAAATTCTTTTTCGTACGAGAGTGCTATAAGGACAGTGTATCACAGCTACATGTTCACTAGTGTGAGAGATTTGTACCAACGGTACTCAGTGTCAGTAAAGACAGTTCAAGGTACAAGAACCTAATGGAACTCAACTTACAGTTTTACACTGACAGCGATGCTAATTCAATCCCATATCTCGGTCATGTTTATGGAGAATCCCTCGCGAAAGTAGTAGTCCTGCTTGAACGGAAAAGAGCACAGTTCACTTTTGATTACTTAAAGGATGAAAGATCAAATTCACGTAACTAAGGACCACCACCACTTGCGTCCATCCGCTTTGCTACAGTAGAGTATACTTTAAGATCCAAGACAGTAGTAACAAGATAACCTTGAACCCAACGAGAGGTCATTCACTGAAATTTCATGCAACTGTGCATGTCATTAATTTAGCTGACAAGCAGCATCAGCACTTCCTTACCTCCAAGGCCATTACAGGAATCCTAACAAATTGCCATTTGCCAAGGTCAAGAGGGGGAAGGGATGGGAGGGCATGGGAGGGGAGCGGAAGGGAGAGGAACGTTCTCCCCCCCACCCCCCTCTGTACTTCTGGAAATTTTGCATGAAGTAGCCCGTAGCTCAAGTGCCCCCACTCTGCAGCCAAATGCGGTGAAGTATCTGAACTGTCGAAAAATTTGTCAACTATGTCTGCTTTACTGGCGTTCAAAAACTAGTTTAAGGACTGGCTCACCAGTAACATTCGTATTGTTTTTTCTTTATTGTCATTTCATTCCCCTATGTGGTGATTGGGTGGCAGCAGCAATGTAGCTGCTCTTCAGCCTACAGGTTCGAACAAACTAATTGTATTAAAATATAGAAAAGTGAACAAGATATGAGTATTGATAATGTCAAAGTGATGTTGATGCGTTGGAGTTCGTGTTTCATGGTGACCTGCTCGGAGGCGAAAATTGCAGGAGATGATGTTGATGTGGCTTCCGCTTGAAGATCAGCTTCAGGTAAATGGTAGATGGAAAAGAGTGCGGTGGCGTAGTGGAGAGTGAAACAAAAAATTAAGATACAGAGCGGGCGTTGAAGGTGTGGAGAAGGATAAAAGGTTGTTCGTATGATTGTGAGGCAAGTTGTGATGGAAGGAATGTAGTATGTTGTGAGGTTGAAGGGGCTGCTCAGGTTTGAGATGGAATGTGTTGGACATGTGTGTCTACTCGGGAAAAGAGGAAGTCGAAGTAGTTTTGGGAATATGTGGAAGTGGTATTTAAATAGAGAACAGGCTGCCAAGGTGACTTGATACAGCACATGTGAATGCTGAAATGGGTGGATCCTTTGAAGGACAGTCCTTATGAAGCGGATGATGTCTTCAACTGTGGGAGTAGAACATACGGTTGTTTGGGTGGAGTGGTGTGCCAGTAGGACGGATTGGGATGATCAGTTTAGCTGTGGTGGGAGGAGGTTTGCCTGTACACTTATAGGAGTAAGTAGGATGGGACTGGTTGCAAGAGCTGCAAATGGTTGGGGACAATCGTAGGCTTTCCAGAAGGGGCACATAGGAGAGATTTTGCAGTCAGAAGATAAATGATGATTGTAGATGATGCATTTGTGACAATGGTAGGCTTGGGCTTCGGATTGGGATGGCTCAACTTCGTGTTTGCGGTGATACATGAAGGCTCTAATCAGAAGGAGATGACCTATGGCTGAGGGATCTTTGGAAAACACATAAATGAGAAATGTAGGACCAGAATGGTGGTGAAATCGAAGGGCTTTTCGGATTTGGGACTCAGGTTTGAAATTTAACTCCCACTCAACTTCCTCCACAGTGATATTGAGTGCACTCACTTGATCACAACAGTAAGAGTCGGCAGGGGAAGGGATGAAGGAAGGGCGGTTGAGATTGTCTGTGCCATCATAGGCTAAGTGGGAGGAAGGAGGCCGTCTAAGTGTCCATCTCCGCCTTCCCCCTCTCTGTCATCTCCTCCTCCCGTTCTCTCACCACTTTACCACCTCCAACCCAATTGAATGCTACTGGTTCCTGCTTGGCTTAGAAGAAGCCTTTTATCCACAGCTTTATCCACGTACGCACTTGTCATATATATTTCACATATATTTACACATTTCACTTAATTTCTACACGTATTGTAGCTGTGTCTCTAGTAAATTTCGCTTTGCAGTTTTGAGCTGAAGCAGCTCAATGTTTATGACGTCATACCTACTGAACTATGTGTTGTAAAATGATATAATTTTGCAGGTACATTCAGTGGAATAGGTGGGTGTACTGTCTGTGGAATGTGTTCATAGCAGACGTGTGGTAAAGAAGTAACAAATTCATGCGTCCTGCATAACGCGGAAATTCCTCATGCATCTCAGTGTTTATGACATCATATCTTGTGAAGTACGTGTCGTCCAGTGATATATTTTTGCAGGTCCTTTCAGCAATATATCATAATACTATCTGAAAATTTTTTACGAATAGATTTTGTTGTAAACAAGAAATCAATTAAAAAGTCATGCCTGATGCAGCAGATTTACTGCATGGACAGCAAAAATGTTGTAGGGGATAAACTTTTTTTCCTTTCATCATTTGGTGGTGTGTGTCAGCGATGAAAAGCCTGTTAATAGTTGGAAATTTTCTATAAAGTTTGTTAAGTGGTCTCTCTCATTCTCAAATACTGGTTAGATGTAATATGGCTATCTGCGCATCGTGGCTACGATATTTTTCGAAACCATTCCCACCCGTTTGAAAAGGAGGCCGTGATGACTGGGTGTTTTGTGATGTCCTTAGGTTAGTTAGGTTTAAGTAGTTCTAAGTTCTATGGAACTGATGACCATAGATGTTAAGACCCATAGTGCTCAGAGCCATTTGAACCATTTTTTTGAAAAGGAGGTCTGTGATAGTGAGACACTGGTTCCTTCAGACATTAATTGATATGTGTACCAGGTCCAGCTGAAATCGATCAAGGTGGTTAGGGGAAAATATGGAACTCACTTACGTACATTCATAGATCCACTCTTACAATTTGTTTTGATAAGGCGTCTTAGATGCTAGCTTTAGTCATTGTGCCACATAGTTTCTTTTTTATCAGGCTGCCAAAGGTTTTTTCGAAACCACTAACAGCTATATGCGTCTTTAAACTGACTTCTCGTCCTTTCACTAAAGTTCTATTCATGTAAATATGTAAGGTGCGCCCAAACGAAAAAGAGACTACAGTTGCATGTGCAGAAATTTTAATAACATTACTATAATTATAGTTCATGTGGAACAGTACAACTATACGTAAATGCCGTTGGCACTGAAACGCCGATCCCAGCACGTGGGACGGCAGTGGATGGCTTCATTGTAGAACAGAAGTGTCCAACCCGCGACCCGCGGACCACATGCAGCCCAATATCAGTATCAGCGCGGCCCAAGAAGTGAGCATCTACTGCACGATCGGTAAAAAAAAGATCGTAAAATTCCCTTTATGTGAAGTTATGATAAAGTGAATATTTTCAATTTGAAACTCCAGCCTTACAATGGTGTTCTCTCGTTAGTATTCCCTCGTTCGTCTGTCCTGTTCTTAACAATGCCGTCTGTGCTATATCTCCAGAATATCGTTCATACAACCGAGCAATCCGTCAGACGCGCTGGTCTGCTACCTAACAACTACTTCGGCTGTAATTGTGAAACTAGAGATTTAGAAATTAATTTAAGGAAATACAAGGAAACTCTGTGTTAATCTGTATAATTTTGAGAATGAATCATCGCCAGTTCCAGGAGTCTGGATGCTGAGTATGGTGATATCGAACATTTTACAAAAGTCAGTTACCTTTGTCGAGGCCAGATGATAAAAAGATTTTATAGCTTAATTAACGAAGACAAATCTGTGCCAGAAAATGGCGATGCGATCTGGGAGGCAGATGGAGCATTTTTGATAGGTTTGACTGCTCACTTAGGTGACTTAAAAAAACATCTTAAAGGTAGAAACCTGCTTTCAAACAATGAACTGGTTTGAACTGAAACTGAAATTACGGCAAGCACAAGTAAGTGGAAAGAAATCTATTCATTTCAATATATTTGCCAAACATAATCTTAAAGACGGGATGAAACATGCCGCCATTTTTTGCGGTATGATCCAAGAATGTGAAAATCGCTTTCACCATTTTCGAAAAAATAATAAAAATTCTTGTCTTTATTTGACACCTTCTATACACATTGTAGATACGTTGCCAGAAGGTTTTCATATGGAATGCATACAGTTGCAGTCTTTCATCCAATAAAAACAAAATTTAAAAAAATTAAAATGAACTGATCTTTATTGACGTTCATAAATCACATCTGCCCTGAGATAAATATTCCTTGCTGCAAATTCATGCCTTATAAGATCGTAGGTCATGTTCCAAAACTGAACAGCATAGAGACAGAAGTGATGACACTTTCTGTAGGACCTGACCATCATTTTGCAGGACAATGCTCAAGCACGTACGGTGCAAGCTGTTACTGATTTGTTTGACTGATGGGGCTGCTAAGTTCTATACCACCTACTGCACTCTCCTGACTTAAGCCCTCGTGAGTTTAACTCGATTTCTGGAAACACTTCACAGCATTCGCTTCAGAACTGCTACAAATTTTGTCGGGAAATAGACCGCGCCGCTCGAAGTGTAAACACAACTGGATGTGCTAAGATATCCTACGACTTCCACATCGCCGCAACGGGTTATATAGTATGCTGGTGACTACTTTGAAGATCAGTAAAACTTTAAAATGCGTATGTATTTTGTGCGAGCTGTAAGTAAGTAGTTGCCACTATTAAAGTTCAAACCCTCGTATATGCCATCCCTGTTTGGTAGCAAGTACGTTCGTGAACAAAAATTTTCAAGAGTAAATTGCACAAAGAGTAAATATAGAAATAAAATCTCAGATGAACACCTTGGGAAGATCATGAGAATATCAACCACTTCGATCGAACTTGATACTGATGTATTAGTTTCCCAAATTCAGAGTAAAGTTTCATATTAATTGTATGAAATGTAATTAATACAGAATTATTAACGAAACATCATGGACAAAACGTTAAATTAATTCAGTCTTAATTTTATAGATTAAAGAACCATACATTCTAAATTACTTAGCTATGTTAACCACATACCTACGAGTTTTTCAGCGGTAGCTCTTGGTGTTCGGTATATTATGTGCGGCCCAAAAATATTCGGCGTCCTTTAATATGGCCCAGGTAAGCCGAAAGGTTGGATACCCCTGCTATAGAAGCTCCTGCCTTGCCGATGGTTCCAGTTTCCGACAGTGCCTCGCGCAGGTGAACGTCGACCTCTCAGAAATTGTTTCAAGGGGCCGAAGATATACGAGTCACATGGGGAGATATCGGGGCTGTAAGGAAGATATTCCATAACTTCAATCGAAATTTTTGAAGGAGCTCGACTGCCTTCTTGGCCTCAAATAACGCTTCATGACTCTTACAACCGGAACATCGTGCACCGTGCGGGACACTGCTGTCTGTACACCTCTTCCATCTTGCGATAAATGTGTTAAATATAACCCTCTTCTGGGCGAAGAAATTGCAACTGGGGGTGCCACCACACCATCTCCTGGTAAACCACCTACAGGGATTATACACTGCGCAGCTAGAGTGAACGTCTCCATCTCAGGTGGGCATGCATAACTTATATCGTCATTGCGTGAACGACATTTCCGGAATCCTGTCTATTCTTCTAACAGGAAAGTCTCTGTTACGATTCTTATACATGATTAATTATTTCAGCAGATGTGTTATAGACCGCGAGGTTAGCAATCTGACTCCTCTACAATTTTCGTAGTTCTTTCTTTGATCTTTCCTATCAATTGTGAAATTTTGCAGCAGTACCCGCATTCATTACATAAATGTAATAATCTAAAATCACGAAATCGACCAGCGTATTTTAAAAGTTCCATACGAATACCGTCGGGTTCACATGATTTCCTGTTTTTCATGCTTTTTAAAATTACTTGCAGTTCTTTTGTTATGACAGATTGGTCTACGTTCTGTGACTAGCCGTAGACATCTAACACATGGTCACATTTTCGTCGTTTGACCGTCCCTAAGATATTTTTAAGAGATGCTCACGACGTAGCACGTCAACAGCAGAACAGCTTTGCCGATTCCAAGACACTGGTTTTGTCAAAGTGTATTTCCCCATACTGCGGCTCTTATAGTCAATAGAGTGAATCCTCAAGCAGTTAGTATATTTCCCTTACCGCTTCGCGCTCCCGCAACACCGGCAGGCCGAATTCAACCTGACCGTGAGCCGTGATCGTAATGTTTCATCTACAATCACATCTACATGATTACTCTGTAATTCACACGTAAGTGCGTGGCGGGATGTTCATGCTACAACCTTCATAATATTTTTCTACTGCTCAACTGTCCTACAGCGAGTGGGAAAAACGAACATTTAAATTCTTCAGTACGAACTCTGGTCTTATTTTTTTGCGATGAACATTTCTATGTCAGTGGGCATTAACAAAATATTGTCACGCGTGGAGGAGAAAACTGGGAGACTGAAATTTCGTGGAAAGATCTTCCAGCCACGAAAAATTTTTGTCCTTTAATGACTGCCAACCCAATTTGCCTATCATATCCGTAGCTCTCAGTCCTCTGTTTCGCGATAGTACAAACAAGCTGTCCTTATTTGGACCGTCCACAACTCGTGGTCTAGCTGCTAGCGTTGATGCCTCTGGGTCACGGGGTCCCGAGTTCGACTTCCGACCGGGTCGGGGATTTTCTCCGCCCGGGCACTGGGTGTTTGTGTTCTCCTCATCATCTCATCATCATTCTGGTAGTACCGAGACTGGAAATAGAAAGATTTGGAACTTGTACGGGCGCTGATGACCACAATGTTGAGCACCCCACAAACCAACATCATCATCATCTTATTTGGACTTTCTCGATGTCCTCCGTTAATCCTCTCTTGTAAGAATCCCGTTTTCTTTAATCATTAGGCTTCCGACTGGTTTGATGTTGCCCGGTACACATTCCTGTTCTAAAATATTCAAATGCGTGTAAAATCTTATCGGACCTAACTGCTAAAGTCAACAGTGCCTAAGCTTACACACTACTTAACCTAAATTAACCTAAGGACAAACACACACACCCACGCCCGAGGGAGGACTCGAACCTCCGCCGGGACCAGCCGCACAGTCCATGACCGCAGCGCCCCAGACCGCTCGGCTAATCCCGCGCGGCATTCATGTTCTGCGCTAACCCCTTTATCTCAGAGTCGCACTTGCACCCTACGTCCTCAATTATTTGTTGAACGTATTCAAGTCTCTGTCTTCCGTCCAGTTTTTGCTCTCTTGAGCTCTCTCTAGTACCATGGACATTATTCCCCGATGCCTTAATACACGTTCTAACATAGAACTTCATTTTTTATTTTATCAGTCGACCTAATTCCCAACGTTCTTCTGTAGCAACGTATCTCAAATGCTTCTACATCTACATCCACACCTACATCTACATCTACATACATACTCCGCAATCCACCAATCGGTGCGTGGCGGAGGGTACCTCGTACCACAACTAGCATTTTCCCTCCCTGTTCCATTGCCAAACAGAACGAGGGAAAAGTTACTGCCTACATGCCTCTGTACGAGCCCTAATCTCTCTTATCTTATCTTTGTGGTCTTTCCGCGAAATATAAGTCGGTGGCAGTAAAATTATACTGCAGTCAGCCTCAAATGCTGGTTCTCTAAATTTCCTCAGTAGCGATTCATGAAAAGAACGCCTCCTTTCCTCCAGAGACTCCCACCCGAGTTCCTGAAGCATTTCCGTGATGATCAAACCTACCAATAACAAATCTAGGAGCCCGCCTCTGAATTGCTTCTATGTCCTCCCTCAATCCGACCTGATATGGATTCCAAACGCTAGAGCAGTACTCAAGAATAGGTCATATTAATGTTTTATAAGCGGTCTCCTTTACAGATGAACCACATCTTCCCAAAAAACTACCAATGAACCGAAGACGACTATCCGCCTTCCCCACAACTGCCATTACATGCTTGTCCCACTTCATATCGCTCTGCAATGTTACGCTCAAATGTTTAATCGCCGTGACTGTGTCAAGCGCTACACTTCTAATGCAGTATTCAAACATTATGCGATTCTTTTTCCTATTCATCATCATTAATTTACATTTATCTATATTTAGAGTTAGCTGCCATTCTTTACACCGGTCACAAATCCTGTCCAAGTCATGTTTTATCCTCCTACAGTCACTCAAAGACGACACCTTCCCGTACACCACAGCGTCATCAGCAAACAGCCGCACATTGCTATCCACCCTATCCAAAAGATCATTTATGTAGATAGAAAACAACAGCGGACCTACCACACTTCCCTGGGGTACTCCAGATGATACCCTCACCTCCGATGAACACTCACCATCGAGAACAATGCGATTCTCTTGTGTTCCGATTCTGTTATGGTCCATGCTTCACTACCATACAATACTGTGCTCCAAACGTACATTCTCAGAAATTTATTCTTCGAAATAAGGTCTATGTTTGATATTAGCAGACTTCTCTTGGCCAAGAATACTCTCTTTGCCCGTTAACAGTAATATTGCTTCTGAGGTTACATTATTCCTTATCATAGTTTGCATATTTCCAGAATGAGATTTTCACTCTGCAGCGGAGTGTGCTCTGACATGAAACTTCCTGGAGATTAAAACTATGTGCCGGACCGAGACTCGAACTTGGGGCAAGTGCTCTACCATCTGAGCTACCCAAGCCCCACTCACGCCCCTTCCTCACAGCTTTACTTCCGGCAGTTTTAATCTGCCAGGAAGTTTCGTGTCGGCGCACACTCCGCAGTAGAGTGAAAATCTCATCCTAAAAACATCCCCCAGGCTGTGGCAAAGCCATGTCTCCGCAGTATCCTTTCTTCCAGGAGTGCTAGTTCTGCAATGTTCGCAGGAGAGCTTCTGTGGGGTTTGGAAGCGAGGAGACGATGTACTTGCTGAAGTAAAGCTGTGAGGACGGGACGCGAGTCGTGCTTGGGTAGCTCAAATGGTCTGTACTTACTTCGGCGGTACATATACTAAAATTTGAACGATACAGAGAAGATTATGATGGCCACTGCGCAAGGATGAGACGCAGAATCGTGAAGAAAAACACAAATACACAATAAAAAAAAAATAAATAAAAAAAGATTGTAGAGCACTGCCCGCGAAAGGCAAAGGTCCCAAGTTCGAGTCTCGGTCCGGCTCACAGTTTTAATCTGACAGGAAGGTTCATAGTTTTCGTAATTCTTTACATTCGTCTGATTCATAATCACCAAATTCTACGCGCTACAGTCTGGAACCACGCGACCGCTACGGTCGCATGTTCGAATCCTGCCTCGCGCATGGATGTGGTTCAAATGGCTCTGAGCACTATGGGACTTAACAGCTATGGTCATCAGTCCTCTAGAACTTAGAACTACTTAAACCTAACTAACCTAAGGACATCACACAACACCCAGCCATCACGAGGCAGGGAAAATCCCTGACCCCGCCGGGAATCGAACCCGGGAACCCGGGCGTGGGAAGCGAGAACGCTACCGCACGACCACGAGATGCGGGCCATGGATGTGTGTAATGTCCTTAGGTTAGTTAGGTTTAAGTAGTTATAAGTTCTAGGGGACTGATGACCACAGCAGTTAAGTCCCATAGTGCTCAGAGCTATTTGAACCATTTGAACCACATTTGGTTTGAGTTTCTCGCTAATCTTATTTTTGGTACATCTTATTAGTTTTGTCTTTCTCTGGTTTACTCTCAATCCATATTCTGTACCCATTAGACTGTTCATTCCATTAAAAACTTCCTGTAATTCTTTTTTATTCCCATAATGTACACAAGTATTCTAACAGAGAACGGTAGTAGTGCAGGCAATCTTTTTAGTGGAGCTGTAGCAACTTGCGATTGTTTTGGCAGTATAACGTAGTGTTTGGTTCGCCTTCCCCACAACATTATCTATGTGATCGTTCAAATTTAAGATTTTCGCAGTAGTAGTCCCTACGTATTTAGTTGAATTGGTTGTCATTAAATAATGTAACTGAAATGTTACGAATTTCTTTTATAAGTGGTGTGAATAGCATTACACCGTTCATTATTTATAGTCAAAAAAATGGCTCTGAGCACTATGGGACTCAACTGCTGAGGTCATTAGTCCCCTAGAACTTAGAACTAGTTAAACCTAACTAACCTAAGGACATCACAAACATCCATGCCCGAGGCAGGATTCGAACCTGCGACCGTAGCGGTCTTGCGGCTCCAGACTGCAGCGCCTTTAACCGCACGGCCACTTCGGCCGGCATTTATAGTCAATTGCCACTTTTCGCAAGATAGCAATATTACGTCTAAATAATTTTTCTTTTAGCTTTGATATTATGTTGGTTCAAATGGCTATGAGCACTATGGGACTTAATTTCTTAGGACATCAGTTCCCTAGAACTTAGAGCTACTTAAACCTAACGAACCTAGGCACATCACACACATCCATGCCCGAGGCAGGATTCGAACCTGCGACCGCTGTGATCGCACGGTCCAAACTGTAGCGCCTTGAACCGCTCGGCCACCCTGTCCGGCGATATTCTGTTGACTTTTGATAAATGGCAGCATTATCTGCACACAATCTAAGGGCGTTACTAAGTGATATGGTTCTGTAATTCAGCAGGTTGCTCATTTTTCCTTTCTTCTTAGTGGTGTAAGCTGTGCAATTTTCCAGTCTTTAGTTACGGATGCTTTGTCGAGTGATCAGTTATACACGCCTGATAAGTATGGCGCTGTTGTATCAGCATACTCTCGAACGAATCTAGCTGTTGCACAATATGGACCGAAAGATTCACCTCCGTCTATCTCATTAGAGATTTTTCCGACATCTGATATATTACAGAATGGGTACATTGTATTATGTGGCAGCATTGAGGTATTGTACATGTCAACAAGCTGTTTGTGAATACGTCTTGTGCCTGTTTTGCTGTGCAGTTGCAAGGGAACGAGTACAAACGTAGTTTAATGAAATGTGCATCATCTTGTGTGGGATGGCTCGAAGATATGTGATCTCGCATTACTCACTTTTTGCCGAGGCAGTGAGGGTAGGCTGGGGAGTAGCGTGGAGAGGAGATTGTGAGAGTGCAGATGCGACACGAGACGAGACGAGTGGAGGTGCAGCAGACGGGCGCAGGCGACGCTGACGACACGCGCCGGTCGCCAGCATTTGCATAAGTGTGAGGGAGCGCCGCCAAAGGCCAGCCCGCCAGCCCGCCAGCCCGCCGCGTCCCATCCCGGCTGACATTTCCCGGCTGGCCGGTGGCGCCGTTGCGACAGCGCCGCCCCCGCCGTGCCGCCCCCAGGCGGGCTCTTCCCAGATGTCACTTTTCACACCTCGGGCGGCGCCGTGTTGGCACAGCCGATCAGCAGTCATTGTCGCCTAGTTGCGTCTTCGACGTGTGCGCGTAACCTGGATTGTGTCAGGAATGCCCGCTCGGAATGAGACCGCGTGAAGAGCACGGCAATAGCTTCCCTGACACACTTCACACTGCTTTCGTTGCACCTCTTGGCTTGAGAGCAAGTAGATCACACTGTATATCTCGCAGCAGACTTGCACGTAACAACAATATGTCTTCAATAAGGATAATCAGTCTGTTGCAGCTTCTACGCTAAAATTCACATTCTCCTTGATGTGTCAGCACACTCTGAACTGTTTTATATACCAGGTGATCAAAAAGTCAGTATAAATTTGAAAACTGAATAAATCACGGAATAATGTAGATAGAGGGGTACAAATTGACACACATGCTTTGAATGATATGGGCATTTATTAGAACCAAAAAAATACCAACGTTCAAAAAATGTCCGATAGATGGTGCTTCATCTGATCAGAACAGCGTTAATTAGCATAACAAAGTAAGACAAAGCAAAGATGGTGTTCATTACAGGGAATGCTCAACATGTCCACCATGATTCCTCAACAATAGCTGTAGTCGAGGAATAATGTTGTCAACAGCACTGTAAAGCATGTCCGGAGCTATGGTGAGGGACTGGCGTCGGATGCTGTCTTTCAGCGTCCCTAGAGATGTCGGTCGATCACGATACACTTGCGACTTCAGGTAACCCCAAAGCCAATAATCGCACGGACTGAGGTCTGGGGACCTGGGAGGCCAAGCATGACGAATGTGGCTGCTGAGCACACGATCATCATCAAACGACGCGCGCAAGAGATCTTTCACGCGTCTAGCAACATGGGGTGTTTTCTTTTTCCTAATAAAACCCCATGTCAATCGAAGCATGTGTGACAATTTTTACCTCTCTATCTACATTATTCAGTGGTTTATTTAGTTTTCAAATCTATACTGACTTTTTGATCACCCGGTACATATAAAGAAATATGGATAGTTTCAAAGACAATGACCTTATTTTAAAACTCATTATTTATTGATAAAAACAAACTAAACTGGAATGATTCGCATATTACTCACAAAATCTTAAATTTCTAGCTAAGCTATTGCAAGTGCTATGCGTCCACCAGCAGCAGCACGAATAACACCTACCGACCGAGGTGGCGCAGTGGTTAGCACAACTGGACGTGCTTTCGGGAGGACGACGGTTCAACCCTGCGTCCGACCATCCACATTCAGGTGCTCCGTGATTTCCCTAAATCGCTTCAGGCAAAAGGCGCGGCCGAGTTCCTCCCCTATCCTTTCCTGATCCGCGCTGCTGCTCCGTCTCTATTGACCTCTATGTAGACGGGACGTTATTTAATCTACTCGTCCTCCTCCTCGACAAACAACATCTGTCCGTAATGTTTGCAAAGTGAAACGTCTTCGAAGAAACCATCTCGGCATTCGCGTTAATCCTTTAAAGGGAACCCCGGTAAGCAAGATGATCAGACTGTGATTTGAGCCCCGACCCTACAGTGTACTACTCTCGTATGTTACTTCGGTGCAGCAGAAATACTGCTGAGATCTCGCTCTCAGTTCAGTTGCCGGCCGCGGTGGCCGAGCGGTTCTAGGAGCTACAGTCTGGAACCGCGCGACTGCTACGGTTGCAGATTCGAATCCTACCTCGGGCATTAATGTGCCTGATGTCTTTAGGTTAGTTAGGTTTAAGTAGGGGACTGATGACCTCAGATGTTAAGTCCCATAGTGCTCAGAACGATTTGAGCCATTACTTGAGTTCAGTTACATAAACAATTTTCAGACTATGGCCCATTAAGTACGATCTTTCAAAGATAGTATGTGCAATACGAAGTCCTACTCAACACTTAAAGTCAGTAAAATAACTAGCCCGACTACCTTATCCAACTGACAAACCGAAACATTTCGACAATTTTTTTTTAACGTTAGAACTCAATTTTAAGTTGAATGAAAGTTGTGACGAAGATGTCAGGTATGTTGTTGATCAAAGCCAGTGGCGACGATCGACGTGAATGTAGATACGCGTAAAGGAAGACACAATTGGGATGTGACAAAACAGTGATGTAAAGAATAATACAAGATTAGGAGTAAAGCATATTCTGGAATCGGTTCTCCATCTATAAACCTCGCTCAAAATTTTCGTATATGCTTGATGCAGGTCTCTTAATATAATCACCAACATACGAAGTTTGCATTTGCTTTGTAACCTGTGTAAAGAGGGACAGGTAAATTACTTGAGAATTAATAGTTACTTTGTACTCAAAAAGATTAATGCTGTCATGCGAGTGTATGAGGGCAGCTATTAAATCATACGTAGAGAAAAGAGACTAAGATACTTAATTTTAAATATTTCATTCCATACCCAATTTTTATCAGATCTCAGCTCATCGTAGAGCCCGTATCCACTCAAACAGAACACAGCGAGCAGGGCGGGAACAAATAGTTCCAAAAGGGATCAATTTGAGAAGTATTCCTATTTCCATACATTGCCTTAAAATCAGTTCCCATTTATTGAAAACTTTGACTGTAAGTGGAGAGAATTATAACAAAATGTGACGCTTGAGACAGTTCTGTTCCTTTTCGCAAGTCTTTAGTGTGCGTGAACTACTCTGTACATAATAACTTGCTGGACTGAATCTCAAGTGTTTCAAAACCACTTTGTGCACATTTTGTTGCGTGGCAAAGTTATGAGGACGCCAAATCTTAGATCGTGGTCAACTGCAGACATCGATTTGGTAGAGGAACGTGTCCAAGCTGTGAATTTCTGATAGAGGACTTATAGTTCTGCTTTTAGGATTACGACCAAGGAAAGCCTTTCAAAATCGTTAGCCGGAAATTGGCTGGCTGGAATTATTGTTGCATATTCGTACGACGGCACTATCTCAGACAGAAATATGTCACCATAATGTGTTGTATCAGTACATATTTCGACAGGTATGTTCCTGTCAGCCAGGCCCCATTCCTTCTTTCATTCCGTACCAGGAGGTAAGACCGGAATAATTTTTTTAAAATTTACATTTGTCCATCATCTATCCGTATCTTGTGCTAATCTTTTCATCACTACAAAACATTCTACAGTTTCTGCAATCTGTTTTGATATTCTTGTCTTAGTCTGCTGGTTCTACTATTGTCCCCCACATCTTATAGCACCATGCTAATTAACCCTAGATGCCGTAGTACAATAGCATATTCTAATTTATTAATTTCATATTTTAGGTGCCCTTTGGTGTTCCCAGTTATGAATGCGTGTCAGTTTCTAAGTTCCAGAGTTAGCCACGCTACTAAAAAAAACCGTGCTTAAAAGTGGCATCGGAGCCTAAGTGCTGGATATATTTTCAAGTTATTTCTATAACAATAACTCCTAAATGAACCTTTGGAAGTGGGAGTCAACAATTGGTACAAATATTAGAGAATGCGAGAATGTTGGTGATACAGACTGAAGTGGCGGAGAACTAACGATTTGGACAGACATTTACACTGATCTCTCTTCCGTTCCATTTCGCTGACGTTGAACGTATTCCTTACTACCTGTGAACTATCATCCTGGCGAAAAATTTACACCAGATGGTATACAGAAAATATCTCACAATATTTTAGTCTACTGGACAGAAAATCAGTCAACCTCTCTGTATTTTCTATAAATGCTATTCTTATTGGCGCATTTGTCTTCGTTACAATTAGCCTTAGTGTCCCTACAGCTTTACATAAATATTTAGTCACATCAACTGTAAGAATATTGCTAAACACTTTATTGGCCAGAATTCTACACCTACAATTTTTGTACATAAATGATCTGGTTATTTGTGGTGATGCTATGGTGTACGGGGAGGCGTCGTAGTTGAGTGACTGTAGGAGAATACAAGATCACTTAGACGGAATTGCTAGTTGGTGTGATGAATTGCAGGTAGCTCTTAATGTTGAAAAATGTAAGTTACTGCGGATGAGTAGAAAAAATAAACCCGTAATGTTCGAGTAAAGCATTACCGGTGTGCTGCTTCACACAATAACGCCAATTAAATATCAAAGTGTAACACTGCAAAGCGATAAGAAATGGAACGAGCATGCGAGAATAAGGGTCGTAGTAGGGAACGCGAATGGGCGACCCCCGTTCATTGGGAGAATTTTAGGAATGTGTAGTTCACATGTAAGGGGGACCGCACATAGGGAACCAGCGCTATCTGTTATTGAGAACCGATGGAGCGTTTGGGATCCGTAGGAGGTCAGATTAAAGGAAGACATCGAAGCAATTCAGCGGCAGGCAGATTCGTTACCTTTAGGTTTGGACAAAATGCAAGTATTACGATAATGCTTCGGGAACTCAAATGGAAATTTCTGGAAGCAAGGTGATATTCTTCTCGAGGAACAGTATTGAGAAATGATAACAGAAGAAAAGTACACAATCCCAGAGCACTTAAAAGTCATTTTATTGTATGACCAGTTTCGACAGAGCTATGCTGTCATCATCGAATCTTATGCTTATGAAAGCACAGCTCCGTCGAAACCGGTAAGCCAATAAAATGTCTTTTTAGTGATCTTGGCTTGTGACGTTCTCTTCGGTTATCACATATTGCAGATACCCCCTGACTGACCGTGTCAACAATGAACTATTCTGAAACTTTAGAGAATCGGTATTTGTAGCTGACTGAAGAAGGCTTCTACTACCGCCAACGTACATGTAGCGTAAGCACCACGAAGAAGAGACAAGAGAATTAGAGCTCGTAGGAGGTGTAGGGATAATTGCTTTTCTCTCCGTATATTTGCGAGTGAAACAGGACAGGAAATGACCAGTAGTGGTTCTACGGACCGTAAGATGGCCCACGGAGTGTGTATGTAGATTTAGGTGTAGAATTAGTCTGACTGATCGTTCGTGGAAACGTAAACCCCAGTACCAAATAAATTACTCGTAACTGCTCTTCTGCGAAACTCCGCAGTCTCCTATGGATAGTGACGAAACTTTACCAACATAGCAGTCATCTGCCATAGGCTGGCTCAACGTCACACTGTAGTTGATACCAGGTCACTAAGAGTCACATAAATCACACACAGCAAGGAAGGTACAGAGATAGCAATTTATTTCCCACAGAAAGTGAGAATATTACATAGAGTGAGTACTAAATGAAGGGAGCCGTACTGTCAACGATGACAGTACTCAGGTGTGTAGCCAGTCATTTGGGGCATATTAAAGAGAGATAGAGAGAGAAAGAGAAAGAGAAAGAGGGAGTGAGTGAGAGAGACAGAGGGAGGGGGGGGGGGGGGAACTTTCAGTGTTCAGAATTACATGCTGTTGCCACAGTACATGTGGTTCAGCACACCTGCTGTGGACTATAAGCCGCCTGCACCCGTCGCAACATGTTTATTGCCGGCTAGGGAAACCGGTTGAAGCATCTTCAGTGCACACTGAAAGTGGCGAATGAGGCAACACTTAGGCCTGCTACTAGAATACAGGAGAGAGAGCAAGACAGTACTAGCTGTTTCAACACAGACTTATTATTCAGATGCATATTTCATTTTATTTTAATGTGGGAACGCTGGGCCAATCGCTAGAAGTTGGACAAATTGCATCTAATAATGGACCTGCATAAACAAAAGAATCATGAAGTTCTACGCTTAACAACTAAATTCCAGGATTAAAATGGCAACGTAAAAACAATTATGAAATTTGCTCTTATTATTTTCTTATGCCAGTGAGATCATTAGCGATCGATAAAAGTTCTTGTACGCGTTGGACCTTGTTTGTGTTCATATTTCTTTCATTCTTTTGTTGTGAGCGTCTTTCCTTGCTTCAGACCAAGTTTATCAGACTCTCGTTTTTTTCTGCAGGTCAACAATTAATCACTGTTGAACCTTACACCGAAAAATTTACCTCTTCTGGATAGCTGCCAATTTTGGCCAGTTTTCCTTTTTTAAATTTACCCGATCATTTTTATGGTCTTTGCCTTTGCTTTACTCTTTCATTCATAAAATTTCAATCTGGGAATGTCTCTCTACTGTTTGATTTATTGGTTGCTTCCTAGCCTGAAATAAAAGCCTATACATATTGGTCCGAGTATATTTCAAATATTTCTGTGTTTTCTGTTTTCAGTATTTTCGATACCTGCTTTCCCGTTCTAAATTAGTGTTTTTGAGTCACATAGTCCGTTTATAATTTGTAAGGGATTAGTTGGAGATGTATTTCTCCTATTCTGAGAGAGATTATGTCTTTTTATCATTTGTTTTACATAAAATTTAATTGTCTTTCTTTCCAGTTACATTTTCTTTAGTTATTTAAATTAATTATATTTTCTGAATGTATTTTGTGCTGTTTTCTTGCAGTAATATCCTATCTTTATAACAAAATATACAAATTAATCAGACTATACAGTTAACTTTAATGATATAAACATACTAGCGACAATTTGGAAATTACTTCCACACGCACGCAGTTGAACAGAAATGGGCAAAACCCACCTTGCTGTTTTACCCCAGATTTGACACACAAAGGGTCTGAAATTCGTCCCGTGTGTTTCTTTGGATCTTACTATAAAGAGCCAAAGAAACTGGTACATCTACCTAATATCGCGTATAGCCTCCGTGAGTACGCAGAAGTGCCGAAACACGACCTCGAGTAATGTCTGAAGTAGTGCTGGAGGAAATTGACACGAACAATCCTGCAGGGCTGTCCATGAATTCGTGAGAGTACGAGGGGTTGGAGATATCTTTTGAACACCATGTTGCAAGGCATCCCACACATAATCAATAATGTTCTTGTCTGTTGAGTATGGTGGCTGTTTAAGCTGGTCGTTGTGGCCGAGCGGTGCTAGGCGCTTCAGTCCGGAACCGCGCTGCTGCTACGGTTGTAGGTTCGAATTCTGCCTTGGGCATGGATGTATGTGATGTTCCTAGGTTAGTTAGGTTTAAAGCAGTTCTAAGTTCTAGGAGACTGATGACCTCAGATGTTAAATCCCATAGTGCTCAGAGCCATTTGAACTCTTTTTGAAGTTGACAAACTGCCTATTGGCTTCTGTCTCGGGTTCTTAGGCCGACGTTCATCTAATGATTTTTCTGACGTTTCGCCAGCACGAGTGGCTGGCATTGTCAAAGCTTCACCCTCCATTGCCGGTGGTGAACTGGAGGCGAGCTCGCGGACGCAGACTATATGTACCTGGCGCGCCAACGTCCGAGGGCTTCTCCGCGGTCATTTCCGGTGCGGTTCTCCTCTTGCTACCTGCGACGGTCGTTCGCTGCAGTACGGGAAGCCAGGATCCGTTTACCTTAAGGCTTTCCTCTTTCTTGTTCAAACTGTTCGCGTGTTTTTGTATTTCTACAGCTTCTCTGAACAAGCGCGTGTGATAGTGCTTCTCTACAGCTAGAACTTCCGTGTCGGCGAATTTTATTACGTGGTCGGTCCCATTCAGTGCGTGCTCTGCCACGGCCGATTTCTCCACCTGCCCCAACCTGCAATGTCGCTTGTGCTCTTTGATCCTGGTGTTAATTGATGGTCCAGTCATTCCGACAGACACTTTTCCGCATGTGCATGGTATACGGTATATTCCCGACCTTGCAAGTGGGTCTCTTTTCTCCTTCGCCGATCTAAGACACTCTTTGATCTTCCTTGTCGGTTTGAAAATCGTCTTTACGCCATGTTTGCGCAATGTACGGCCGATTCTGTCCGTGACTCTGGGAATGTATGGCAGAAAGGCCGTACCCGACATTTCTTTTTCTGGTTCCTTATTTCGCCGAGTGTTGGGCTCTGTTACACTTCTAATGTAATTTGTGAAGTATCCATTGCTCCTCAGAACAGTTTCCAGGTGTTGCATTTCTCGTTTGAGGTGTTGCGGCTCACATATTCGTCCTGCTCTCGTTACGAGCGTACTAATCATGCCTCTTTTCTGGTGGATTGACAGTTTGTGCAGGTATCGGTCCGTGTGTGTCGGTTTTCAATACACGCTGTGTCCCAGGTTTTCGCCTTCCCTTGTGACCAGCACATCTAGAAATGGCAGTTTCTACTTCCATGGTAAATATTATGTTGGCATGGAGGCTGTTCAAGTGTCTTAGGAAGTCACCGAGCTGTTCTTCACCATGGCTCCACACCACGAAAGTATCATCGACGTACCTGTACCACACCTTAGGTTTGCAAGTCGCCGAGTCCAGTGCCTGTGCTTCGAATTGTTCCATGAAGAAGTTGGCCACCACTAGACTGAGAGGACTACCCATGGCGACGCCTTCCAGCTGTTCGTAGAAATCGCCATTCCACGTGAAATAGCTCGTGGTGAGACATGCATGGAAGAGCTTTTTGATGTCTTGCGGGAACATGGAACCGATGTGCTCCAGAGCGTCACTGAGTGGCACTTTCGTAAATAACGAAACAACATCAAAGCTGACCAGGATGTCGTTTGGTGCAAGTTTCAGTTTCTTCAGCTTCTCAATGAAATGTCCTGAGTCCTTAATGTATGTGTCGGTCTTCCGCACGTGTGGCTGCAGCAGAGAGGCCAGGTGTTTTGCCAGTTTATACGGTGGTGAGCCAGGAGCGCTAACGATCGGTCTCAGTGGAACGTTGTTCTTATGGATCTTGGGTAATCCATACAGCCGAGGTGGTAGGGCTTCCGTGTTGCGCAGGTTTCTCTGTATGTCCGCCGGCAGAGAAGACGTCTTGATTAATCGATTCGTATTCCGACTGATACGCTGCGTCGGATCTGCGCTTAGTTTTCGGTACGTTGCCAACAAGTGGCCACGAAAGCCTTAACAATTTTGTCTTTTTGAAGTGTTTAAACTCAGAAGAGTGTTCCTGGAACCACGCCGTAGCAATTCTGGACGTGTCGGGATAGACTTGCAGGACTTTCCAAAGTCAGTCGGAATGACAGTAGTAGACATGGATGGAGGCAGGTGATCAGACAGGATGCTTGCGTACGTGTCATCTGTGAGAGTCGTATCTAGAAGTATCAGGGGTCCCGTATTACTCCAGCTGCACACGCCCCACAGCATTACAGAGCCACCACCTTCTAGAACAGTCCTCTGCTGGCAGAGTCTATGGATTCATGAGGTTGTCTCCATACCCGTACACGTTCATCCACTGGATATAATGTGAAACCAGACTCGTCCGACCAAGCTACATGTTTCCAGTCATCAACAGTCGAGTGTCGGTGTTGACGGGCCCAGACCAGGCGTAAGAGTGGGCCTTCGGCTCCGAAAGCCCATATCGATGATGTTTCGTTGAATGGTTCGCAACTGGCACTTTTTAATGGCCAGCATTGAAATCTGCAGCAATTTAAAGGAGGGTTGCACTTTTTTCGCGGTTAACGATTCTCTTCAGTCGTCGTCGGTCCCATCTTGGTGCCTCGCGTGTAGCCGTGTGGTCTTAGGCGCCTTGCCACGGTTCGCGCGGCTCCCCCCGTTGGAAGTTCGAGTACTCCCTTGGGCATGGGTGTGTGTGTGTGTGTGTTGTCCTTAGCGTAAATTAGTTTCAGTTAGTTTAAGTAGTGTGTAAGCCTAGGGACCGATGACTTCAGCAGTTTGGTCCCATAGAACATACCACAAATTTCCAATTTCCCGTTCTTGCAGGATCTTTTTCCGCCCACATCGGTGTCGGCGTTTCACCGGATTTCTGATATTCATGGTATACTCGTGAGATGGCCGCACGGAAAATCTTCACTTCATAGCTAGATGTTGTGTCCCAAGGCTCATGCGTCATCTATAACACCAAGTCCAGACTCACTTAATTCTTGATAACCTGCCACTGTAGCAGCAGTAACCGCGCAGCGCCGTAATCTGACTCTTTACATATCTCTGTGTTTCAATACCCGTGCCTATTCCACTTTCTTTGGTGCTTCACTGTATATTTGTTGTCGTCTTTTTTAGTAATTGAAACGGTTTCGTGTTCTGAAAATATCTGATTAAAAAGGTCTCACGATGAGCTGAAAAATAAATTTTCCCCAGTTTTTGACTCATGTCGTTATTGTGCTCTGCCAGAATATATAGTGACGAAATTTTGTATGTGAAAACTTTCATGCCGTCGATCCACTTGATTTGTTTCGACATTTGCCTTCGGTGGTGTGGCAAATTATTCTAACAGTATCGTAACTCTGATCTTATCCTCATCTACTTCCACTCCCATTCCCGTAACATTGTTTTCAAGTAGGTGTCTTACGCTCTTGCACTGTTTGATGGTTCCATGTTTGACGGGTGGTAATGAATTAGAGTTTGATTACTTTTAATGGTTCTCAAGCAGGCTAAAGTTTTTCGAAAACATGGCCGAAGAAATTACTTATTTTCACTATTCCAGTGAATCAAGTGGTACACAGCAAAGGGCTGTGCTTTAGCAACTGTCAGACACTTTTAAAATCCTCAGATATGTACACATGTCATCGTGGTATCTGAGAATTTGAACTGTAAGGATATAGATACATTCAACGAGCTGCATGAAATACTAAAAACAAATAATTTTCACAGTCAATGGCGAATAAGATATCTTCTAAAAAGAAATATAGTTCTTTTCTTGAGGTTTCTGAGGCACGAATCTTCGTGTCGGTTTAAGTAAATTGAGGAGGAGTTTTCAAAGAGAACGTTGTACATCTGTGGAATATTTGAAACGATTTGTACAGAACTGTTTTCAAAATACAGAGGCTGTGACTGAAGCTCCATTCATGTCGTCTCACAGTACTGAGTAGCGTTGTTTTCGTATTTCTTCTTCCTTTATTAGTTTGGCTTTCTCTTTTGAGCTTCGAGAAGTATTTCGTAATTGATCTTTCAGCTATTCGATTGACAGATTGCCTTATGTCTTAACTGCTGTCAGCCTTCATGCCCTGATTCGATAACTTATTGTACTATTTATTGTTATATTTCCTTTACGTCACTTATGTTCATTGCATTTCTCAAATTATTGGTGCATGTTTGGGAACGTACAGCGAAACAGCTCCAAACAATGTATAAAGTATTAGACAATCTAATTTAGGAATTCCTATCGAAAAATGCATTAACTTGAAGTAACAAAAGAAACATCACGTTAAATTAACACTAAACTGCCTCAAAAGTTAAATATCATGAGCTGTTTCCACTACATGTGTCAAAAATTTCAGTTGTTGCAGTGAAGAGACACACATTATACTCTACTTCTCGCGCAGAGAAGTACTTTTTGTTCGCAGTCAAGCTATTATCTGAACCGGCTAGGGCCCTGGCTCTCATGTTCAAGCAATCACACAACATGAAACAAAAATCGTGTAAAACTATCCCATCCAAACTAGTGAACAAAGAACATACAAAAACAAAGCGAACAAATTTTGTGAAACACTATTCATAAAATGTAAGTTAAGTCTGCACCAGTCTTTGCAACGCAAATTTCCTCACTAGTGAACAATACCAGAGCAAAGAACAGAAACACGTTCCCTTTCACGTTCGTGTTAGGACTGTCACATTATATTCATATTCCCACGACCACACCGCGTATCTTATTTCGCTAGACAGTGATAAGCCAAAACACTATGACAAAATCACCGTCCACCGCGACGTCTGATGCCGCCTGGTGGCGTTGCATACAAAGTGGTAACAAAAAAAGTGTGCAAGCGAATTATGTAAGCGCGGGAGACACGGGCGGGGGATCACAGAGGGGAAGACATGGGCTACAAATGGGGAAATCCACTGAGATAACCGACTTCCGTAAAGGTTAGATTATTATTACGCAGAACTTGTGAAACAGTGTCCCGAAAACGGAGAAGCTGGTCGAATGTTCTCGTGCTACTGTCGTATCTAGCGAAAGAGGTGGAAGGACAGCGAAACTGCCACTAGGTGTAAGTGGTTGGACGTCCCCGACTCTGGACAGAGAGCGAGTTTCTGAGACTTGTTTGCTCTGTAAAATAACATGGATGGTGATCTGTGAAATCTCTCCCGAACGAGCACAACGCTGGTGCACCCTCAAGTGTTTCGGAGTACATCATTCATCTTACATTGTTGAACATGGAGCTCCGCAGCAGATCACCCCCACGTATTCACATGGTGACGCAACGACACCGTCAGTTACGACTACAGTGGGCACGGGAAAGTCGGGATTCAACCGTCGATCAATGGAAACGGGTAGGATCTTCGGGTGAATCAAATTTTATCTACACTAGGGCGATGGTATCGATGTGAACGGCGTCTCCAAGTACCAGCGCGCCATGAGCGCAGACTGGTGGGCGCAGTATTATGCTGAGGAAGACATTCTCCTGTGCTTGCACGGGACCTGTGCTAGTAATCGAAGAGACGCTGACTACTGCGAACCATCTGCACCCCTTCATGCTTGATGTCTTGACCGATGACGATGTCATCTTTCAGCAGAATACTTGTCCGTGTCTCGAAACCACAACCGTGCTACAGTGGCTTGAGGATCATTGTGGTGAACTCACATTAAAGTCTCGGTGACCACATTCGCTTGTTGTAAGTACTGTGGAACCCATCTGCGTCGCTGTCGGGCACCATAGCCGTGTAAACAGATCAGCAGCTTGCTATTTATGCAAATTTCATGAACAGTGTGTAGACATTTAATGCGACATACCTACACAAACCTAAGAACACACTGTCGGCTCCCTGATTTGCAGAATCAATTATGTATTTCGTTTCAAAAATGAGAAACAAACTATTAAGCAGATGATCATAATGTTTTGGTTCAATAATGTGCAAGCTGCCATTTTCCATGCGGTATACTATTGTATTTAATTTTAAGCCAGTAATTTCGTGAATGGACTTTTCACCAATTCTTCAGGGGCTTAAAATACTGAAACAAGAAAGGATCATGATTCTGATTATTACTCAGGATAGAGGAACAGATTCTCGTTCTGGATCAAATTTTCGATATGGAAAAAAAACACACTTAATGGTCAATTAAAGGACTACACTACTGGCCATTAAAATTGCTACACCAAGAAGAAATGTAGATGATAAACGGGTATTCATTGGACAAATATATTATACTAGAACTGACATGTGATTATATTTTCACGCAATTTGGGGTAATAGATCCTGAAAAATGAGTACCCAGAACAACCACCTCTGGCCGTAATAACGGCCTTGATACGCTTGGATGGCGTGTACAGGTACAGCTGCCCATGCAGCTTCAACACGATACCACAGTTCATCAAGAGTAGTGACTGGCGTACTGTGACGAGCCAGTTGCTCGGCCACCATTGACCGGACGTTTTCAATTGGTGAGAGACCTGGAGAATGTGCTGTCCAGGACAGCATTCGAACATTTTCTGTATCCAGAAAGGCCCGTACTGGACCTGCAACATGCGGTCGTGCATTATCCTGCTGAAATGTAGGGTTTGACAGGGGTCGAATTAAGGGTAGAGCCACGGGTCGTAACACATCTGAAATGTAACGTCCAATGTTCAAAGTGCCGTCAATGCGAACAAGTTGTGACCGAGACGTGTAACCAATGGCACCCCATACCATCACGCCGGGTGATACGCCAATATGGCGATGATGAATACACGCTTCCAATGTACGTTCACCGCGATGTCGCCAAACACGGAGGCGACCATCATGATGCTGTAAACAGAACCTGGATTCATCAGAAAAAAATTACGATTTGCCATTCGTGCACCCAGGTTCGTCGTTGAGTACACCATCGCAGGCGCTCCTGTCGGTGATGCAGCGCCAAGGGTAACCGCAGCCATGGTCTCCAAGCTGATTGTCGATGCTGCTGCAAACGTCGTCGAACTGTTCGTGCAGAAGGTTGATGCCTTGCAAACGTCCCCATCTGTTGACTCAGGGATCGAGACGTGGCTGCACGACTCGTTAGAGCCATGCGGATAAGATGCCTGTCATCTCGATTGCCAGTGTTTCGATGCCGTTGGGATCCAGAACGGCGTTCCGTATTACCCTCCTGAACCCACCGATTCCATATCCGCTAACAGTCACTGGATCTCAACCAGCGCGAGCAGCAATGCCGCGATACGATAAACCGCAATCGCGATAGGCCACAATCCGACCTTTATCAAAGTCGGAAACGTGATGGTACGCATTTCTCCTCCTTACACGAGGCATCACAACATCGTTTCACCAGGCAACGCCGGTCAACTGCTGTTTGTGTATGAGAGTCGGTTGGAAACTTTTCTTATGTCAGCACGTTGTAGGTGTCGCCACCGGCGGCAACCTTGTGTGAATGCTCTGAAAAGCTAATCATTTGCATATCATAGCATCTTCTTCCTGTTGGTTAAATTTCGCGTCCGTAGCACGTCATCTTTGTGGTGTAGCAATTTTAATGGCCAGTAGTGTATTTGGATTCCTGAAGCATTTCAGTAATACCTACGTGTTAGTTAAACTTACAGGTAACAAACCTAGCGGGTCGCCAGTGAACTGCTTCGATGTCTTCCTTTCATCCGAACTGTTGCGTATCCCAAACGTTTGAGGAATATTCAAGAATAGGTCGCATTAGTGTTCTTTATGCGGTCACCTTTACAGATGAGCGATAGTGTCCAAAAATTCTCCCAATTTACCTAAGACAACCATTCGCCTTCCCTATTGCAACCTTTACATGGTAGTTTCATTTCATATCGCTTTGCAACGTTACGGCTATATATTGATCTTTGTGAGTGTATCAATTAGCACAGTACTAATACTATATTAGACATTTGTTTACCCGCTGATCTGCCTTAACTTACATTTTTATACGTTTAGAACTAGCTGCCATTAATCATATCAATTATAAATGTTGTCTGCGTCATCCTGTATCTTCCCACGGTCACTCAACGGCTATACTTTCTCTTACAGCGCAGCATCACCAGCTAACAGCTGCACATTGCTAATAACCCTGTCCGCCTGACCATTTATGTATATAGAAAACAGCATAAGTCCCATCATAATTCCTTGGGGCACTCCTGACGATACCCTTGTCTCAGAACACTCATCGTTGAGGACAACGTACTGGGTTTTGTTACTTAAAATGTCTTCGAGACATTCACGTATCCGGGAAGCTACTCCATATGTTCATACCGTCGTTAACAGCATCAGTGCACCACCGTGTCCAAGGTTTCTCCGAAATCTGGAAGTATGGAATCCATCTGTTGCCCTTCAACCATAATTCGCGGAACAGGACGTGAGGAATGAGGAAGTTGAGTTTCGTTGATTTGTGGACAGCGGCTTTTCCCTCTCAAGCAAATTTATTATGTTGGAACTAAAGAAAGTCCAAAAACTGTGCAGTGAACCCTTTTTAAAGATAGAGGTCTATTAACTTTGGTGCTCTGTTCTTTTATTCTTCTATAAAGGAGTCACCTGATTTTTTTTGAGTCGCTTGGGACGAAGCGCTGGAATAGAGATTCGGGATAAATGCTAGCTAAGTGGGGGCCATTGCCACTGAGTACTCTCTGAAGAACTGAATTTGGAATTCCTCAGGATCATCCTCCAAACTGTCCCAGTTTGGCTCTATCCGATTTTCATCTTTGCCAGAATTTAAAGAACCCGTCCGAAGACTTCACATTGATAATGATCAAGCGGTGCAGGAAGGTCGGGGCTGTGCCTCCGGCAACAAAGTCAAATATTCTACAGTTATCAACAAACTGTTCTCTCAATCTGAGAAATATGTTCGTTGATATGTTGAAGAATAATAATGTAGAATGTTAGTAAAGTTTATTTTATTTAAAATGCTTTAATATTATTCACAAATATATTCCGAGGCATTGCTATTCAGCAAGCTCCATTATATACAGGGTGATTATAATTAGAGTTAAAATTTCAAAACGCTTTAGAAATAACACCACTGCTCAGAATGACATCAAATTGCAACGGAATATTATCGGAGAAGGGGGAAGACATATCGCAAAAGAAAAAAAAAATAGTGTGAAAATTGTTCGATAGACGGCGCTGTATGTGTCAAAATACTTAAGTGAAAACACCAGTCATGCGTACGACCCACTGAAGTTGGTATAAACACGCCAGTTACACGGCTTTTCCTGCATTCGCGTCTGCAACGTTCGCCATGACTCAATGCAGGATCGCGTACGACCCACTGAAGTTGGTATAAACACGCCAGTTACACGGCTTTTCCTGCATTCGCGTCTGCGACGTTCGCCATGACTCTCTCAATGCAGGATCGCGATCTGCTTATAAAGTTGTATTTCAAGAATGATGAGTGTGCACACGTCGCCCTGCAGAAGTTCCGAAAAAAGACGTTGGTCAGATGACTGTCGTGGGTCTGGAGAAAATGATTTGGAAACTCGAAAAGACGGGTTCTTTTGGCGTGCAACCTGGAAGCAGTGGCCACAGCAATGCAGGAGGAGGCGAGCGGTGGCGTGCAAACGTGTAGTGCACTGAGAATTGCCCGAACATTGCACATACCAGTGAGCACGGTACGTAAAATCCTACGAAACATCCTTCTTTGCTGGCCATTCAAAATTACACAGGTACACGATTTGCTTCCTGTTGACCTGCCAACAAGAGAGCCCTCTGCTTTAGAATTTCTTGTTCTCATGGAAGTGAACGATGATTGGCCTTGGAAGATTTTGTTGACAGACGAAGCCCACTTCCATCTGACAGGATATGTCAGTACACAGAATTGTCGAATATGGGCAACGGAAAATTCACACGCAAATCAACCTGTACCACTTTGTCCTGAAAAGGTCACTGTGTGGTGCGGTTTAGCGACATCATGTATCAGAAGGCCATATTTTTTCGAAGAGACATGTGCTTCCGGTCCTGTTACCTGTACGTCAGTGGCAAGTGCTCTCCAACAGCGTGGATGTGTGGAGGGGATCATTTGTATGCAAGATTGCGCACCTCCGCACATTGCAAATACAGTTAAGCAGCTGCTGAAATGTCATTTCGGAGGTGCTAGAATTATCAGCCGCCATTTCCCTACAGCCTGGAAGTCCCGATCACCTGATCTTAATTCGTGTGTTCAGTGTTCCTATTGCAAACTTAGATCAGTTGTGGAACATTCTGTTTCTCGATTTCAACTTGTTGCAGAAACGCAGAAAGCATATTGAAAATGTTTTGCGCCGGTCACACGGAAATTAATAATCCGATTTGATTTTTATTGATGCTTTTAATGCGGTTTTTGGCTTCAGGACAGTTAAAAACCGGTGTGATTGATGCTTTTCCTGCGGTTTTTGATCTCAGGACAATTAGAAACCGATTTTTCTCATCCGATGTGATATGACCATGCCGCGGTGAATGGGCTTACGTAACTAACAGTATCACACCTGTGCACCCACGCACACTGAGTAGTACAGCTGGTTTACATCAAACGTACACCTTAGACATTGTTGTATGATTCATTTGTCATTTGACACTATTAAATTATGATGCTTACAGCGCCATCTATTGCTACATTTTGTAAATGTTTAGTTTTCTTCTGCCACACGTTTTCTCTCTTCTCCGATAATATCCCGTTGCAATTTGACGTCATTCTGACCAGTGTGTTATTTCTACAGCGGTTTGAAAGTTTAACTATAATTGTAATCATCCTGTATATTAAATAACTCAAGCAGCACTGAACAAGTATGGTAGTTGACTTGTACTCTAGTACTACTTCTTTTCGGATGATAAATCGCAGAGTGTGCAGCAACGGCCCATTAATGCCTTTAACCCGCAATACTTGCAGCATGCTTTTAAGACCAGAGATAGTTTTTTATATTAGGGTATTTTTTGTACAGTGACTTGGGCTCATTCATTCAGGTTATCGTGAACTTGATCTCAGCTGTTTATTTCCATATTCTAGGTAATCAAGTGTTTTCTTATTTGTGATAAGTACGCTGTGAACAGTCCTGTCATTCAAACCGAGCACAGCCGTGTTGACTGGGCTGGAAGCATACGTGCCTGGTCTGACGAACTCAAAAGGCATTCTGTTGCACCTCAACTGTCCGGCTAAATCACCCCATCATAATCCCATATTTGGAACAGTAAGTGAACGTAGAAATCGACACCCTTGCAATTTCTAATTTCTGCGGGACCTAATCATTACTGAGTCGTGTTTGCTAGGTACGATATCCTATATCTGTGACTATGCCGAAATGAAATCATTATCGAGCGTGGAGGCAGTATTACAAACCATTAGCATATAGCCTCTTGGGAGCGACTATGTCTGGCATGCTTACATGGCAGCATATTTGACTTTGCTGAGGATGGGTTAAATGTGTTTAGTTTGATACTTTAATTACACTATAGTATGGAAATCTTTTCCTATGCTTTGTTGTTTGGCGATTTAAATGTTTAACCTATCTTTTACATGAAGTCCTGGCGGATACTGGTTAGCTAAGCTCGAGCTTAAAAAATGGTTCCAATGGCTCTGAGCACTATGGGACGTAACGTCTCAGGTCATCAGTCCCCTAGAACCTAGAACTACTTAAACCTAACGAACCTAAGGACATCACACACATCCATACCCGAGGCAGGATTCGAACCTGCGACTGTAGCAGCAGCGCGGTTCCGGACTGAAGCGCCTAGAACCGCTCGGCCACAACGACTGGCTCGAACTTACATTCAAATGTTTTTATATGTTGTCGCAAGACCGCTTTCAAGTAGCTACATGTCATAATCGAGAAAGAAGGTGAATATGAGTCGCCATTAATGTATTTTTAAGAAAATGACTTACAAAATCTGTCTTATTACATCTTTTATTGTTAATATTATAGGTCTACAGCATTCACAGTGTCATGCCAATATTTGTTTCTATACACAATTAACAATTTACGTATAGTACACTGCACGTCCTTTTGTAAATTTCCTCATTGCGTAATTATTTATACTGGAAAACAAACGAAATTATGACAGATTTAATGGACTAACCAACGGCGTAAGTACGTGCTCTAATCCGTTTGTAGTAATAAGTGTGTCACATAGATATGTGTGCTGTGAATCTGTAAACGGCTAATACCATGACATATGTCTGGTGTAGAATATGCCCATAGCCTACTTTTACACGAAGAGATGTTACTACGATTGCACATATGTCGAATTGCTCATTAACGATGCTGCAGGCACGGGTAAAACTTTCCATGTCTGCACACCTACCCCGGCCGTTGTGGCAGTCCGGAACCACGATGCTGTTACGGTCGCAGGTTCGAATCCTGCCTCGGGCATGGATGTGTGTGATGTCCTTAGCTTAGTTAGGTACAAGTAGTTCTAAGTCTGGGGGAGTGATGACCTCAGATGTTAAGTCCAATAGTGCTCAGAGCCATTTGAACCATTTATTTGCACAGCTACGGTAACATGTGGGAAAACATAGTATACCTCTTATAGTCAACAATCAGTTTTGTAGGATGAACACTGAGTAACGCCATAAACATCAGAACTGAGAATATACGCTACTGGCCCTAAAAGTTGCTACAC
Source organism: Schistocerca nitens (assembly GCF_023898315.1). Taxonomy (NCBI): domain Eukaryota; kingdom Metazoa; phylum Arthropoda; class Insecta; order Orthoptera; family Acrididae; genus Schistocerca; species Schistocerca nitens. The sequence continues at coordinate 254,440,195 of NC_064622.1, forward strand.
CACGAAGATGGCGTGTTACAGACGCTATATTTAACCGACAGGAAGAAGATACTGTGATATACAAATGATAAGATCCAATGACTGGTGGGTTCAGGAGGGTAATACGGAAGGCTTTGCTGGATCCCAACGGCCTCGTACCACTAGCAGTCGACATGACAGGCATCTTGTCCGCATGGCTGTAACGGATCGTGCAACCACGTCTCGATCACTGAGTCCACACATGAGGACGTTTGCAAGACAACAACCATCTGCACGAACAGTTCGACGGCGTTTGCAGCAGCATGGACTGTCAGCTCGGAGACCATAGGATGCGGTTACCCTTGACGCTGCATCACAGACAGGAGCACCTGCAATGGACACTTAACGACGAACCTGGGTGTACGAATGGCAAAACGCCATTTTTTCGGATAAATCCAGGTTCTGTTTACAGCATCATGATGGTTGCATCCGTGTTTGGCGACATCGCGGTGAACGCACATTGGAAGCGTGTATTCATCATCGCCATACTGGCGTATCACCCGGTGTGATTGTATGGGGTGCCATTGGTTACACGTCTCGGTCACCTCTTGTTCACATTGACGGCACTTTGAATAGTGGACGTTAGATTTCAACTGTGTTACTACCCGTGGCTCTACCCTTCATTCGATCCTTGAGAAACCCTACATTTCAGCAGGATAATGCACGACCGCATGTTGCAGGTGCTGTACGGGCCTTTCTGGATACAGAAAGTGTTCGACTGCTGCCATAGTCAGCACATTCTCCAGATCTGTCACCAACTAAAAACGTCTCGTCAATGGTGGCCGAGCAACTGGCTCGTCACAATACGGCAGTCACTACTCTTGATGAGCTGTGGTATCGTGTTGAAGCTGCATGGGCAGCTGTACCTGTACACGCCATCTAAGCTCTGTTTGACGCAATGCTCAGGCGTATCAAGGCCGTTATTATGGTCAGAGGTGGTTGTTCTGCGTACTGATTTGTCAGGATCTATGCACCTAAATTGCGTGAAAATGTAATCACATGTCAGTTCCAGTATAATATATTTGTCCTATGAATACCAGTTTATCATCTGCATTTCTTCTTGGTGTAGCAATATTAATGGCCAGTAGTGTAGGAATCCCTGCTGGAAAGCGACTTTATTTCCTTCTAATACTGTGCAGAAAATTTTGAGAACCGGCATCTGAAGCTGACTGCCGACGATTCTGCGACCGATTACATACATTTCGCCCTAGGTCCACGAAGATAAGATGAGAGAAATTAGGGTTCTTATGGAGGCATGTAGATAGTCGTTTACCGTCGCTCTCCTTGAGACCGAACTGGAAAGGAAATCACTAGGTGTTGTATAGTGTATCCTCCACCACGCACTGTACGGTGGCTTGCGCTGCATGGATGCAGATCGATAACAGTAAACTCAATGCGTCGGAATACTGCAGATGTCACAGCGTTCGTGTGTGGTCTGACATCGCCTTGCTCAGGGGTAGGGTACTCCGTGTGTAGAAGAACTTTCAAAATTCGTGAATTCAGTTTTCTGAAGTTAGAAACTTGACGACCGTACGTCTGTTTCTCAACCGCCGAAATCGTTACGTTACACCCTACCGTGTTGCGCTCTACAATTCAGGGCCCTCTACCTACAGAAAGTTTAAAACTGGCGTCAGCAAAGTTGGGATGTCGATCGAGAAGTATCAGTGACTTGTAATACACAAGTTTCAGCTAGTAATTGTGAATACCATGTTCAAGAATCACAAGAGGAGCAGGTATACTTGGAAAAGGCCGGGTGATACCGGAAGATTTCGTTAGATTACATCATGGTCAGACAGAGATTCCGAAATCAGATACTGGATTGTAAGGTGTACCCAGGAGCAGATATAGACTCAGACCACAATATAGTAGTGATGAAGAGTAGGCTGAAGTTCAAGACATTAGTCAGGATGAATCAATACGCAAAGAAGTGGGATACGGAAGTACTAAGGAATGACGAGATTCGCTTGGTGTTCACTAACGCTATAGATACAGCAATAAGGAATAGAGCAGTAGGCAGTACAGTTGAAGAGGAATGGTTATCTCTAAAAAGGGCCATCACAGAAGTTGGGAAGGAAAACATAGGTACAAAGAAGGTAGCTGCGAAGAAACCATGGGTAACAGAGGAAATACTTCAGTTGATTGATGAAAGGAGGAAGTACAAACATGTTCCGGGAAACTCGGGAGTACAGAAATACAAGTCGCTCAGGAATGAAATAAACAGGAAGTGCGGGGAAGCTAAGACGAAATAGCTGCAGGAAAAATGTGAAGATATCGAATAAGAAATGGTTATCGGAAGGACTCACTCAGCGTATATACTACTGGCCATTAAAATTGCTACACCACGAAGATGACGTGCTACAGACGCGAAATTTAACCGATAGGAAGAAGATGGTGAGATATGCAAATGATTAGCTTTTCAGAGCATTCACACTAGGTTGGCACCGGGGACGACACCTACAACGTGCTGACATGAGGAAAATTTCCAATTGATTTCTCATACAGAAACAGCAGTTCACCGGCGTTGCCTGGTGAAAAGCTGTTGTGATGCCTCGTGTAAGGAGGAGAAATGCGTATCATCACGTTTGCGACTTTGATAAAGGTCGGATTGTAGCCTATCACGATTGCGGTTTATCATATCGTGACATTGCTGCTCGCGTTGGTCGAGATCCAATGACTATCAGCAGAATATGGAATCGGTGGGTTCAGGAGGGTAATACGGAACGCCGTGCTTGATCCCAATGGCCTCGTATCACTAGCAGTCGAGATGACAGGCATCTTATCCGCATGGCTGTAACGAGTCGTGCAGCCACGTCTCGATCCCTGAGTCAACAGATGGGGACGTTTGCAAGGCATCAACCATGTGCACGAACAGTTCGACGACGTTTGCAGCAGCATGGACTATCAGCTCGGAGAACATGGCTGCGGTTACCCTTGACGTTGCATCAGAGACAGGAGTGCCTGCGGTGGTGAACGACGAACCTGGATGCACGAATGGCAAAACGTTATTTTTTCGGATGAATCCAGGTTATGTTTACATCATCATGATGGTCGCATCCGTGTTTGGAGGCATCGTGGTGAACGCGCATTGGAAGCGTGTATTCATCATCGCCATACTGGCGCATCACCCGGCGTGATGATATGGGGTGCCATTGGTTACACGTCTCGGTCACTTCTTGTTCGCATTGACGGCACTTTGAACAGTGGACGTTACATTTCAGATGTGTTACTACCCGTGGCTCTACCCTTCATCCGAACCCTGCGAAACCCTACATTTCAGCAAGATAATGCACGACGGCATGTTGCCGGTCCTGCACGGGCCTTTCTGGATACAGAAAATGTTCGACTGCTGCCCTGGCCAGCATATTCTCCAGACCTGTCACCAATTAAAAACGTCTGATCAATGGTGGCCGAGCAACTGGCTCGTCACAATACGCCTGTCATTACTCTTGATGAGCTGTGGTATCGTGTTGAAGCTGCATGGGCAGCTGTACCTGTGCACGCCGTCCGAGCTCTGTTTGACGCAACGCCCAGGCGTATCAAGGCCGTTATTACGGCCAGAGGTGGTTATTTTGGATACTGATTTCTCAGGATCTTCGCATCCAAATTGCGTGAAAATATAATCACATGTCAGTTGTAGTATAATATATTTGTCCAATGAATATCCTTTTATCATCTGCATTTCTTCTTGGTGTAGCAATTTTAATGGCCAGTAGCGTAAGTATGGGGACATCTAAACATAATAGCTCTTCCTGACATTCTTATTCCACATAGCCGCTATAGACCAGTTCAATAACACGTCTAACGCAAGCTGAGGAGGATCACACGGCCATATGATATCCTTTCTACAGCGCTCCAAACGGACTAGTGTGTTTTTTGAAGGGGGTGTCCAATAATTCATATCGTGAGATTACTATAGCAGTGGCTACGGGAGTTACCATGTTAAGTTATTGTAGAGAACAGTACTTCAACTTCGATAGTTTTGGGTGTTTGGGCGCAGCTCTCCAGCCATAAACTCCTACTCCCCCACCCCCACCCCACCCCTCCTCCTCTCACACCAGCCACAAAACTCACACGATTCGTTTTTTGCATACTTGTCATAAAACTTAGAATGAGAAATAATTTTTATGAAATATTGTTCTCAAATGCAGGTTTTTAAAACATAATTCGTATAATCAAAACAATAATACCACATGATTTAATATAAAGGACAAGTAGTACCGTCTTTTCCCCTGGCAGTATCATTTCACTCCCTCAAAATGGTTCAAATGGCTCTGAGCACTATGTGACTATGTTTCCTATCAAAACATATAGAAATCCGTTACGCTCTAAAACTTCATCACCTTACGACTGCAAATATCAACATCTTTTGTTTAATAAGCAGCGCTACAGTTCTTGTAACCGATGTGTGGTAAGACTGACAAATGGTTCAAATGGCTCTGAGCACTATGGGACTTAACAGCTGAGGTCATAAGTCCCCCAGAACTTAGAACTACTTAAACCTAACTAACCTAAGGACATCACACACATCCATGCCCGAGGCAGGATTCGAACTTGCGACCGTAGCGGTCGCGTGGCATTTCACTCCCTGGTCCTGCCCAACACACATCGCTACAAGTCGATAGCCTTCGTGATTATGTCGTCATGTTTTCAATTGCTTCCAGACGTGACGTCGAAACAGATTCACTGCAGCTGCTCGGTGAAATTGTGTCCAGTATTAATAAAGTATTTAGCGATGAGTGACGAAGATATTTCTGCCCCACTGGGATCACATACAATTCCGATTCCCCGAAGAGATAGGAAATACCAAACAAGATGTGACATGGGACACGGAATTACTTTTATAATGCCGGCCGGGATGGCTGAGCGGTTCTAGGCGCTACAGTCTGGAACCGCGCGACCGCTACGGTCGCAGGTTCGAATCCTGTTTCGGGCATGGATGTGTGTGATGTCCTTAGGTTAGTTAGGTTTAAGTAGTTCTAAGTTCTAGGGGACTGATGACCACAGATGTTAAGTCCCACAGTGCTCAGAGCCATTTATTTTTATAATAATTGATACTTGACCGCTCATGTTCCTGGCAGTCGTAAACAAAAGACAATAGACACGAATGTTACCTGTATATATAGCAGCCACGATGATAGTTTGTTCCAGGATTAAGTTTGTAAGTAGGCTGTTTAGGTTTTTTATTGGTAACGCCACCTCTGTATGAAAATCACTGGCTGTGCTGTGTGCAGTCTGTGGCTGCTTTGCATTGTTGTAATACTCGCCATTGTAGTGTTAGGCAGCTGGCTGTGAACAGCGCGTAGCGTTGCGCAGTTGGAGGTGAGCCGCCAGCAGTGGTGGATGTGGGGAGAGAGATGGCGGAGTTTTGAAATTTGTCATGAACTGCTCTATATATATATATATATATATATATATATATATATATATATATATATATATATATATATATATATATATGATGACTATTAAGGTAAATACAACGTTTGTTCTCTATTAATATCTTTCATTTGCTAACTATCCCTATCAGTAGTTAGTGCCTTCCATAGTTTGAATCTTTTATTTAGCTGGCAGTAGTGGCGCTTGCTGTATTGCAGTAGTGGGAGTAAAAATGGCTCTGAGCACTATGGGACTTAACATCTGAGGTCATCAGTCCCCTAGAACTTAGAACTACTTAAACCTAACTAACCTAAGGACATCACACACATCCACGCCCGAGGCAGGATTCGAACCTGCGACCGTATCGGTCGTGCGGTTCCAGACTGTAGCGCCTTTAACCGCTCGACCACTCCGGCCGGCAGTAGTGGGAGTAACCAAGATTTTTGTGAGGTAAGTGATTTGTGAAAAGTACAGGTTAATGTTAGTCAGGGCAATTCTCTTCTATGGATTTTTGGAAGTCACATTGCGTTGCGCTAAAAATATTGTGTTTCAGCTGAAGCACAGTCATTTATAATTGTTTAAAGGGGAAGTTTCACTTTAAACACCGCCGGCGGTGGAAGCAGTTTCGTGACCCTCAGGACAAACGCCAAATGAGACGCCTCCAACGCGAATTCTGTCACCGGCTCGCCGACTGGAGATTCGAACAATGGTAGGACAGGATGTCCTCTTTCTCACTCCACCAAAAATCTGACTGGGCTGTCATTCGCACCCTGCGGCGTTCTACGCCAGCGACTGCCCATCCTATTCGCATGGCAGCTGGCTTGTCATATGATACCCTCCATATTGTGGAAACGCTGGCAGATGCGTTCGAGGCCCAAAACCATCCTCTTGTCCAGGACATTTCTCCGAACGAACTACACGAAGAACATGAAGTCCTGACAGCTGTTGCTGCTTTCCGCAACTGCCCACCCCAGTCTGCTCCCCTTCTTACGTCCATGGCAGAAATTCAACGCATCGTTCGACGGAAACGTGGCTGGTCGGCCCCTGGATTGGGTGGAATTTTAAATGAACATCTTTGCCACCTTCCCCGCACACCACTCATCTTGTTTACCAAGATTTTAAACTGTTGTCTCACGTCTGGCCTTTTCCGCCCTCAGTGGAAACAAGCCAAGTTGGTTGCGATCCCCAAGAGGTTCAAGGACCCTACGGTCCCCACAACAACAGGCCCATCAGCCTCCTAAATACTATGGCGAAGGTCTTTGAATCTGTGATCCTTCACCGACTTTCCCAACCTCTTGCGGCAGCTGGGACAATCCGTCCTGAACAGTTTTGATTCACTTCGCTCCTCTCTGCCGAACCTCAGGTACTACGGATCACTGAACACATCTGCAAAGGCTTCAACACCGCCAAGTCGACAGCTACCGTTTTTCTGGACTTGCAAAACGCCTACGACAAGATCTGGCAAGACAATCTCGTACACAAGATGCTGACTCAGGCCCCTATACCTGATATTTATGTCAAGATCGTGGATGACTTCCTCCGTGGTAGGACTTTCCTAGTGGCTCAACGGGGAATGCGTTCTGGCGTGCCCCAAAATTGTCGGCAGGCACTCCACAAGGATCGGTGCTATCTCCCATCCCTTTTAATATCTATGTAAATGATATGCCGGTCATCCCCGAGTGCCACCTTGCACAATATGCTGACGACACAGCACTATACACCACTGGCCGCATTACTGACGCCGTCATCGCCCGCCTCCAGCGGTGGACGCCCCATCACCTGGTGCCGGACAAACAAAATAGCTCTCAATGCCGCCAAAACTACGGCAGTCTACTTCACGAAACGGCCCCCAGTCCTCCGCCGCAATATTTCGATTGCAGGCGTGCAGGTGCCCTGGTCCCCGACAACCTTCTAGCTCGGGGTACTGATGGACCACAAGGTGCTCTTGCACTGTCATGTGGAGTATGTCGCTAACAAGGGGCAGAAGCTAATCAGGGCTTTGTACCCACTCTTCCGCAGTAGGGAACTTAACCTGCATACCAAGCTCCGCATTTACCGGACAGTTATCTTGCCTGCCCTCAGGTGTGGATCTGCTGCATGGACCACGATTAGTGTCACCAGGATGTGGACGTTGCAGCGCCTGCAGAACAATGTGTTCAGGTGGAGACTGCACGCCCCGCCACTCACCAGAATTGTCACTCTCCACGATGAAGCAGATATCGTCCCCCTAAAGACGACCATACGCAACAACGCGCGGCGGCTCTATGAGAAAGTGGGTGCCATGCGGGACACTGTCCATGGGTACCGCCACTTTGGGACCACACTTTCACGCCGCTGGCATCGACATCCGATTTCCCTAACCATCCTAGAGGAATTGGATTCCGACCATGGCTAACGATAGGCCTGGCACGCCCACCACGGACGCATCCTTTGGCGGGACTAGCCCCCATTCTACGTCCAATACTTTCCCACCCTATCTGCCCACGTTAGGCTAAATTTTTCTGCCTGACTGATGCAGTACTGTCACCGTCAGAGGGTGGTAGGGGACTACAAGTCCCACCGCCACACCTCCAAAGTGAATTGCAGTGACGCAGTCACTGCCCTGTGATAAATTTACTGCCTCACCAACACAGTTAGACCGCAATAGACCGGTGATGCTGTATCGTAACATATCACAAAAAAAGCAACATTCAACCAATTTATGAATAAAAGATTGCATTCATGATTATTTGCAATTCTCGAGATTTCAGTCGCCCTACAGTATGCGGTGGCTTGATCGCACTATTTCGAAGACAGGTGAGTCCGCTGTTCTTTATTTCCGCGATAAATATTATAGTCATTTTATTACGATAAATTTCGTTTGTCCGGCATTTAATTATTTATTAGTTGTCGTGATTGTTTCATCTGAATGTTGCCGTGTAGTTTTCAGACTGATTAAAATCTACTAATGTTTTTACCTGTCATTCAAATACGTAAACAGCGATTGAACTGCTCATTTCCTAACCTACTTGGTCAATCATTACCGCCTCTGATAATCAAATAAAATATTATACTAGGTTCAGTCCAGCAGTATTTTTTGGAGGGCAACGCTTTCGTCTTTGTTATCTTTACTTACAAAACGGCATAAATGTTTATATGTCCTACATCTTGTATGAAACAGTATTTTAAATTTGTTCAAACGCAGTGTGAGTTCGTGCAATGGTAGGATTATGTAGTATTTCCTCCATTGTTCCATGAAATTTATTCAGAGCCATAGATTATTGTTGAGGCTAGTTGGTAATTTCTTTCGTAGGACCCTATGTCTTGCACTTCTGTCACGTAATTGTTTGAACAAGCTCGATACTGTATCGAAAGCTGTGGCGAATCCGGAAATCTCGAGCTCTTTCGAACGAGAGTATCGTTTGCCCATGCCTAAATAGAACACAAAGACAGAATGCTACATACAATTTCGACATAGTGAAAGAGAGAGAAAATTAAACAGACAAATCAAACGACAACGTCGAAAACGGAATGAAATTCTCTCAGCAACCAAGCTAGATTTAAAATCTACCAATGCAGAACAATGACTGGAGTCACGAGGTTTCGACCCATGCAACCCCACTTACTGTGGAATCATCAGTGAACCGGGTGTACAAATCGACGACACCATCACAATAGACGAAACAGAAAAGACCGAAATACTTCGGAATTTACTCGAAAAAATCCAAGACCAACCACAGAACTCAAATTTGTTGACAGCCATGACGAAATAATTGGCAACACCTTGAAAGAAATAATCAACAGTAGAGTAGAGGTCGTGTGGTAGAGAATAAAAAATCTTGATAGTTAGTACTGGTTTGTGGTTCACAAACAGTTTTAGATAATGCAAATAAATTCTTATTAGCAGCCATCTCAGTACCACAGTTTCACAAGTATCATGAAATGCTTCCTCAAACAGTCTACTCTACCTTCTTAATCTGTACTAGTTTCGTCACCCACTGGTCTAATTGACACTGTGTTAGCCATAATACCATCTGTTGCTGTGGTAGATTTTGAAGCTGTAGAAATAGTAGCAACATCGTCCGTATCAGCGTTTTCTCCAAATCCTGAATCTTCTGCGTGCTCCTCTGTAACCTCTTTCCAGCAGTTCGTTACATGATGTTGCAACTTCATCTGCCGTGGAACTATGCCACCTCCATGTACTCTTTCTTACATATGTAAAAGAAATATTAAAAAATTTCTGTATTATCGCTTTGACCATAAAAATCAACTAGAAATGAGGAAATAATATGTCTGTTACATTAAAGTGCTTGCATAAACTGCTTTAGTCTTGTTGCGTATTTGAAGTATTCATACTACATGCGCAGCGCCAATAGGAATAATGTATGCTATCTTGTGGCTAATATTTTCGAGATAATTTGTGAAACAATATTACCTGCAATCGTCTTTCTTCATTAGAAGGAGCATTTCACAGGATATAATCATTAAAAATTGGATGTAGCTCGGAACTGAATTCCCGACGATCTATTTGTTGTACGGTGTGGAAGGAATTTACTTGTAAATTTGCTTATAATTAGTTTCCTTGCGTACGAAAGACTCTCGTGTATATTTCATACTTTACAATGAAGGAAATGTTATTGTGAACTGAACTTCGTCTATCGTATCACAAGATATCATGAGCGTAAATCCACAAGTGCTAAAAGCTAGGTAAAAAAGACGAGCTCCGATGAAGAGTGCCTCAAAGACCATCGGTAAATATTCATACCAATGCTCACTTGTTCGCTGATATCTGGAGCCTGTCGACGTAGAATTTAAAAAAAAAAAAAAATTGTAGGGGTAGGCGGGGCAAGACGAGGAGGTGGGGTAAGACGGGGAAGGGCTATAAGCTACAGTTAGAGTGCTGCCACCTGTGGATAGCTACGTCAACATCATCAATACACAGGTCCTAGTGTGTTGACATTGCCGAACCTTAGTTTCGCGGCGGTTTCTGTGAGCTTTACAAAAATGGCGCTGAGCACTATGCGACTTAACTTCTGAGGTCATCAGTCGCCTAGAACTTAGAACTAATTAAACCTAACTAACCTAAGGACATTACACACACCCATGCCTGAGGCAGGATTCGAACCTGCGACCGTAGCGGTCGGTCGGCTTCAGACTGTAGCGCCTAGAACCGCACGGCCACTCCGGCCAGCGTGAGCTTTACAAGGTACGTACAATTATTATACTGATTTGCTATGTTTTACATCTTTCGAGGTCCTATAACATGTGTTTCGTGAACATTTGTACAGGCTGTATATATAGCACTGAATAGTACGTCTTATTAACAGTAAACTGCTGTGCAGTAGTCAATGTTCACTAAATAGTGTTCATGTAGGCGTAACATAACCTGACAGCATTCTTCCCCATCTTGCCCCTACTATTTGTCCAACCATTACGTTCTTATCGCCTCATGTGTTTACCTCGCTGTGGGTTCTGAACACGGACTTTATACGTTGAATACAATTGTAAATAGAATGGTATTTGTTATTCCAAAGTTTCCTAATTAATTACAAAGTACGCTTTAGGATATATGGTGAATAAAAATACACAAAACGTGCAAAGTCAGTATTCTTGCTATGCTTTAACGACTGACTATTGGAAATATGGAATTTACTATCTAATATAGATTACCAGGAATGATCTGACTCAATAGTACGTTCCACGTGTTTTATTTCAGATGGTTCGCAAGTATCGGCGACAAACGTCTAGGCAAGATTGGTCAGTGGAGTCAATCGAAGGTGCTGTAAATGCTTTTATAGAAGGTCATGTGGGTTCTTTCGGGGCTGCTCAACAGTTCAACGTGCCACAGACAACGACTGAACGACATGTGGCAAAGAAACGTGCTAATCCTGGCTATACAACTGTGAAAAGGTTAGGATCAATCACTAGTGTGTTTACCCCAGAACAAGAGGCAGAACTTAAAGACTACTTAACACAGATGGAAAGACAGTATTTTGGCCTAACACTTAAAGAACTTTGGGAACTTGCTTTTCAGCTAGCTTAACAATACAACACAAACATCCATTTAACACTGCAGCCAAATCTGCTGGAAGAGATTGGTTAAATGGGTTTCTTGCACGAAATCCTACCTTAACAATACGAAAACCTGAGGCCCCATCAATCGCACGAGCAATGGGGTTTAATCGAGTTGCTGTAGATCGGTTTTTCGATCAGTTACAAAGTCCATTAGACACATTCAAGTTTACGGGAGACAAAATTTTCAATTGCGATGAGACTGGTTTAACAGTCATTCCTAAAGGTCACACAAAGGTGATTGCTATGAAAGGGCGCTGGCAGATGGGAGCAGTTACTTCAGCAGAAAGAGGCCAGACTGTGACTGCAGAAATCTATGTTTCAGCGTAGGGGTTCTACGTACCACCTATGTTAATTTATCCTCGAAAACGAATGCAACAAGCGTTTGAGACTGGCTGCCCCCTGGTGTCTGGGCGGAAGTCCAAGAAACTGGTTGGATGACGAAAGAACTATTTTTGACTTGGTTTAAGAAGTTTATTGCATTTACTGGAGCGTCAAAGGAAAGACTAATACTTCCCATATTGGACGGCCACAAAACGCAAACCAAGAATTTTGAACTGATAGTTGTGGCCCGCGAAAATGGGGTTGTCTTGCTGTGTTTGCCACCACACTGCTCACACCGTCTTCAACCATTGGACGTGGCATTTATGAAACCTCTCAAAAATTTTACGAAGATGAAGTAAGGTCGTGGCTTCGCACCCATCCTGGAGAAGTTGTTACGCTGCATCAGATCGCAACTTTATTCGGCAAAGCCTTCATTCATTCAGCTACCACAGCAGTGAACGGGTTTCGGAAAACAGGCATTTGGCCTGTAAACAGAAATGTGTTTTAAGAAAGTGATTACCTTCCCCGTTCAACTACAGACATTCATCAAGCTCACACATCTGAAGTTACAGAAACGGAAGTCCAAATACCAGAGATGTTGTCAAGACGTAAAACACCTGAACAGTTAACAACTGACGTTCCAGCCTCTGTTTCGTCTAACTTTCAGGTTACCAGCCCTGAAATGGTGTTAGCTATTCCAAAGGTGGATAAAAAACCAAAAGGAAACCATCTAACAGGCGTGGAAAACCCTTTGTTTTAACCGAATCTCCTTATAGGAGTGAACTATCTGAAGAAATTAAATGAAAAGGAGTCCCCAAACTTGCTGCATGTAAACGAAAACTCTTCTCAAAGACGTTTAATAAACCTGGGATACCACCAAAAGGACATAATGACAACGAAAAAGTTAAGAACGTTACCGACGTCTTAACCACCCCTTCATGCTCAAGGGATAATAAACTGTGGTCGAATGACAACGAGGAAGAGAGTGAAGAATGTTTATACTGCTATGACTTCTCTGAAGGAGGCTGGATACGGTGTATTAGCTGAGGTCGCTGGGCCCACGACACTTGTGCAGGGATAGAAAGTGATGATGACGAGGCTGTCCACACTTGTGTACTATGTGAAAGTAAGAGGCCTAAATAAAACGTAATACCTCATTTTACAATCCGCAGAACCATGTTTCGAAACCTTATCGTCACATGATTTCGTTATTCCAGTCCTCATTTATGTTTTAGAGATGAATTCATGCTAGTTCCCCATCTTACCCCGCATATGGGGCAAGACGGGGAATTGGTAGTTTATGTTTCAAATCGAGATATTTCTAACTAAATGTAACAAGTTTGCAGGTTTCTTTGCATGCTATTATAATTCAATGGTTAAGTAAACAAATGATAATCAGACCTACTTGAATATGTTTATTTTTGTCCCTTTTGTAAGGGTTTAAAGTTAGCTTCCCCATCTTTCCCCGCCTTCCCCTATTTATACCACTCAGAAAAACTATTGTTGTTATATTAATACCAGTAAAATCGATTTTTCTAGTACATAAAGTAATAAAGAACATTTGAAAGCCGCGCTGGGTAGATGGTTACGACTGAAACCTGTAGAGAATAAATATACAACTGTACAGCTGACGGCACAAACATGCTTTTTCCAAAATTTCTTTCAACTACCTAAGCAATTTTTCGTTGAGTGATCGACGCTAGATTATAGTAGAAAATTCGGTGTACAATGAGACAGGGACTCCACCGGGCCCTGGAGCCTTTTTCAGTTTGATTTCAGTTGTTTCTTAACATCACTGGTCTATATCAGTCATCATTACAGTGATGCGAGAATTAATTCGGGGCCGTATTCCTGTATATTCCATTATAGAGGAACATCTGAAAATGAAGGTCAGTATGTCTGCTTTTCTTTCGTCACCTTCAGTTTCAGTTGTTGTCCCATCCATACACATCTGGACACTAACTTTGGTGTACCTATCAAGCTGTAAATAGACAATAAGTTATTTGATTTGGTGAAATATCTTATATATATACAACCGTAAGCTTCGTCTTAGACCTACAATGCAGTGGCTCTAATGCTCACTCGCGGATAGGGGATAGCGGCCGGTCGGATATTTACCAAAGAAAAATGGCCGAAGAGCATTATGTTTCCGCAAGTTCTTATTTTATTTGCACGACTAATTTCGGCATCTCATTAGTGCCTTCTTCAATCCCCTATGCACTCCGTGAATTCGTGGGTTTCAGCGGGGTCTGAAGATGGCATCAATGAGATATCAAGACAGATCGTGTAAATAGAATAACTCTGAAAACATGCTGCCGTTTCACTATTTACTTCGGAGAGTACTATGCAATAGTCTCTGTTTCTTTGGAGTTTTATTTTCAGAGACTGTACACCATGATGTGTCCGTTTCGTCATAAAGTTCCCAACAATTCGTTCTAAATAGATACAGAGAACTCATTTTATTATGGTTGGCAGGACGTCTTACCACACCCACCACTCACAAAACTAGTAAAACCCGACTGCGAGAAAGAAAAGTAAACCGTATGTTTTCACAGCATACCAAATCATTTTCTTTCTCGCAGTCTATTTTAACATGAAACCAAGCGCATTGTGTATATAAGTAACGGGAATCGACGAAGAATTCGAGATTTTTGGCAATAACGTGTCCACTTTATATGTTGTAATTATATGTATTATGTGGTTTAAAATTATGTGGCTTACTAGCAAGAATTGATGAAAAAGTAGAGATTTCAGCTAACATTCGGTCCACTTTATGTGTTATTTATCTACGTATTATGTAGTTAAAAATATATGGCCTATGCCCGTCAGAATTTTTATTAGAGCATCGCGTAAAAATTTGAAGGAAATCAGTCAAAACTGATCCGAAATTTTGGGAAATGCGCGGGGGCTAGTTTTCATCAGGTGTCTATCGAATTTCGTCGAGTATAGATTCCTGATGAAGACTAGTCCACGTGTGCTAGTAATAAGGAACCCATAGTAACTGCGTCAAACAAATCAAATACTCTTTTGGCAGTGATCGGGCCTGAAGATGATAGTAATGTGCCGCCGAAACTAGTCGTGTGAGAGAATAAAGACATTCTCCAAATGCAGCAGTGGTGTTACTTTTTCTCATATACAAGCAGCTGAAGTCCTTCGTCAATGCAATAAGATGGACATCCACAAAAATCTGATCCTCCTTTTCCAGCAGGATAACTACGCAGCGTTTATCCAGAGGTACATCAACCATTTTGGGATGGTGGACGATTTTCTAACCGCAGCGTAGCAAATTCAAAGTGGCTCTGAGCACTATGGGACTTAACATCTGAGGTCATCAGTCCCCTAGAACTTAGAACTACTTAAACCTAACTAACCTAAGGAAATCACACACATTGATGCCGGAGGTAGGATTCGAACCTGCGGCCGTAGCAGACACTCGGTTCCAGACTGAAGGGCCTAGAAGCGCTAGGCCTCTGCGGCCGGCAATGTTTACTCCTGATTTCACTACAGTGCATGGGAGTGATACAATGCCAAAGAATTTCTACACGTCTCAGTTCGCAACATACAAAAACATGGCAGGATTACTTAAGAACGACCTTCATTCGTAGCATTTACATCAGATTCAACACTTTAACGGAGGAAATGAAGGTATACGATTGGAGTTTCGTCGTTGGGCAGTTGAAAATCGCCATGTACTCCCATTAATTCAATGACATCAGATTTAAAGATCCTAGTGGTTGCTGTCAAATCATATTAAATATGTATCAGCCATACGGCTGACTTACGTATCACCTGCTAAGGCTGTTTGGTTTGGTAGACGACAAAACAGTCTACGCGCTTTCGTTTTTTTTTCCTACTGAGTAACAAACAATACGCATTTTTGTGACATTGTTTTTCTTCTCAGTGTGGGCTATTTGCATTTGCAAATGAGCCCATGGTTTTTCCTCATGTCTCATAATGGCGTTATTCGTTGATGATCGCCTGCGAACGCTCAGGTAACTGTGCACCCTCCGCATAATCACCACGAATACTCTCTTCGCTATGATGGTTGTTTAGTCAGATCAGTTGCCACGTACTATACATAGCCTGCGCTTCGTTCTAGAATACAGGTACGCCAAGTGCCACCTATTAGCTACAAAATGATCTCCGTGTGTTCGTATTGCGAAGCGCACATTTGAGAGTTCACTCAATCAAATGATTTAAATGCCATAGCAACTTAATTTGAATACATCCGGTAATTTTATGGGATTTGGCTAATGATGTGCAATGATGAGGCCCTTTCATCCGTGGCAGTATCAACAACATTCGTAACTCGAGTCGATGACACGATGCGAACTAGCATGCCTTGTGGAGACAAATGTTCAAGAACGCTTGTCTGTGAATGTGTGGTGTCGTATGAGAGACAGTTGATTGGGCGTGTTGTGTTACCCCATTGTCATCTAGACTTTCTTGAAAAACGGTGACCAGTAATACTTCGAGACGTCCCTTTGGCTGCAAGGATGAGTACGTTTCTTCAGTACAACGGTGACCTTGCAGGTTTGAGTCGTCAGGTGAGACATCTGCTAAACCAAACATTTCTCATCAGAATTGATCACGTTTCCTGACCATCAAGGTCCCCAGACGTTAACACTTTAGATTTTTGTCTGTGGGGATGGTTGCAAGGCGAGGTGTGCTAAAAAAGTAAAAAGGTTAAACCAGAAGACTAAGTGATCGAATTATAAACAGTACCTTTCCCCCAACCGTTCAGCCTCTATAAAAGAACGCCAAGACATCGTCCAAACGAGAGGTACCAGCAGATGGTGTTGTCAAGAGAATTGGAATCTGCATTGAAGTCAAAGATGGAATTTATGGTATAAGGACATCTTCAGCGGCTATTTCTTTGAGTTACGTTCTAACAGCTGTCTCTCTGCAACAAATTTTCTATGGAATATTTTATTTGAACAGCTCTAAAGCAGTCTATACTAGGCATTTTTAAAATATTTAGTATGTTTATGTACGAGATGATGGGGGTATTCATCCGCCAAATAATTGATAAAATTCATAGCGAAACCTTCAGCTGTTCTTCATTTTACACAATTCGCTACTAGTTTCCATCAGTTAACATTATCAAGCTTAGCTGGCATAAACGGCAGAAACGTTATACCATAGTTTGAACAATTTTAGCTTGATAATGACCACTGACCGAAACTAGTAGCAAACCGTGCAAAGCTGAAGGTTTCACCATTAATTTTAACAATTTAGGATCTCTCCTGAAAAAAAAAAGTTGTTTAGAGGCGCTTCCGTAATAATTAGCTACAGGGTCGTTGTACAAATGCGTAAGCAGCTATTAGTGACGGTACTTTCTACTGTCTAAAGCCTTCACAATCGCTAGCCTCTTTAGTACAGCTATGAAGACAGTTTTTAGTGCTCATGAAACTAATTCGCATGAGTTACGATGGAGACAGTTGTTAGATTCCAATGCTTCTGGAATGTTGCGTACATCTCACTGGGAGTATTCTACTAATTTCCAACGACCTACAAAAGAATACAAAACTGGAAAGCACAGTGTGAGTTTGTGGTCGTGCGAGAGTAAAGAAAGGGGAAGGTAGATCCATTATGGAGTCAGCCCTTGAACGGAAAGTGTGATTTGATTCCGTCTTAACTCCTTCGCTCGTCCACACCTCTTTCTTTTACATCCTGGTACACACGATGCACAGATAACTATGAACATCTCAGGGCACGAAATCAGTTTTATTGCTCCTTGTATATCTGACACCAATACGGGAAAAGATGCAACTGGATTAAGGATTACCACGGGTGTATTCTAAATAACTTTCAATTTCTGAGATATTTTCTACATCCTTGAAAATCTCATTACTATTGTCTTATGAAATGAGAGGTATTGTAATATTTTCATACGTTTTCTGTCATTGCAAATAATTCACCTGAATTATACTGGGACAAAGATACATGAGCGCACTGCACGGGTAATAGGTAAGATCCATGACTGTGTGTTGAATCCAATCAGTGGTGTGCTGTTCAGTTGTAGAGCGCAATAGCGTTCTTATCAGTGAACAGTTGAGCTTTAAGAGAAGGAGATCTGGTAGTTTTGAATATGAGAGAAATTATCTCATATACGTCGTTATGGAGGTGAAAATTTGTATGTGAACATACTTTATTTATTCGTTGACGGAGAAGATTGTTTGGAGGATTTTTTCAAGTTAACCAGTGCATGTACAAAAGTGAATTATTCATTTGTCGGAACTATTAACTGAAGGTAATCATTGTCCCTAAAATAACTAATAACATTCTTGATTAGTGATAATTTTATCTCTTTGCTTACGTTATGTCACAAATAACGCAATTGGTTGGAATGTCTATAATTTTTGTATTGAGTCAATTTAGTAATTGTTAGGCTCGTCTTACGTTGTACAGTCGTTTTGAGAATAATCAGGTTTTAATTTTGCAAGAACTACTTTCTTTATAGTAAAAGCCTCGTCAATCATTCTTATTAAAGTTTTAAAGGTTTTGTCGTGCGTGCATTGCACCTTACGCCGTACGAAGTCATAGATTGTTTCTGACAAGGGCAAAACAAATTATGTACTCAGTAGTTTATTTTTTATTTAGTTGCTGCACCTGCTGATTTCCATTAGTTTTCTGCACCGTCAGTACACCAGACACAAACAACGTTCATAGGATGAGGTAAGTTTGTCCTATTTCAGGGCAGAACTCATTTTGCATTCTTACGAGGAAACAGTGCGTAGAATTATCAGATGTTGTGCTAAGCAGGCAGATTAATTTGCACTCAAAAATATAGGTATTCTCAGACATTTCTTTTTCTTCTTATTACAGCAATATTTTATTTTTGCGGAAACTTCAAATCAGAAACTGCAGTTCATGTAAGCAACAGCCATAATTTACTTCAGAACTGGGTTTCTGTTAAATAGTTTTCACTGACTAAGCAGTCAGTTACTTTTGCCATTTCATTAAATTATGAGGGTTAGAAATTTAATAGTGTAAACTACTTATTTACAGCTCGTACAAAATAGATACGTGTTTCAAAGTCTTACTGACCTTCAAAGTAGTCTCCAGCATTGTGTATAACCCGTTGCCAGCGATGTGGATGTCGTAGGATACTCTTAGCAGTGACAGTTGTGTTTACAGTTCGAGCGGCGCGGTCTATTGCACGACGAATTTGTAGCAGCTCTGAAGCGAATGCCGTGAAATATTTCCTTCAGTTTATAAATCGATTTGAACTTACGAGGGCTTAAGTCAGGGGAGTGCAGTATGGGGTACAGCACTTAGCAGCCCCATCAGTCAAACAAATCAGTAACACTGTACGTGCTTGATCATTGTCCTGCAAAATGATGGTCAGGTCCTGCAGAAAGCGTCATCACTTCTAAGATGGTCGTAGAATGTGTTCCAAAACTGAACATCATACAGACAGAACTGATGACACTTTGTGCGGGACATGACCATCATTTTGCAGGACAATGCTCAAGCAAATACAGTGCAAACTGTTACCGATATGTTCGACTTATACACATTGCTGGAGACTACTTTGAAGATCAGTCAAACCATGAAACTAGTATCTATTTTGTACAGGCTATAAATAAATAGTTGCCACTATTGAAGTTCAAACCTTCGTAGTTTTAATTATTTCAGATTCAGTATTTCACTAACGTAAGTTTAAGCTTTTGTTTCACGACGCTGTTCACGTGCGTAACACAGGGCCAACCAACAGTCGGTACAGCTCATCTGTTGAACATAGTATCTAAAGCACACGCCACACGAAGAGGCAGTTTTTGAAAAAATAATATTCGTTATTTTCGTTTACAGATAAATTTTTACAGAAAACTTATAGCATACCTAAATTAATCTGTAAGTGGCAGTCAAATGAAAACGAGACAGATGGAAAAAAAGTAAGTAGACTATTCATTATTTCAAAAGTAATCGTCGTAACTGTTAATGTATTTACGCCTTCATGAAAAGTGCTTGCGATTGCCTAAGGGGCCATAATTTTACCGGTCGTGCAGCTCTTTGTCCAAGGCAAATCAAGGGCCACGAATGTCAATCTCCAGCGCTCCAAAAACATGGAAATGGCATGGGGAGAGATCGGGACTGTGTGGAGGACGTGTAGGGGCTTCACAACGGAACTTCTGCCGCTTGGTCGAAACAATTTGCCAACAGAATGTCCGGCAACATGTCTCCAAGGTTGTTTCAAGTACGCTGCAGAAGATTCGTTGGTAAGCCCTTACACATACTCCCTGCAGTCCCGATCTCTCCCCATGCTATTTCCAAATGTCTATTGACCTCAACAAAGGCACTCGCGGTCGGACACAGTCATGATTCCGAAGGTAGCCGCAAACATTCTTTCATGAAGGCCTTGGTCGTCCGGGATTAACCTATTAACACTTATGGGGATGGATTTTGAATTAAATAATTTACAGAACATTCAACCAGTGAAGTCCAAGTGTTAAAAAGGATAAAACTAATGAACAAATATGTGAATGAAAGTTCGTTAATGCACTGTAGCGGTGCTGATTGAAGATCTCTTACACTGTCGCCAACGACATTGCCGTTGTGGTAACGTGCTAACCATCATGTGAAACCTAGCCCCCACCTTTATCACATGGGGGTCAAGGCAGTCAGGTAGATGTGTATTTCTTGTTTTTCGAAAAGCATTTGACTCAGTTCAACACCTACGAATATTGTCAAAAGTACGAAGACATGGGGTATCAAGTGAAATTTATGACTGGTTTGAGGACTTTTTGGTGGGGAGGATGCAGTATGTTATCTTGGGTTAAGAGTCATTTTCAGATGTACAAGTGTCTTGGGACCCTTGCTGTTAATGTGGTATATTAATGACGATGCAGACAATATTAATAGTAAAATCAGGCATTTTGGGGATGATGGAGTTATGTATAATGAAATACTATCTGAAATTAAATGCTAAATATTCAGTCAGATCTTGATAAGATTGCAGAGCGCTGCATAGGTTGGTAACTTGCTTTAAATGTTCAGAAATGTAAAATTAAAACACATAGTATCTTATGACTATAATGTCAATGAGCCACTGCTGGAATCGGCCTACTCTACGAATACCTGGTGTAACACGTTGTATGAATATGAAATGTAATGATCACATAGGCTAAATCGTGGGTAAAGCGGTTTATTGGTAGAATACTGGGATCAATATACGAAGGAGATTGCTTAAAAATCACCCTCGTGGCCAGTTTTAGAATATTGGTCAAGTATCTGGATCCATACCAGATAGGACTAACAGGGGATATTGAAAGTATACAGAGAAGGGCAGCACGAATGGTCACATGTCTGTTCATACCTCGGAAGAGTGTCACAGAGTCACTGAAGGAACTGAACTGGAAGACTTGAAGATAGACTGAAACTATCCCGAGAAAGTCTGTTAACAAAGTTGCAAGAACTGGCTGTAAATGATTACTCTAGGACTCTACTAAAACTCACTACGTGTCGCTCATATAAGGATTGTGTGCATAAGGTCAGAATGATTACTGCATACACAGGGGCATTCAAACAATCATTCTACCTGCGCTCCATACGTGAGTAGAACAGGAAGAAACCTAGTAGCTGGTAGAATGGGACCAACCCTCTGCCATGCACCTCAAGGTTGTTTGTAGATTATAGATGTAGGTGTAACACCTGTTCCCGGCAGATCACGGAGGTTAAGCGCTGTCGGGCTGGGCTAGCGCTTGTGTAGGAGTCTGGCGAGGGTTTCTGCCAAGCGGGGTGCACTCAGCCCCTGTGAGGTCACTTGGGGAGCTGTTTGAGTTACAAGTGGTGGCTCCGGTCGCAAAAACTGATCACTGCCAGGGGAGTGGTGTGCTGACCACATGCCTCTACATAACCGCATCCAGTGACGCAAATCGGCTGAAGATGACACGGTGGTCCGTCAATACCGTTGGGCCTTACAAGCCCTGTTTTTTTTAGACTCGCACTACCAGTTTGGCAACATTAAGAAGGTGTTATCGGCTCTCTAACTGCATCGGCAATCAGTAAGTTCAGTTCTGCATGTTTATGCTGGCTGCGATATCAGTTCTGCTCCGCTACAGTCACCGCCTTACGATGAAAGTTTCATTAAGGGCCAGTCACATGATCCGGATGAAATAGTTACAACAGTATTGCTCTTATTTGCACAGGGTATCTTCACATTTGATATACAACGGCTGGTTTTGATGTTTAACTGATTTTTCGGGTGAATAAGCGGTATGGTTTCACCTTAACTTAAGTCAGTTTTATCATTCTTGTAGGGATTCGTGCTGGGACGACACAAGCGTAAGGTGGTCAAGCATGTTTGAATTTTCGCAGTTACTGAGGATATTACAGCTCGGTGTCGACACCTTGTCAGTCGTAAACTATAATAGCAACATGTAAAAAAGCAATGTAAGTCAGTCCTCAATACGTCAACATATGTTCAAAATCAGTATGCAAAACTCGCCTCTTACAGAGGCTCATAATACAATCACTTTACGTTTAACATTAAGTAGATTTAAATCTGGTTAACCCACGTCCAGCTTTTTTAGTCAATCCACAAATTGTTTGCTCCGACTATATTATTACTTCTTCGCTGTTATAATTGCACTGGTAGCTTTTGTACGGAGATGCACCAGAAGACGTAACAAAAAACGTTGCAAAACTGTAGTGTGAGTCTACGTGGAATTCAATGAATAGAGCTATAGTAGATCAAAGAGCTTTCAATCAGCTATATGTGCAACAGATCTACCCGCTTTAAAATCTGGAGTTCACTGCTTGGATGTGTATGTATAACTTTTTTGTGTGGTTGCCTTCGGTTTATAATAATGTGCACTTGTGAAATAATAGTTTCCTTACTTTTTACCACCTGGCTCGTTTCCATTTTACTAGCCCTTATATGAAAGCAAACGCAATCTCTTGAGACCGGAATAATTGTCTTCGTGCAAGTAAAGCACAGGAACGATTCCCCACAGTTTCAGTTGACCGGAAATCTACTTCCATTTGTTTATATTTTTCGTTATAAAGTGTTAACACTATTTTAGAGCATTTTAAGGACTGAGAAAAAAAGGAAGGTTCAGATATAACGTCACATCGACATAGGCGTCATTGGAGACGGAGCGCGAGCTCAGATTGTTTCAAGGATGTAGGTGGACATCGATCATGTCGTCTCAAAGCATCCATCAACGCATTTGTCCGGAGCAATTTATAGAAACTACAGCAAATCTAAATATGGATGAGCGGACACGAATTTGAAACCTCGTCCTCCCGAATGCGAGTCTAGTTATCTAACCGCCGCACTCGGCATAGTTATTATCCCAGAGTTCCCTCTGTGATGTTCTTCAAAGACAATTTACTTCGTAATACTATTTCGTACGTGGGGTAAACAGGAAGAAGAATTTTACGTACTGTCATTTTATTTTATCGAAAACCATGAGGATTTTGTACGAAATATCTTCTGAATTTTGATGAAGAACTGTGTTTCATCAAAATTTTACTCGTATTTTTAAATTTGTTCTTAATGAATTTCATTTTACTGAAGGCAACGCAGAATATCAGAAATTACAATTTTGTTACAGGAATTTTACTTGTATTTTTAAATTCACTCTCATATGTTAGGGAAGAATTCGTTATCAGGAGAAACGAAACTGGCGTTCTACGGATCGAAGCACGGAATGTCAGGTCCCTTAATCGGGCAGGTAAGAAAATTTGAAAAGCGAAATGGATACATTAATGTTACATATGGTGGGAATTAGTAAAGTTCGGTGGCAGGAGGAACAAGACTTCTGGTCAGGTGATTACAGGGTTATACACACAAAATCAAATATGGGTAATGCAGGAGTACGTTTAATAATGAATAAAAAAATTGGAGCACTGTTAAGCTATTACGAACAGCATGGTGAACGCATTATTGTAGCCAATATAGACACGAAGCCCACGCCTACAACAGTGGTACAAGTTTAATGCCAACTAGCTCCGCAGATGATGAGACTGTAGAAATGTATGATGAGATAAAACAAATTATTCAGATAGTTAAGGAAGACGAAAATTTAATGGTCATGGGGGGACTGTAATTCGATAGTAGGAACAGGAAGAGAAGGAAAAGTAGTAGGTGAATATGGAATGGGGGAAAGGAATCAAAGAGGAAGCCGCCTAGTAGAATTTAGCACAGAGCATAACTTAATCATATCTAACGCTAGGTTTAAGAACCATGAAAGAAGGTTGTGTACGTAGGTGGAAGAGGTCTGGATACACTGGAGGGTTCAGATAAATTATATAATATTAAGACAGAGGTTTAGGAACCAGGTTTTAACTTGTAAGACAATACCAGGATAGATGTGGATTCTAACCACAATCTATCGTTCATGAACTGTAGATTAAAAGTGAAGAAACTGCAAAATGTGGGAATTTAAGGAGATCGGAACAGGATAAACTGAAAGAGTAAGAGGTTGTAGGGGGTTTCAGAGAGAGCATTCTACACCTACATATACATTTATACTCCGCAAGCCACCCAACGGTGTGTGGCGGAGGGCACTTTACGTGCCACTGTCATTCCCTCCCTTTCCTGTTCCAGTCGCGTATGGTTCGCGGGAAGAACGACTGCCGGAAAGTCTCCGTGCGCGCTCGAATCCCTCTAATCTTACATTCGTGATCTCCTCGGGAGGTGTAAGTAGGGGGAAGCAATATATTCGATACCTCATCCAGAAACGCACTCTCTCGAAACCTGGACAGCAAGCTACGCCGCAATGCAGAGCGCCTCTCTTGCAGTGTCTGCCACTTGAGTTTGCTTAACATCTCCGTAACGCTATCACGCTTACCAGATAACCCTGTGACGAAACGCGCCGCTCTTCTTTGGATCTTCTCTATCTCCTCTGTTATCCCGACCTGGTACGGATTCCACACTGACGAGCAATACTCAAGCCATCTCCTTTGTTGATGGACTACATTTTTTAAGGACTCTCAAAATGAATCTCAACCTGGCACCCGCCTTACCAACAATAAATTTTGTATGATCATTCCACTTCAAATAGTTCCGCACGCGTACTCCAAGACATTTTACAGAAGTAACTGCTACCAGTGTTTATTCCGCTATCACATAATCATACAATAAAGAATCCTTCTTTCTATGTATTCGCAGTACATTACATTTGTCTATATTAAGGGTCAGTAGCCACTCCCTGCACCAAGTGCGTCTCCGCTGCAGATCTTCCTGCATTTCGCTGCGATTTTCTAATGCTGCAACTTCTCTGTATACTACAGCATCATCCGCGAAATGCCGCATGGAACGTCCGACATTATCTACTAGGTCAACATTAGGGAACGATTGACAAGAATGAGGGAAAGAAGTACAGTGAAAGATAATGGGTAGTTTTGAGACATGAAATAGTGAAGGCAGCAAATGATCAAGTAGGTAAAAAATCGAGGGCTAGTAGAAATTCTTGCGTAACAGAAGAGATATTGAATTTAATTTATGAATGGAGAAAATATAAAAATGCAGTAAATGAAGCAGGCAAAAAGGAATACAAACGTCTCAAAAATGAGATCAACAGTAATTGCAAAATGGCTAAGCAGGGATGGCTTGAGGGCAAATGTAAGAAAGTGGAGTTGTATATCATAAGGGGTAAGGTAGATACTGCCTACAGGAAAATTAAAGAGACCTTCGGAGAAAAGAGAACCAATTGTATGATTATCAAGAGCTCAGATGGAAAACCAGTTCTAGGTAAAGAACGGAAAGCAGAAAGGTGGAAGGAGTATATAGAGGTTCTATACAAGGGCGATGTAGTTGAGGACAATATTATGGAAATGGAAGAGAATGTAGATGAAGATGAAATTGGAGATATGATATTGCGTGAAGAGTTTGACAGAGCACTGAAAGATCTGAGTCGAAACAAGGGTCCGGGAGTAGACAACATTCCATTAGAACTACTGACGGCCTTGGGAGAGCCAGTCCTGACAAAACTCTACCATCTGGTGAGGAAGATGTATGAGACAGGCGAAATACCCTCAGACTTCAAGAAGGATATAACAATTCCAATCCCAAATAAAGCAGGTGTTGACAGGTGTGAAAATTACCGAACTATCAGTTTAATATGTCACAGCTGTAAAATACTGACACGAATTCTTTGCAGACGAATGGAGAAACTGGTCGAAGCCGATCTTGAGGAAGGTCATTTAGGATTCGGTAGAAATGTGGGAACACGTGAGGCAATACTGGCCCTATGGTTTATCTTAGATTAAGGAAAGGCAAACCTACGTTTCTAGGATTTGTAGACTTAGAGAAAGCTTTCGACAATGTTGACTGCAATACACTCTTTCAAATTCTGAAAGTGGCAGGGGTAAAATACAGGGAGTGAAAGGCTATTTAAAATTTGTACAGAAAGCAGATGGCAGTTATAAAAGACGAGGGGCATGAAAAGGAAGCAGTGGTTGGGAAGGGAGTGAGACGGGGTTGTTGTCTATAGCCGATGTTACTCAAACTATCCATTCAGGAAACAGTAAAGAAAACAAAAGAAAAATTTGGAGTAGGAATTTAATTCTATGGAGAAGAAATAAAAACTTGGAGGTTTGCCGATGACACTGTAATTCTGTCAGAGACAGCAAACTTGGACGATAAGTAGTTTAGTCAAGATGAGAATAGAAGCTTTCGAAATGTGGTGCTACAGAAGAATGTTGAAGATTAGATGGGTAGATCAAGTAACTAATGAGGAGGTACTGAATAGAATTGGTGAGAAGAAGAATTTGTGGCGCAACTTGTTTCGAAGAAGGGATCGGTTGGAAGGACATGTTCTGAGGCGTCAAGGGATCACCAATTTAGTATTGAAGGACAGAGTGTAGGGTAAAAATCGTAGAGTGGGACTAAGAGACGAATACACTAAGCAGATTCAGAAGGATGTAGGGAGCAGTCCTTACTTGCAAATGAAGAAAATTGCACTGGATAGAGTAACATGGAGAGATGCATCAAACCAAGTCTCTGGACTGAAGACCACAACAACAACAAGAACAGCAGCAACATGTTAGGGAGCACATGGATCGGGGAAAAGTGGTTTCATTAAGCACTTTATTTTGGTCTGAAAGAAAGTAAAACCCTCACGTTTGCAATCGGTTTCTTTAAGTGTAGCGAAAGTGAGTAATATGGAAGAGTATAAACTGGCAGATAGATGTTTACGGTTTGCATCCTATAAGAATCTATTTAAGAAATGAAGTTTTAGTAATTTTTTCAGAATTTTGAACCCTGTTCGTTTGTCATATTTCATACTGGCCGAATGGAACATCAGCAGTTCATGCTTTCTTTCCATCGTTCCCATTGCGCCGGGAATGACTCTTATACCGTAAAAAAGTATTTTCAATGTTTTAATTAAATACAGTCTTGCATCACATTACGTCAATAGCGATACGACACAGTTGAATAATATTTTATCAATGACATACATAAATCTAGAATTCTCTTTCCTGAAGAGAGCGCCAGACAATAAAGACGGATGAATCAGATTCTATCTTTCGACTTTCACTCACGGTATTACATGGGAGTACTCTAGGTAAAGGAATCTCTGCAGCAAAGGTCAGATGCATTCTCACAGGTCACCCAACTTTGACAGTCACGAACTGTTTTCTGTTTAGATCTCTTCTGTCCATCCCCAGGAGAGCTGGGGATATGAAGCACAGAAACAAATGTAAAATTCAGAAATCTGACTACCACAGAGGAAAATGTTAACAGTATCTAGCAGGCACAGATACTCACAGGATAATGCTTGAAATCCGTCAAAAGGTACCTACTTCTCTTGTCTTGTTGATGCTTAAGTCGTACAATTGACTATTGTAGGAAATTATTTTTGGAACAGATTTTGACTCCTGTGCGGAAATACACTATCACTCACAGGTTCCCCGTTGCATATTTTTGCATTAATTTTACATCCTTTTAAGTAAGGAATGGTAATAGACAACAGTAAATTCCTTGCTGGAGAGTTCACTTCCTTGTTTATTTGAGTAACTGCTATTTATCACAGATCATCCAGTGATGTACATTCAACTGCAATGTTTCACACAATTACCTCTCCGCGTTTATACCTAATCTAGGTTCATACAATATCCCTCTATTGTTCTTCCTTGCATTTATGTGCTTTTGCATAAAAATAAAATTTCTGTCACTGCACAGGAAGAGGCTTGGCAGTCACTTAATCGTCGCTTATAGTTAGCTGCAAACATTATCATCAATAAAGTACAGAGCAACAATACAACGTTGACAGCTGTGTTCCTAAGTATTTTACTAAACACAATGAACCGCTCAACTGCCATAACTTGAGTTATGGCAGTAAAAGGATATTAAGCTTTACTGTTCCGACGTTGTAATAAGAATATATAGCATAGAAATGGAGATCGGCCGTGAGTTTTTGAAACGATGCATCCAGTTATTTACCTGTCATGGAAGACTAAATGCTCTCGAATGAAAGACAAAGGGTTCAGCCATTCCACTCTTATCATTCGTTGCATTATACGAGTATCCTTTGACTCAGGGGCTCTGTATCCAGTTCAATAGACGTGTGGTGTGCACAGTCTATACACACACAGCTGTCAATAGTGAGAATACTATAACGATACTTTTCTGAAAAATGCAGCCCGTTGATTGTATGTGTGCAACAATTGTATCCAAACACGCAATGGAAAAGGAGACAAAGTTTTTGGACATAAAAATGAAGATGATCAGTCACAACCGCAAGAAACTTCTTTGAGGCTACTGTTTTCGGTCTGTTTTAGACCATCTTCTTACCTCACACCATTATGGTAGTGGCTGAGAACGGAACAGGCGCAACGACTCCTCGAACGCTTACCGCTAATGGTTCGTTTTCGTCTATCGTGGTGGTGTGATGTATGGATATGGTCTAAACCAGACCGATACCGATAACCTCATAGAAAAAGAAGTTTCTAGCGAATGTGACTGTTCATGTTCATTTTGAAGTAATTAAAAAAAACGCTGTTTTCCAAGAGAAATGTTCTCAAAAATTACCCTTTTTGGACGTATTTCGTAGATTTTAAAATAAGCTTGTAGATAGTGGGCAGACCTTACTGTATTGAAAACTCAATTACAGAGTGACAGATCAGTTTCTGAGCACCGCTTAGATTTGAAAACTTCCACTGCAGTAAAAAAGTTCATCGTCCTTACAACAGATAGCAGCGGAATGACAAAGGTGCACAAAATTGCGAAAAACTGTATGAAACACAAAAAAACTTCTTCTAATCTCCCAAAGAGTTACTGTTGTACCTCAGAAAGTCTTTCCTTTCCCTTGAATCTTATAAGTTATGTGCTGTCGGGGTTCAGGAAGCTGATTTTGTCTCTTAAACGAAATACCTAAGCAACTCTCGTAACTTTATTAGGTACGTTTTGGAAATATGCTATCGGAAACACATCGAGAGACGTAGGTTACTTGGGATTTTCGTCAATTTCAGATTATTGTTGTGGAAACGTCATGGGTCTTTCTGTGTGTATGGTCTATGCTTCTCGTATTTATTTTTGTGAGCATCAGATAAATTCTCGGTTTGTTGTGGCTATGTTATCAAATATTATTTATATTTATAAAACCATCAGTTCACATCGTTGCATTCCTTTTGCGAAAAAAAGCTACATTTCGTTTGTAGTAGCACTGTATTATTGGAGGAGTGTATCGAGGCGCTACTTAATACGTCCAGCCGCATCAAGCACAGGTACCGCATCCGCATGCCGAAAGAGAGGGAAGCCAAGTCCAAACTGCTACAAAAATACGGTTTAGAGATTTCATTGGTTCTCTGAAACAGTTCAGTCTGCTGCTGAATTGGTTTGAAAAACCAAGGCATATTTCTTGCATCAGTTGTGTCCGTTACGAGCTTCAGCGTTGTTTTTAACGACTTCATAGCCAACGTTGCGTTTAACTTCAATATTCCTTTTCACCTACGGAATTTATATTCCTGTTATAATGTTTCTTCTTTCGACATAAACACAAATGTCATCACACATTACCTGTTTGGACGATCTCAAACGGCCATCTTCAGAATTAAAAACCAAATTAAAAGCTACGTATATTAAAATAAAGGGATAGTAAAAACTGTCGTACCTTATTGCCGCGCAAGAAGGCCCTGTGTTGTCACTAACATAAAAGTATTCTGCCACATTTTATATAGTAGAAAAGAAAAAGAAAAATAGAGTAAAAATTCTTTTATTATCGACATTTGGTGGTGGTTACAAAAGGGATAAAAATGCATTATGTGCGTTATCCTGTCTCGTTAAAATGAGAAGTGTAAACGTTCTATCAAGAATTTGTTACACGTATGATTCTTGTTTCTTTATCTTGTGACAGTTAAAAAGGAACTGTAAACTAGAACGCAGAATTGGTCGAGGTCCGTTACATGTTCTCTGCGTCGTAGTCAGTCGAGTGTCGCAGACATCAGCAGCAGGACTGGACCGTCGGCCCAGCAGGCATGGATTGAGCATTCTAGAGCAGTTGATTACCGCTCATGTCGAAATCTAGCCCATGACTTCATGACGTCCATTTACTAATTTATCCGGTTCCTTCCGCTTTGCTGCACAAAGTTTTAGCTCGTCCATTGTGTCCAGATAATGCTCTACGCCAGCGCTGCACAATTTTTTTTTTATATTTATCGATTCTTTTCTCAGATTTTTATCGATGCTTTCCAGTTCCCAAGCTTTTTTCCGTATCTACGAGTATATTATTTGCAACGTGTCAAGAAGCTGCCTCCCATTTTACTTTTCACAATACTATTACACGGAAAACCGCACCCGTCGGACTTGATAAAACTTATTTGCTATTTTTATGTCACATCGAAGACATAACTTTTAAATAATATTTACCTTAAACGCAGAATTAAAAGTTATATTTGAAAATATTCCATCATTTTTATGTTCTGAACTAATATACTTCATATTGCTGGTACTACTTTAATTGGTTACGTCTCCGCTTTTATATTTCAGTTTGTTACACATACGTTCTACTATGAATGAAAACCACTATCGTATTAAATTTGCTTTAAAATTCGTAGTCCTTTCTCAGTTTCTGTGTTTATTGGCGATAACTGTAAAATTCGGGGCTGCGTATAATACACATGTTCATAGTGTTCAGGACGTCGCGACTTGGCTTGGCTGTACAAGGCTGCTTCCAAAATTATATATTCATACAATTTCTCCAGAGCATTATGTCAAGAAAGTTACAATTTTACGCTTCAAAAGTGTGTTGTGCTCATTTTCAAAAAAATGTTTAAATGTGTGTGAATTTCTAAGAGACCAAATTGCAGAGGTCATCGGTCCCTAGACTTACACACTACTTAAACTAACTTATGCTAAGAACAACACACACACCCATGCGCTAGGGAGGACTCGAACCTCCGATGGGAGGGGCCGCGCAGTCAGTGACATGGCGCCTCTAAACGAGCGGCAACTCCGCGCCGCGCTCATTTCCTATACTATCTGGTGTACATTATGTTCCCTGCTTTGATAAAGGATGACTGAATCAAAGACACATCTGCCATAAAATATGGTTATATTCTCTAACGCCAAAAACTTTTGTTCCAGAAATAAATCCATGTATCTCCTCTCCTGGCTGCTAGGCTACTGCACATAATTGCAAGTCTATAAGTAGCATCTTTTATTAGCAATCAAAACGTCCAAGGTCCCGTGTTCGAAACCCGACACCACTTAAATTTCGATTAATAATCAGCATTAGCGGCCGAAGACTACCAACTCACTCTCATCCCGCCAACGGCCTTGTCAAAGAGGGCGGAGGAACGGACAGAGATTCAGGGCAATCTCTTGCCCTTGGCGTGGGAAACTCCACCCAGGGGGGAGAATCATCAATGATTAATGGCATGAGGATGAAGAAGTGAATGGAAACCACTCAATTAAAGAAGCATGTGGTCTGTAATTGGAAAGTGTCGTGATGATCTCTCCATTGGCAAAAGATTCCGTAAAAATCCCCCATTCGGATGTCCTGGAGGGAACTGCCAGTGGGGTGGTGACCATGAGAAAAAAAATTGAAAAACCAACGAAAAGATAACGTTCTACGAGTCGGGGCGTGGAATGTCAGAAGCACGAACGTGGTTGGAAAGCTAGAAAATCTGAAAAGGAAAATGCCAACTCTCAATCCAGATATAGTAGGAGTCAGTGAAGTGAAATAGAAAGAAGACAAGGATTTCTGGTCAGGTGTGTGTAGGTTAATATCAACAACAGCTGAAAATGGTATACCTCGAGTAGGATTCGTGATGAATAGAAAGATAGGGCAGAGAGTGTGTTACTGTGAACATTTCAGTGATAGGGTTGTTCTTAAACAAAATCGACAGCAAGCCATCACCGACAGCGACAGTTCAGGCATACATGCCGAAGTCGCAAACTGAAGAGCAAGAGATACAGGAAGTATATGAGGATCCTGAAAGGTTAATACAATACGTAATTGGAGATGAAAATCTAATAGTCTCGGAAGGCTGGAATGGATTTGTAGGGGAAGGAGTAGAAGAAAAGGTTGTAGGAGAATATGCGCTTGGGCAACAAAGGAGAAAGACAAATTGAGTTCTGTAATAAATTTTATGCCCTTGTGCAAGGAATGACAGAGGAGAAAGACAAATTGAGTTCTGTAATAAATTTCAGTTAGTAATACCAAATACTCTGTTCAAGAAACACAGGAGGAGCAGTTATACTTGGAAAAGATCGAGTGGTACTGGAAAACTTCAGTTAGTTACATCATGGTC
This sequence comes from Schistocerca nitens, assembly GCF_023898315.1. Lineage (NCBI taxonomy): Eukaryota > Metazoa > Arthropoda > Insecta > Orthoptera > Acrididae > Schistocerca > Schistocerca nitens. The sequence continues at coordinate 254,472,670 of NC_064622.1, forward strand.
TGGCTGAGATTCCGAAATCAGATACTGGATAGTAAGGCGAATCCGGGAGCAGATATAGACACAGATCACAATTTAGTAGTGATGAAGAGTAGGGTCAAGATCAAGAAAATAGTCAGGAAGATTCAACACGCAAAGAAGTGAAATGATGAAGTACTAAGGAATCACAAAATACCCTTAAGTTATCTAACGCTATAGATACAGAAGTAAGCAATAGCTCAGTAGGCCGTACAGCTGAAGAGGAATGGATATCTCTGAAAAGGGAGTCACAGAAGTTGGGAAGAAAAACAAAGAAGTTAACTGCGAAGAATCCATGGGTAACGGAAGAAATACTTCAGCTAATTGATGAAAGAAGTGCAAAAATGTGTAGGTAAATTCAGGAATACAGAAATAGAAGTCGCTGAGGAATGAAATAGACACAAACTGCTGGGAAGTTAAGACGAAATGGCTGCATGAAAAATATGAAGAAATCGAAAAAGGAATGATTGTCGGAAGGACTGACTCAACATATAAGGAAGACAAAATAACCTTCGGTGAATTGAAACTAAGGCTTGCAACATTAAGAGTGCAACGGGAATTCCACTGTTAAATGCAGAAGAGCGGGAGGATAGGTAGAAATAGTGCACTGAAGACGTCTGTGAGGGGGAAATTTTGTCTGATGTGATCGAAGAAGAAACAGGAGTCGATTTAGAAGAGATAGGGATCCAGTATTAGAATTTGAGAGAGCTATGGAGGCCCTAAGATCAAATAAGGCAGAAGGAATAGATAACACTCCACCAGAATTTCTAAAATCATTGGGGGAAGTGGCAACAAAACGACTATCCGCGTTACTGTGTGGAATGTATGAGACTGGCGTCAAACCATCTGTCTTTCGGAAAAATATTATCCACAAAATTCGGAAGACTGCAAGAGCTGACAAGTGCGCAAATCATCGCACAATCAATTTAACAGCCCAAGCATCCAAGTTAGGAATAATATACAGAAGACTGGAAAAGAAAATTGACGATGTGCTAGATGACTATCAGTTTGTCTTTAGGAAAGGTAAAGACGCCAGAGAGACATTTCTGACGTTGCGGTTGATAATGGAAGCAAGACTAAAAAAAAATCAACACACATCCGTAGGATTTGTCGACCTGAAGCCTGTTCCTCTGGCGAAGCCATGGCTTACACAAATTAAAGTCTTATAGCGACAGGGGGTAGCAGTCATGCATCCACACGGTCACACTGGGATATCACAAAAAAACTACAGCAATACCGAGACAAAAAGGAAATGATAGGAAAAAAAATAGCCTAGTCGCTAACTTTTGTATCCCGCCTGGAAGGCGGTCTGCTCCTGTAAACTGAAGGGTAGGCCGAATGTAGGAAGTGAGTATGAGCTGGAAAAGGTGAAAATCTCTCGGTACTGCTCTTATAAATGGTTTTACTATATCACAATATTAACTGAATACATAACTTTGCACTGAGGTGCGAAGCCTTAGACCCGTCGTTAGTAGTACATAGTCTCAATAGCAAGCTGAGGTTGAAGTGAAGTGTCCCGCCCGTCTGCTCTTGATGAAATGGGCAGAATCCGGAGCGGAGCTCGTAGAGCTCTCCCGCTCCGGCTGGAGTGCGCTGTCGTCGGTGTCTGTCGTAGTGCCAGCCTAGCAGAGCGCACCTACGTTGTGGCATCGTAGCTATCGATACCATAGTGTGGATCTCGGAATACTGAATTCCCAAACGATTTCCACAAAGGAATTTCCTACGCATCTAGCTCCAACTACCTACCATTTCATGTTCACAGCCTGTTAATTCCTGTCGTGTGGCCATAATGAGGACGGAAACCTTTTTACATGTATCGCCTGAGTACAAATGACAGCTTCACCTTATCATACTTTGTGTAAGCGATACTACCGCGCCGGCCAGGGTGGCCGAGCGGTTCTAGGCGCTACAGTCTGGAACCGCGCGATCACTACGGTCGCAGGTTCGAATCCTGCCTCGGGCATGGGTGTTGTGTGATGTCCTTAGGTTAGTTAGGTTTACGTGGTTCTAAGTTCTAGGGGACTGATGACCTCAGCAGTTAAGTCCCATAGTGCTCACAGCCATTTGAACCATTTTTTTTTTTGTTGCAACTTCCCCCCCTCCCCCCCCCCCCCCCAGTGATTTGAGTAATTCTGATGGATCGTTGTCTAAGCCTTCTTATTTGACTTAAGTCTTCCAAAATTCTGATTCTAATACTAGATCCCTGTCTCTTCGAAACCGACTCCTGTTTCTTCTTCTATCTGCCTCCTCATAGAGGCCTTCAATGTACTCTCTCCACCTATCCGCTCTCTCCATTACCATTTACAGAGGAATTCCCGTTGCACTCTTACTGTCACTATCCTTACAGAACTTCAAGCGTATTTCGTCATTTCTTAGTATTTCCAGATCCCACTTTTTAGTGTATTGATTCTTCCTGATTAATCTCTTAAATTTAAGCCTACTCTACATCACTACTAACTGTGACCTGAGCCTATATCTGCATCTCGGTAAACTTACAATTCAGTATCAGGTTTGGGAATCTGTGTCTGACTATGATGTAATCTTCCCGTATCACCAAGAGTTTTTCAAGTATACCTTGTGATTCTTGAACAGAGTATTACGGGACTCAATTAGTCTCTCTCCTCTTTGTCCCAAGTTCACTCTCTCCCGTAACCTTTTCTTCTACTCCTTCATCTACAACTGCAGTCCAGTGCCCCATGACTGTAAGAATTTCATCTCCCTTCACTTAATGTGTAGCCCTTTCAGTATTCTCATATACTTTCTCTATCTCTTCATCATCAGCTTGCAACGTCGACATGAGTACCTGTACTATCGTTTTCGGTGTTGATTTGCTGTCGATTTTGATAAGAACAATCCTGTCACTGAACTGTTCACAGTATTACACTCTCTGGCCCACCTTCGTATTGATAACGAATCCTACTCCCATTATACCATTTTCTGCTTCTATTAATATTGCCCTATACTCACCTGACCTGTAATCCTTGTGTTCTTTCTATTTCAGTTCACTGACCCCTTGTGAGTTAACGAGCATTGCACTCACCCTACTGTATCTAGATCGAGCCTTTGCGTTTCACTTTTCAGATATTCTATCTTCCCTACCACGTTGAAACTTCTGACTATTGGAACCTTATCCTTGCGTTGATTATGCAATCTTTTTCACATGGTCACCTCCCCCTTGGCAGTCCCTTTCCGGAGACCAGAATGGGGGACTACTCCAGAATTTTTTGCCAATGGAGAGATCATCATGGCACTTTCTCAATTGTCAGTCACATGATACGCTATGTATCATTAATGCAGTGGATTTTATTGCCTTCAGCATCCTCATGCCGTTTGATCATTGCTGATTCTTCCGCCTTTAGGTGCAATTTGCCACCCCAAAGGCAAGACGGTGCTCTGAACCTTTAAATGCTCCACCGCACTCTTTGACAATTCCGTTGGCAGAATGAGGGTCTTCGGCCACTAATGCTGATTGTGAATCAAAAATTAAGCGGTGGTGGGTTTGGAGTCTATGATCAAGGACGTTTTGATTAGTTACCAAATAAGCTGACCCTAGATTACGGGTGAATTGTACACCTTTTTTTTTTTTTTTTTGGTCATCAGTCTACTGACTGGTTTGATGCGGCCCGCCACGAATTCCTTTCCTGTGCCAACCTCTTCATCTCAAAGTAGCACTTGCAACCTACGTCCTCAATTATTTGCTTGACGTATTCCAATCTCTGTCTTCCTTTACAGTTTTTGCCCTCTACAGCTCCCTCTAGTACAATGGAAGTCATTCCCTCATGTCTTAGCAGATGTCCTATCATCCTGTCCCCCCTCCTTATCAGTGTTTTCCACATATTCCTTTCCTCTCCGATTCTGCGTAGAACCTCCTCATTCCTTACCTTATCAGTCCACCTAATTTTCAACATTCGTCTATAGCACCACATCTCAAATATTTCGTTTCTCTTCTGTTCCGTTTTTCCCACAGTCCGTGTTTCACTACCATACAATGCTGTACTCCAGACGTACATCCTCAGGAATTTCTTCCTCAAATTAAGGCCGGTATTTGATATTAGTAGACTTCTCTTGGTCAGAAATGCCTTTTTTGCCATAGCGAGTCTGCTTTTGATGTCCTCCTTGCTCCGTCCGTCATTGGTTATTTTACCGCCTAGGTAGCAGAATTCCTTAACTTCATTGACTTCGTGACCATCAATTCTGATGTTAAGTTTCTCGCTGTTCTCATTTCTACTACTTCTCATTACCTTCGTCTTTCTCCGATTTACTCTCAAACCATACTGTGTACTCATTAGACTGTTCATTCCGTTCAGCATATCATTTAATTCTTCTTCACTTTCACTCAGGATAGCAATGTCATCAGCGAATCGTATCATTGATATCCTTTCACCTTGTATTTTAATTCCACTCCTGAACCTTTCTTTTATTTCCATCATTGCTTCCTCGATGTACAGATTGAAGAGTAGGGGCGAAAGGCTACAGCCTTGTCTTACACCCTTCTTAATACGAGCACTTCGTTCTTGATCGTCCACTCTTATTATCCCCTCTTGGTTGTTGTACATATTGTATATGACCCGTCTCTCCCTATAGCTTACCCCTACTTTTTCAGAATGTCGAACAGCTTGCACCATTTTATATTGTCGAACGCTTTTTCCAAGTCAACAAATCCTATGAAAGTCGTTTGATTTTTCTTTAGCCTTGCTTCCATTATTAGCCATAACGTCAGAATTGCCTCTCTCGTCCCTTTACTTTTCCTAAAGCCAAACTGATCGTGACCTAGCGCATTCTCAATTTTCTTTTCCATTCTTCTGTATATTATTCTTGTAAGCAGCTTCGATGCATGAGCTGTTAAGCTGATTGTGCGACAATTCTCGCACTTGTCAGCTCTTGCCGTCTTCGGAATTGTGTGGATGATGCTTTTCCGAAAGTCACATGGTATATCGCCAGACTCATATATTCCACAAACCAACGTGAAAAGTCGTTTTGTTGCCACTTCCCCCAATGATATTAGAAATTATGATGGAATGTTATCTATCCCTTCTGCCTTATTTGACCGTAAGTCCTCCAAAGCTTTTTTAAATTCCGATTCTAATACTGGATCCCCTATCTCTTCTAAATCGACTCCTGCTTCTTCTTCTATCACATCAGACAAATCTTCACCCTCATAGAGGCTTTCAATGTATTCTTTCCACCTATCTGCTCTCTCCTCTGCATTTAACAGTGGAATTCCTGTTGCACTCTTAATGTTACCACCGTTGCTTTTAATGTCACCAAAGGTTGTTTTGACTTTCCTGTATGCTGAGTCTGTCCTTCCGACAATCATATCTTTTTCGATGTCTTCACATTTTTCCTATAGCCATTTCGTCTTAGCTTCCCTGCACTTCCTATTTATTTCATTCCTCAGCGACTTGTATTTCTCTATTCCTGATTTTCCCGGAACATGTTTGTACTTCCTCCTTTCATCAATCAACTGAAGTACTTCTTCTGTTACACATGGTTTCTTCGCAGCTACCTTCTTGGTACCTATGTTTTCCTTCCCAACTTCTGTGATGGCCCTTTTTAGAGATGTCCATTCCTCTTCAACTGTACTGCCTACTGCGCTATTCCTTATTGCTGTATCTATAGCGTTAGAGAACTTGAAATGTATCTCGTCATTCCTTAGTACTTCCGTATCCCACTTCTTTACGTATTGATTCTTCCTAATGTCTTGAACTTCAGCCCACTTTTCATCACTACTATATTGTGATCTGAGTCTATATATGCTCCTGGGTACGCCTTACAATCCAGTATCTGATTTCGGAATCTCTGTCTGACCATGATGTAATCTAATTGAAATCTTCCCGTATCTCCCGGCCTTTTCCAAGTATACCTCCTCCTCTTGTGATTCTTGAACAGGGTATTCGCTATTACTAGCTGAAACTTGTTACAGAACTCAATTAGTCTTTCTCCTCTTTCATTCCTTGTCCCAAGCCCATATTCTCCTGTAACCTTTTCTTCTACTCCTTCCCCTACAACTGCATTCCAGTCGCCCATGACTATTAGATTTTCGTCCCCCTTTACATACTGCATTACCCTTTCAATATCCTCATACACTTTCTCTATCTGTTCATCTTCAGCTTGCGACGTCGGCATGTATACCTGAACTATCGTTGTCGGTGTTCGTCTGCTGTCGATTCTGATTAGAACAACCCGGTCACTGAACTGTTCACAGTAACACACCCTCTGCCCTACCTTCCTAATCATAACGAATCCTATACCTGTTATACCATTTTCTGCTGCTGTTGATATTACCCGATACTCATCTGACCAGAAATCCTTGTCTTCCTTCCACTTCACTGACCCATACTATATCTAGATTGAGCCTTTGCATTTCCCTTTTCAGATTTTCTAGTTTCCCTACCACGTTCAAGCTTCTGACATTCCACACCCCGACTCGTAGAACGTTATCCTTTCGTTGATTATTTAATCTTTTTCTCATGGTAACCTCCCCCTTGACAGTCCCCTCCCGGAGATCCGAATGGGGTACTATTCCGGAAACTTTTTCCAATGGAGAGATCATCATGACACTTCTTCAATTGCAGGCCACATGTCCTGTGGATACACGTTACTTGTCTTTAATGCAGTGGTTTCCATTGCCTTCTGCATCCTCATGTCGGTGATCATTGCTGATTCTTCCGCCTTTAGGGGCAATTTCCCACCCCTAGGACAAGAGAGTGCCCTGAACCTCTATCCGCTCCTCCGCCCTCTTTGACAAGGCCGTTGGTAGAATGAGGCTGACTTCTGATGCCGGAAGTCTTCGGCCGTCAATGCTGATTATTTATCAAAATTTTAGGCAGTGGCGGGGATCGAACCCGGGACCGAAGACGTATTGATTATCAATCAACGACGCTACACCTTTTTTTTTAAATTCTTTTTGTTCGATATTGTTCGTTCCGTTTGGTCTGGGCGGACGTCACAAGACATCCGTTCAAGTTCATCGTTGGATTCTTTGACTCAGTATTTTTATTACAGAGAGCACGCAACCCTCTGACCGAACACGCTGAGCTACCGTGCCGGCACCCCTAGACCACCTAGTGATCGATAATTAAGGAACTTCGTTCTACCACCTTTTTATTCATTTTTGGCTACATAATGGTGCATCTGAAGTGGCTCTATCACAATTGCTGGTAGATACATATCTACAGTTTGCGGACAGCTTTTGTTTAGTAACTGCGACACGATGCGCGACATAACATTCCAGGAGTGCGTACTCCGCGTCAATTTTCTTCACTTGATATTCTGTCATGTTTGTTTATCGTCGAAACAATAAAGAAGATTCCTTTTAATTCCATGTAGTTATCACAGAAATGACTCTTTATTCGCATAAAATGTTTTCCCGTAATTTCGAAGAGATATTCTTTGCATTTCTTGAGCGACAGTTGGATATTGATTTCCCCTCATTCCTTTTAACTTTTTCTTTAAGCAAGTAAAAGTGCACAATCTTTTAAAAAATTACTGAATATTTTTTATAGAACTGATCGTTATTGGATCAGAATATTCTCATTTTATTATAGTATGCTGGTATCACCAACACAGGCATTACATACAACGACATGTGATTTCATTCGTGTGTTCTTCGTAACGACTACACAAGAAGTGACTCTTTTCAGTATAACATACTGCATGATGTATTTTAGTTATGCAATTACTTTATTTTCGCGATGTCTTTTTTATTTACAGTAGAGTCACAGTTCTGAAACACTAAATTTCGGGATCCTCTTGCATGGCTGGCTTCCACGTAATCTACGTCTGCTGCAGCGATGGTTCTGCCGTTGGAATGCTGCGTCGGCAAGAAATGGAACAAAAATACACTTAAAATATATATTTTTCATATTATATATATATATATATATATATATATATCCTTAGCACATATTACATTAGTAATATGTCTCCGCCGGTCGGTGTGGCCGTGCGGTTCTAGGCGCTTCAGTCTGGAGCCGCGTGACCGCTACTGTCGCAGGTTCAAATCCTGCCTCGGGCATGGTTGTGTGTGATGTCCTTACGTTAGTTAGGTTTGAGTAGTTCTAAGTTCTAGGGGACTGATGACCACAGATGTTAAGTCCCGTAGTGCTCAGAGCCATTTGAATCACTTTTAATATGTTTTCTCACGTACACTCGCTTAGGCCGGAAGTACGGCAGTGTGAAATTTCCAGAGCCTTGTCACATTACTAATTAGTAACCATATTAAACTATTACAAGTAACTTAACGCCATAACATGTACCACAGCATAAAATGGGTAAATGACTTTGATTGAAAATCTGTCCGTCACCTTGATTTTAAATATAGTTACTTCTCAGTTAGAAATCAATGTAAGCGATGCAGTGTTAATACTTTTGTCTTTAACTTGTTTTTAGTGTTAGCTGATAAGCGATCATTGACTGCAGTCACAATAGCCACTTTTGGTGTGGCTACGTTCATGGGCACCTAAGGAAAAGATGTTTTACATTGTCTTACAGCATTCACACAATGGGCACAAGCCACATGGTTGCGATTGATAGCCTAGCGGAACCGCACGTGACCAAATTTAAGTTGTCTAGTGTGATTACCAAATCTGAACTGCAATGTAAAATGGAGTAAGATATTCGAAAAAAGTTTAAGCTGCATGCAAAGACGGGAAATATGCAACACGTATGAGAATCGAAAGGGACATTTTGAACTGAAGAACAAGAAATATGTTCCCGGATTATTTTCACCCCTGCTGTTCAATCTGTACATCGAAGAAACAATGGCGGAACTAAAAGATGGATTCAAGAGGTCATTAAAATTCAAGGTGAAAGACTATCACCGACACGACTCGTTGATGACATTGTTATCCTCATGGAAGTGAGAAAGACTTAGGAGACATACTGAACGAAATGAACTGTCTACTGAACGCAGACCATGTACTGGCAGTAAACTAGCAGGAAAGTGATTAGTGATACGGTGAACAACAAACTTGGGGAACGGGAAGTAGACTAAGTGAAGGATTCCCGTCACCTTGGCGAAAGAATAACGTATGACGGACGAAGCAAGGAAGATACAAAAAGAGGGCTAAAAAGGGCAAGCACGGCTTTCCTGGCCGAAGGAAGTCTACTAGTATCAAACAAAGGCCTTCAAAAAAATGTCTCTGAGCACTATGGGACTTAACTTCTGAGGTCATCAGTCCCCTAGAACTTAGAACTGCTTAAACCTAACTAACCTAAGGACTTCACACACATCCATGCCCAAGGGAGGATTCGAACCTGCGACCGTAGCGGTCGCGCGGTTCCAGAATGTAGCGCCTAGAACGGCTCGGCCAATCCGGTCAGCTCATTGGCCTTCATTTGAGGAAGACATTTCTGAGAATGGTCATCTGAAGTATAGCATTGTACGGAAGTCAGTCATGCACTATAGGGAAAACTGAGAAGAAAACAATCGAAGTATTTGAGATGCGCTACAGAAGGATGATGAAAATTACATATACTGATAAGAAAAGAGGATATTCTCCACAGAATTGGTAATAACAGAAATATGTGGAAAACTCTGACAAGAAGAAGGGACAGGATGATAGCCTGCTTGACAATTGCTAAGGAAGAGAGGCATTGTACGACATGAATACCCACAAAAATTGATGGACGACGAGAAGGGCTGCACATACACAAGAGCATATTTACGGAATAGTATATATACGTAATAGTACATTTATATTTATGACGAAATTGGTACCGATTTCACCACATGGGAAAGCAGGATAACAAATGTAAGTAACGTTCATGTTTGACACGTGTCGGGCTTCCAACATAAAGGTCGATATCAAACTCTCTGTAAGGAATAAGCCCTTCTCGGGGAGTAATGCACATTTTTTACCTGTTATTCAAGCTGGTTAAAAAAACGGCTCTGAGCACTATGGGACTCAACTTCTGAGGTCATCAGTCCCCTAGAACTTAGAACTAGTTAAACCTAACGAACCTAAGGACATGACACACATCCATGCCCGAGGCAGGATTGGAACCTGCGACCGTAGCGGTCTCGCGGTTCCAGACTGGAGCGCCTAGAACCGCACGGCCACTCCGGCCGGTCAAGCTGGTTACAAAACTATTGACGATCCTCGAGGGATATTGTCCCACTCCTCTCTGTAGGTGATCTTCAGTTCCTACTCGGTTCGAAGAGGGAGTGTTTGTTGAAAAACACGTCTGCTAAAAGCATTCAAGGCATATTATACATAATTTAGGTCCAAGGAGTAAGCAGCCCATTTCATACCTTCAGTATCTTCACTTTCCAATGTCCGACACACATGCGGTCCTGTGTGAGCGAGTATTGTTGTCCCTCAACAGAGAATAGGGACCTACAGCACCCCTAAATAGACTGACATGATCCAGAATAATCTTCCTGCAATACAGTTCTTCTGTAACGGAAGCTTGCGCGATGATATGCAGCAGTGTTCGGCCATTGTGCATAATGCCTGCACACACCAAACGCCTAGGCCATACCAATGACGTTCGTGAACATCCTGTGGTCTGCAACGTGGTTGACCTCTCTCTCCACGCTAACTAGTAGCCAGAATCACGAGCCACAGAGAAGCGGGATTCGTCGGAGAACATCGCTTTGGACCATTGTTGATGCCCCCTACACTAACGAACACATTCTCAACGATGGCGTGGTTTAAGTGAGATACATTTAACGGGATTCCGAGCGTACATACCAACCTGATTACTCGCCACGAAATAATTACACAGATATAGGTGTATAGGCAGCGGTTGCGAAGTCTGCATGATATAGCTAAGAGTGATATGTCTGTTGCTCTTCGCCACTAGGGCTACGCATCGATCGTCTTGTGGTGTGGTGGTCCATCTACGGCCACCGTCATACTTCGCCATAGCATTTCCCCTTCGGCATCCTTCCTTAATCGCGAGAGGACGCTTTTGGCTACAATAGGATCAGTTTGACTGGCTTTGAGGCATCCAACTGCTTTTCCACAACCGTAAGCACTCAAATGATCTCTTGCGGACTCGTTGCCGTGCCGTACGCAATGTCACACAAATACGTTCCAAAACAACCTTTGTTAAATACTGTTCTGCAGGACCTGTCGAACGCACAGAAAGTGCTCGTGCACGGGGTTCACTGCACTTAACACGTCCAGTCCCGTCACTAGTCGGATGTTACTTAGCAATTATCAGTTGTTCGTAGCAAATGAAAGTTGTTCCTTATCAAGCGTCAGTTCTTAGGAATTGTCAAGCAGTGTAGATATGATATCAGAGAATAACTTTGCCGGTCGCTGTGGCCAAGCGCTTATAGGCGCTTCAGTCCGGAACCGCGCTGCTGCTACGCTCGCAGGTTCGAATCCTGCCTCGGGCATGGATGTGTGTGATGTCCTTAGATTAGTTAGGTTTACGTAGTTCTAAATCTAGGGGACTGATGACCTCAGATGATAAGTCCCATAGTGCTCAGAGCCATTTGAACCATTTCTGAATAACTTTGCCGGCCGAGGTGGCCGAGCGGTTCTAGGCGCTACAGTCTGGAGCCGCGCGACCGCTACGGTCGCAGGTTCGAATCCTGCCTCAGGCATGGATGTGTGTGATGTCCTTAGGTTAGTTAGGTTTAAGTAGTTCTAAGTTCTAGGGGACTGATGACCTCAGCAGTGACGTCCCATAGTGCTCAGAGCCATTTGAACCATTTTTTTGAATAACTTTCGTGTTACTAGATGCGGCTGCAAAGGGTAAAAAGGATATTGGAAGACCTGGATTGTGATACGTCCAACAGAAACATGAGGACGTTCGGTGTGAGTGCTACTCTGAGACGAAGTTGGCACAGGAGAGGAAGTCGTGCCGGGCATCAAATAAACTGCATTTATAAGGGGCTTTCAAATGAAACCCGGTCGCTAGTAATTTTTTCATTATGCGTGGCCACAGTCATAGTATATTTCTTTAAAGTCAGCACCGCCATTAGACTGTAGTTTATTTACAGTGTTACATTTAGAGTTACACAATCATGATTTCGGCTTCAAAGCGCCATTATCAAGTGTTTTAAGTGCTATAAATTGCTTGGGATGGCATAGTGTCGTATTAAAATACACCATTAGACTCATTGTCTAAGAGTCAATATTTCTGGCAGAGCCTACTGCTTTGTTTCATTACAGTGTACACCATCTTGACTGAATGTCATAAATGTAATGAAACAAAGCAGTAGGCTCTGCCAGAAATAATGGCTCTTAGACAATGTGTCTAATAGTGTATTTTAATACGACAGTATGCCATCCTAAGCAATTTATAACACTTAAAACACTTGATAATGGCACTTTGAAGCCGAAATCATGATTGTGTAAGTGTAAATGTAACACTGTATATAAACAGCAGTCTAATGCCGGTCACTAGTTAGTGTTACGTAGTGGTAACGATTCTATTTACTCAAAATGTAGTTATGCACAGTACACATACTCAAGAATTGTTTCCGAAACTGTTGGCACATTTATCCCATTGCGACACTAGGCGGTCAATTCCATCCTTGGATAAGCTAGTAGGCTGCAGTCGGATCCACGCCTGGACCCAGTCACACGCTTCGTCGTCCGTTGCGAATCGATCTCCGCGAATAGCTTGTTTTAGAGGTCCAAACACTTGAGAGTCACACGGTGAAAGATCGGGACTGTAAGGTGGATGTTGCAGCGTTTCTCAGCGAAACTGCTGCAATATCGTTTTGACCCAGTGTGCACAGATTTTTCGAAAGTTCAAGTCTTGATGCATTATGGTATGGGCGGTGCCCACGCTAATTCCCAGTAAACGATGGATCTCGTCCACGGTGATTCTGCGCCTGTCCAAGACTAAAGCATTCACTTCCGCAAATATTTTCAGTGTGATGACACGGTGAGCCTGTAAAGAACGAGCATCGTCTTCCAGTGACTCGCGCCCCTAAAGGAGTCGTTTGCGCCATTCCACAACACTTGAACGGCTCAGACTGTACTCTCCGTACACAGCCTCCATCCGTCGACACATTTGACGGTCTCCAACTCCCTCCGCGGCCAAAAATCGAATCATCCATCATTGCTCCTGTTTACTCGCCTGGATGTTCGGTAGTGGACGATAACTTGTGAGACCACCTTCTCTTCGGCGTGAAACCACACTGGCGCTATGCAACATCAAACGGTGCGCACGCGTCAGTCTCTCTACCAACAGATGGCGCCGCCATACCCGCAGTTATGTGGCGCCACCCTACGAAGGCAAAAAAGGTAAACGCACTGACCAGGTTTTATTTGAATGAACCTTATATGTTTGTATTACCATGGTTTTAATAGCTGCAGTTTGCCTCTTACTTTTTGAGAATTCTTTGTTCTCTTGGTCTATATCCGTTTTGGGGACATAAAGGTTATCTTTGTGGAACCGTAATTATCTGTTCCTGTTCCTTTGGCTACATGACAGCTGTCATTCGTACAGTGTAATGATGTTTTATCACGTTCGTGACCAACTGTCAACCCCATAAAAGTAGGACTCCGTTCTTCGAACTCTGTGGAGTACCTGAGACCCTCCAGATTGGCACTGAGATACGTGACGAGGTTTGCTCCTTACTTTGCAGGTTGTCCTGGAAGGCACTATTTGTTGCGTGAATCTGATGCTCCGCTGTAGATAACCGTTTATAACTATAGTATGTATGTGATGTGTTCTTTCGGTTATGTCCGTAAGAACAGTCATCACATGAGGTTGGCGGGTGATCCGTTTAGTACAGATGGACATCACATTAGATCTCTTACGGAATCGGCTAAATGTTGCAAGTAATAAGGATAATGGGCGGGGGCACTACGTCAGTACTGTGCCGATAAGTTGAGAATTTGGTTCAGACGGGAGGCATGATAGGGTAGTCCGTTCCGTTGCGCTGCTGATTACGTCCGTACGGCCTGGTGGTCGCCGGCACAGTAACCCAGCCTGTTCCTTCGTGACAAGTCTGGTTATCCTGTGTGGAAAGGAAGAGCGAAATATTCGACGATGAACTTGCATGGCTGTCGTTTGACGTCCACCCAGACCAAATCCCGAGAACAAAGACGAACAAAATGAAAAAAATAAAATAAAAACAGTGGTCAGAGCATCTGCCTAGCGAGCAGGCAGATCCGGGTCCGAATCCTGGTCCGGCACAAATTTTCAGCATTCCCTATTAATGTATTTCAATGACCAATAGCAGCTAAATGTCACTGATCCCTTTGTGTCTCTTAACTATAGGCTATGACATACATTCAGAGAGTGATAACGACCACAGACTTTATCTGAAGAAATTACTCATTCTGGTATCTGGATATTATTTTCGTACGTCTCAAAGATGCCACCTTTTGATGCTGAACTTTCTTCTAGCTATTTAAAATTGCTGCTACTTAAGTTTTGTTTACTGTCGTGTTTTAACCACCTCTTCATAACATATTTTCAACCATCAATCATTTATTAAAATCGTTCGCTTTCGACCCATTTTTAATTATTTCAGTTTCTCCTCCTCTGGTTCCACCAGGATATACTTCTCAGACGACGTGGTGTTGGATACGTAATTTTTAGATTAATAAATCTCGCCAATTTGTCACAAGTACTGTAGATCTTGTCGTAAACTAGTATTTCCTTTACTTGTAGCTTCCCTTCAGCAAGTATGTTCATACTTAGCTGAAGTTTTCACTTCTTTTAACCTATTTTTATCTTCTTTTTAACCAGTTTTTATCTTCAACAAGTTTCATTTCGATAGCTCTACAACCGTTTTTTATTTTTGCCTCATTAACTGCATTTCTATACTACATTTGATGCATATTCCACTCCTCAGTTCTTGTAAGTGATTGTATCATAAGACGAGAAGGCCTACGTCGCCTACGAATCTGGCCATTGATATGCGCCCTTACCCCTCACTTCGTCTGAAATAAACTTACGTTCACGTCATTGCCCCTTCACGTGCGTGTGTGCCCATGTCCCCTTAGTGGCGGGCTTTTGGCCTCAGCACTCTTACAGGTACCACTTTTTTTTTTTTTTACGATCCCTTCAACAGTTTCCTCTTCAAAGCCTCTGCCTCGTTTCTTTTTGAATGACTAAAATATTCGTCGTGCTGTGATATAATTTTGCAGGTACGTTTAGTGGTAATTTTGGATACTGTCTACAAAATGTATCGTGAAAAAAGAACTAAAGAAGTAGTAAACTGAAAGGACCTGCTCGACGTTACAGTTTCACTGCATGGGAGCGACAGATGTAGTAAGTGGTAAACATTTTTCCTTTCGTCAGTTTGAGGGATGGTGGTTGATAGCAAGAACAAGGTTTGAAATTGTGCGTTACGTTTGTTGCAAGTCTCCAAGCGCTCTGATCCTCCAATAATGGATGAATAAGTCTAGGTATCTGTATCTCCAGCGTTATAGGCGACGAAACGTATAAATGTGGTACCATGCCACGTAGTGAAGCCTCTAGTAACGCAGGATTTATGATCAAGGTATGTTATAGACTTTCGGATAGTAGTGTAATTTTATTATGTCGTTCTTACCATGTTTTGTAACATCTGCTATATATTTTTCTTCGGGGTGATCTGATAACAGACGAGCCGTCCAAAACTGGTCATCAGTGAGCAAATAAACTTCCTACGCATTTAAGACTGTTTCTGCAACAGTTGTTGTAAAGCCAGGATAATTCCCGCAGCGGGAGTTCAGCTGCCTCCAGGCACATATGCAGTTTCCAACTGCAATACTTCACGCACTGTGTTAAACCTTTAACAAAAGTTTCTACATGCTGCTAAGTAGATTATGACAGCATTTTCAATTTTTACATTAGACCAATAACTGTATGAAATACTGAAAATCAAATTTTTGTCGTCCCTGGAAACCGTCAGAAGGCAACCTGCAAGTGGACTTTTGCCCCCGGATAGCCGTTTCGTAATACGGATCACGCAGTAGCATTCCGAGGAAACACGCAGAATCACTGAATCCGATGACGCCTCAATCTTCACCTGTTTCAGCGGTGGTGAATCCACATGTTCCCACAGCATACTTTGGTCCTTCATCTCGACGTCATAGCGATATACTCAGCACTCGTTCAAGGTGAGTAGGCTGAAGTCATACCAGTGGCCCGACACAACTGCATGCAGCATTTCCGCTGCTGCCTCTGTTCGCTGAGCCTTATGAATGGTTGTGACCAATCGGGGAAACCAGTGAGCGGCAACCTTCATCTAGTTCAAAAGTCATGAAAGATGTAAAAACATCCATATGTGATTTAATTTTGTCGATTTTCGTCTCGATTGTGATTCGGCGCCATTAGTAATATAATCAACCTGCAGCTATCCACAGATGTCCTGCGTGAGCTATGATTATCATATGGTAGCGAAACGTGGTGTATATTTCTAGTACGTTAATGCAGAATCTATGTAGGCAGCAAAAAATAAAACAAAAAAAAATAGTTTCACTTTTGGACAGTAGGTGCAAACCTGGCGCGGTGAACGCAAGAAAGACGTATAGGAATGTTTCCACACGTAATTAATTAAGAACGCGACATGCGATGGAAAGATCAGACATAAGCTTAACGTTGACTTTATCATTAACCGCCGCTTACACAATATGCTCGAGATGAGCACTGGAGACGTCGACGAGATGTTGCCGCCACATTTACACCTGGTGGCCAAAATTGGAACTGATTTTTTTCCAGTTCAAATCGGTTCCACATCAACGCATTAGCACATCTACGAAGTTCCCCTGCCATACGATGATTACAACCCACACTGGGCCTCCTTAAATAGCTGCACTTTAATTATTACTACTCGGTACGTCCGTTGCGATTCCTCGTTCTTCACAGAGAAATGGTCTGCCGCTTTGTTCTTCGTCATTCAGACTTGTTTGGTGACAGTGAAAGCGTCTGTGTCATCGAACCACTGTGCCTCATGATGATACATTGTTGCCATACACTAACGTCAACTCATCATCGGTTGTTGCTGTGATGATCTCCCTTGAAATGCAGAAAATGGAAATATCGCGCGATACGCCACTTATGCCTCCTCTAGAGGTGTGCCACGATACTGTGACGCAGGAATTTTATTTTGTAGAAGAGCTACATACATATACATGAAAACAAACAAAAAAAGTACGTAGCTATTTTTTCGACGTGAACATTGCAAATTTACGACCACCCGTCGTACTGTACCTCATGCCCAGTACCCACAAAACTAGGGGCTGGAAGTCGCTCATTCTAAAGTGGCATGATCTTCAGGACCATTTCACCTGTCACTTCTCATGAATCGGTCCTGCCTGATCACGGAGCGTAGTCTTTCACTAAATGGTTCAAATGGCTCTGAGTACTATGGGACGTAACATCTGTGGTTATCAGTCCCCTAGGACTTAGAACTACTTAAACCTAACTAACCTAAGGACATCACACAATCCATGCCCGAGGCAGGATTCGAACCTGCGACCGTAGCAGTCGCGCGGTTCCGGACTGAGCGCCTAGAACCGCGAGACCACCGCGGCCAGCAGTCTTTCACTGATGTCCTACAATCAATACAGTATATCACGGAGCGAGGTTCCTTAGTGGTTAAGACAGTCTACTTGTATTTTGGTGAATTAGAAATTCAAAGTGCCAACCGATCATAATAATTTTGGTATTACGTGATTTCCGACAAATGTCGGAATAGTTTCATTGAAGATGCGGCAGCTGATTTCCATCCCCATCGTTTTCCAATCGTCCTTGAGGAGAAATTGAAACACAATCTTTCTTTTCTGTTGACAAATCGAATTAGTAATTACAATGAACAGTGATTAAAATGATGAGTTCGAGCCTCCTGATAAACTAAACATTTCCATTTGGTGGTGTGAGACACAGAGGTAGCCGGTCTGAACTGACTGGTGGAAGAAATTTCAAACTGACAGCGTGAGGAAATATATCCAGTAATAAAGCTGGGATGCCAAGATAAATGATTTAGTGTGTGAAACGCAGGAACGTGTGTCATCGTCATAGTTGTTGATTGTTGTGTATATGCATTGAAGGGGCAATGACGTGAACGTAAGATTATTTCAGACGAGGAAAATTGTGAGGGAAGATGGAGGGGTAATTGTGCATATACACTGACCACGTGCCGACGTCGATTCGTCACCGCACGCCTTCGTGCTGAAAACAGAGAATCAGGGGCTTCAGAAGAAGAGGAATGGGATATAACGCTTTTTCTGGCAGCGGGCGACGGAAACTCGACAAAGAACGGCACAAGTATACGAAGGTTGCTGCATGTCTGGTGCAAGGGTCGAGGCACGGCGCTAAGCGATTCAAGGTAGGACGGAGGTCCTTGCCAGAATACGCACAACCTTAAACGCCACTCCGCATTCCCGACAGCACGTCCAGCACGTGCATGCCCTTATTTTTAAGAACCGGCGAGCTACGATGACAACCATTTCCCCAGAGATCGGACTGAGCGACGAAATCGCAACGGAAAAGCGGTGTCCTCCGTACACCTGTACGATGAATTTTTGTTCACCGCTCACCTTCCTCTGCAAGGAAACGCAGTACACAGCTTTGTTCTTCTCTTGAAGTCTCCATTTTCCTGTTTTCAGCACGACTGAGTGCAGAGGTTGGTAGACCCGTGCAAATGGTCGGCGTATCGTCTCGTGGGTGTGCACCCATGTCTGCCTAGCGGCGAATCGGGGCCTTCAGTGCTCTTAAAGTGAGCAGTCCTTCTTCCCTGGGCATTGCCTTTACGATGCCTCCAGTGCATTGGTTCCCAAATTGGGGGTTATTAATCTCCTAAGGGGTAAAACGTAATTTTCTGAGGGGTAAAAATATGGATTGAACTGTGTTTCGCTTACGGGACCAAATCACTTGTAACATATGACTAATTGTTGTGGGGGTTACTGATTGTGATACGTGTGTATGAACATCTTTTTCACGTAAACCACCCAATACGCACACACACTTTGGGCTTTGGACGCTGCATCTATGACAGTAAAATTGAGACTTGTACGTCACAAATGCTTAAATATCTTATGAAAATGCCTTCTCCGAGTTGTGGGTAGTTCCCACAACAGATCAGAAATTGCTTCGTTATTCACTTCGCAAAAATAAGCGAAATGATTGACAACTCAATAGCAACTACTTAATGGTGCCGTACTGCTATGGGGCCTACAATTATTATTATTATTATCAGACACAAAGCACTGGAATCCATTTCAGAAGCAAGGATTCCAGCAATATAGTGATCTAAAAAAATTGGGTCTAAGTGTACACGTTTTAATTCAGTATATTTTAATTTGAGACGCAAGAGGTAGGGAGAGGAGTGGTGAAGAGGAAGCATGTTATGTAACAAGCATTTACCTCACTGCTGATAGTCAGCATTCTTTTGTGAGAAGTAGTTTTGGGTAACATTCCCAATGCACTGAGAATTGCTCTAAGATTCTATAAAAATGTGGTTCTACAGAAGTCGTACCTACTGGGTGTTTCCCTAAGAGTGTGTAAAAATTTAATAGGACATAGAAGACGCTCCTCTGAACGATTTGAGGTGGCGTACCTGGATCGGTGAAACAAGGTTAAGGACATGAGAGTACTGTGTATTTCTTTATTTACTTTAACTATAGTTAACTTGAGAGGTGGCATGAGCCCCCTCTCATATTTCTATCTTACGATTCTCCTCTCTAGTTGCATGCGGTGGAGGGTTGCTTTTCCTTAACACGCGTACTTCCCACGCAGCGTCTCTCGTCACCCGGGTGGGCCGGTGACAGGCGGGCTCTGTGGAACTGGAGAGAGTTAAGCCGACGTGTGTGAGGCAGTCGAGTGAATGCTTTTCAGACGCCGACATTGTCAAGAGACACGCCCGCTGGGGTGTGAAGTAGCGGCTGGGCTAGAGGTTCCGTTACTTCAGAGAAACTTTGCGAAAACACTTTCTGGCGGGCTACCAGCGAGGCGTGGGAATGACTTGTGTACCCACGCAGTTGTGGCGGGAAAATTCCCGCACTTTCTGCAAAATCAGCACAGAAATTGGCGCCAAGAATCTCCATTGGTGGAATGGTAGTGCTCCGGCAATGGAGTGGAATTTCCGCCGGTTTTCGAGTTGCTGATTGGAACGTAACCACGGCCACTGTCGTGGGGGCGGGAATGTTCGGTGTTCGGCCTGTACGGGTGCTCTGAGTAGTCGGCAGTCGCCTTTCGGTCGAGGACGTCGGAGCAACCAGCCCTCGCCTGCGGTACGCCAGATCGTGTTCTGGGAGATAAGAAGACTGTTGGTAATGTACGTCCGCAGCACCGGCAGATAGGGATTTTCCTAGGTGATAATCAGAGCTCAGCAGAGCGCGCCTGTTCATCCTTTTCTAACTTTGTTCAGTTTCGAGTAGCAGCAATTACTATTGGGTTAGCTGTGTGTCTCTCTTGAGATTTGAGTAGAAAGGAATTGGCTCCACATACCACTTCGTCTTAAACCTCACGATCTAAGTTAGGGACAACTTCACCTTTACTGTGTTTGTATGAATCTCCAATTTTAGCCAATTTGATGTTTTATATTTCCTGTGTCTCTTTTACTATTCTGCGTTTAATCTTAATAAATCATATTGTTATTTTGGACAGAACTTTCTTTCTGTTAATCAATAGAGCAACCCTATCATTCCTCACTATGCTAATGAAACCTTTGTTTATTTAACTTATTTATCAAATTAAATTATTGCAGGTGCCAAACTCTCTTCTACTCCACTAGCAGGGTTGATTAGAGTCATTTCGCATATTTGTTTTATCCTTGTGCAACAGCAAAAGTCGGAGTTAGAATAGGGGGGGCTTAGAGCATGATTTACACATGTGGATTCTAGTAGAATTTAGTGATAAATACACTATTAGCCCCGGCACCTCGCATAATATGGCGACCCTTGGCCTCGGATCTTTCCTGTGAATCTCTGATAAACAAACAGGATTCTTAGTAGGAACATTCAATTTTTTTTCTCTCTATTTTTTTTAATGATTAATACCCAAGTTTTTTTTTTGGTAGTTCCGCGTTTAGTTTTAAGTAGCGGCGCATGACTACAGTTTTTGTTTTCAGTGTATATATTTTTTGTTCATTGTTTTTTTTGTGTTTCGCTGATGTGGTGTCTGTACCGCATCGCACTTTGTCGGATTTGTGTGCGGTTTCTGTACCACATCAAATTGTGTTTGTGATTACAGCGTTGGAACAGCGTTGTTGAAATTTTATGTTTATGTGTAAAAAATATATGGAGTAGATTAATTTTATTGTGCATTTTAGATGAATTTGTTTTTATGAATGATAACGAGAAGTAAGGCACGACTATTATCGGGCGAAGCTAAAACAAAAGAGGATAGCATAATGGATAAGGGGCAGTTTACTGACGGGAATAGGTTCGGAGATGAGATGGGCACATTTTTAGCAGGACAGGACGCCAGGGGCATTGATGAGGAAGGTGATTTGGACGCGATCTCAGAGCTGCGTTGCGGCCGTGATTATGATAGTGAAGTAGAGGATGAAACAGAGACAGGCACACAGGTCGAGACGGTAGCAGAAGTTTATAGTCAAACGAACGAGTGCAGACAGAGGCCAGCTCGGTCACGTCAGAGCTCTAGCGCCCGGGTGTCCAGAGTTACATCGCCCATGTTTGAAGAGGATCAAGAAGATGACGTAAACCCAATACTGAGCTTCCTACGATCAATGAAAGAAGAAGCTGACGAACAGCGTAAGAAGCAGGAAGAAGTTGACGAACAGCGTAAGAGGGAGAAGGAAGAAGAGGAGAAACAACGTAAGAAGGAGAAGGAAGAAGCTGACGAACAGCGTAAGAGGGAGAAGGAAGAAGAGGAGAAACAACGTAAGAAGGAGAAGGAAGAAGCTGACGAACAGCGTAAGAAGGAGAAGGAAGAAGAGGAGAAACAACGTAAGAAGGAGAAGGAAGAAGAGGAGAAACAACGTAAGAAGGAGAAGGAAGAAGCTGACGAACAGCGTAAGAAGGACACGGAGGCAATAATTTCGCATATAGGGGAAATTCGTGGGGAATTATTAACAATAAAGAAAGAATGTGGAGAAGCAAAACAAATGTCAACGGTAGCACAAAAAGTAGCAGGCCTTGCCAAAACTGCAGCAACAGGGGCAATGAAAGTCGCGGAAGCAACTTCTAAACTCGCAGGGCGCTTGCGACGTACAACACAATCCCACTCAAAATCCCTAGCATTCTTAAAAACTCAAGGTAATATCGCGGTTGCGAACTCCACGAAACGAATGGAAGAAGTAGAGAGGCGGATAGCAAAACTAGAGCAAAACGGGCACACGAGCACTGCGCGTTCGGATACCCATGATGGAGTACACAGAATTGTGTCTCCGAGGAAAAGCCCGCCGTGCTCTAGCCCAGTGACAGAGTGCGGAACTAACAATGCACACGCAGAAACAGCAAGTAATAGCTCCAATAATTATAGCCCACTTAGGAGAGTGAATTCTGAGTGCCACTTCCACTGTGATACAGAGGTTGCACATCACAGTTATCAGCAAGATAGAACAGGACACTCAGCAGACGTGCAAGTATCGGAAACGAGTGACAACACCAGTGCGAGGATCAGACAGGATTTTGATCACAATCACTTCCTGTCGATACTGAAATTCCAGAAGTTCAAAGAAAATGGAGGGTCGATGCATCCGAAGAGCTGGGTGATGCAGTTTACAAATTCATTACCGGCATCATGGCCAACCCAGGCAAAATTAGAATTCATGTGTGGACACATCGAAGGCCAAGCCGCGGAAAAGATGCGGGGTGTGGCAGTGACGTGTCGGACTTATCAGGAATTTGTTGGTGCATTCCTGCGGACCTACTGGTCAAAGGAAACGCAAGATAGGATTAAAGAGGAAATAATATTTTGTCCTGAACTGGAAGTGTCCGGGCATAGGAGCGCAACCAAATTTCTTGATGATTTACTCAAGAAGAATCAATTTTTAGATAGTCCATATAGTAACGGAGAAATCATTAAATTTTGCTTTTCCAAATTGCCAGTTAGGTACCAACAGACACTTGTCGGCAAGTGTGGAGCTGACATAGAAGCATTCAAGATTCTATTGCGCGAACTCGAAGTAGTCTTTGATAAACAAGACGCAAAGGACAGGAAGAAGGGGCAAAGTAACAAATACCACCGGCCAGGAACAGAAGACGACAGCAGATTGCATAATCGCACTGGTCAGTTAGGAAACCAGGGTTACGGAAGTCAAGGTTACGCTATTCAAGGTTATGGAAACCAAAGACACGGAAACCAGAACGTCAGGGAGCAGGGTCAATCTAGACAAGGAATCTGGGATAGAAGGAATAACGAACGGCAAAGCGACCGTAATTGGAGAGAGCGAAACCAAGGACAACGGTGGAACCAGGAGATTGAAACCAGACCCGCAAATCCTAATGCACGTCAGAGGAGGGGGAGCCTAACTAGGGATTGACGCCAGACTAGTGCGAACACAGGCCGCCGGAATTTCGCACGTAATCTCGGACCTGGCCAACTACGGATGATACATTACGAAGATTTATCAGAAATCCTGCTCGAGGAACATAAAGCAACTCCTCGACATGATCGGCAGCCTCTTATCACAGTAGCAATAGCTGAAAAGAGTCTGAATGCGATAATAGATAGTGGAAGCTACATAACAGCAATATCTGAGGCAGCATACAAGAGGTGCTCTCAGGAGATGGACTGGCCTGTCCTATCGGTTAAGAAAACCAAAATAAAAGGGGCATTAGCGGGTAAATGTACGGAGGTCACCCAACAAACAAGACTGGAATTCTCCTGCCAAGGACACAAAATAGAGTCTAACTTCTGGATCGTGCCAAATCTGGCGATCGACATGATAATAGGAACGGACTTCCTAAATGAACATGAAGCGATAGTTGATCTAGGACGAGGTGAAGTGGTTTTGAGGAAAGGGAATCCCGTCCACATTAAGTTCGACGATCAGCTGATCCCAGCTCAACTACCGTCTAACTGTGTTCGGATAAACTATGCGTGTCTGAAAGACAGAAAGGAAGAACAGGACGACGTTGCGGATAGGGGAGAGGACACGGATGAGAATGAAGTCGGAATAATGGGAGAAATAAAGGAGAAAATAGGAGAAAAAGTGGAAGCAATAAAGAATATAAGGGGCGAACACCGCAAAGAACTTCATAAATTACTAGTAGAACATGCGGAGGTCTTCCTTCCCAAGACAGGATCAATAAAGAACTTCCAATATGAATTTCGTGTACGTCCGCACAACCAGTTTCGTGTGCCACCCTATCCAATCCCCTTGGCATATCGACAGAAAGTAGCAGCTGAAATTACGCGAATGCTGAGTGAAGGAATAATAGAACCTACGGCTTCAGCCTATAATAACCCGTTAAGAGTAGTCGAGAAGGCAGATGGTAGTATTCGTTTAGTCTTGGACTCGCGACAAATTAATACCATAATAGAACCCGAAACAGACAGACCGGAACGATTAGAGGAACTCTTACAAAACTTCCATGGAATATCAATCTTCTCATCAGTTGATCTAAAATCGAGTTTCTGGCAGATCGAGCTCCATCCAAATTGCAGACAGTACACAGCCTTTTTAGCATTTGGAAGATGTTACCGGTTTCGTCGTCTACCATTTGGTTTGAACGTTTCATCTGCCGCATTCATTCGGGGGCTGGACGGCATACTAAGCGATAATTTGAAACGTCATGTCACCAGCTATGTGGACGATTTGCTGATCGCGGAGAAATCTTGGGGAGAGCACAATGCGGTCCTCGGTGAACTCCTAGCGACATTCAAGGAATACGGTGTGACTATCAATATCGAAAAATCGAATTTTGGGACGTCCTCTGTGAAATTTCTAGGACATATCATCACGGGTGAGGGCATTGCGCCAAATCCCGAAAAGATCGAAGCGATTGAAAAGTTTCCCATTCCTACGACAAAGAAGCAGTTAAGGGGGTTCTTGGGGATCATAAATTTTTACAACCGCTTTATACATGTCAAAACTCAGAGCAGTCCTCGGTTGCATCAACTTACAGGAAAGAAGATTCCTTGGGAATGGGATGAGGCGGCCGAATCCGAATGGAAAACATTAAAATTCGCATTATTACAAGCACCCATCCTATCACACCCTAATTTAGCTGAAGAGCTTTGCATAGTAACGGACAGTTCATACTCCGGTCTGGGTGTCATGGTGTTCCAAGACTATGTACATGAAGGAAACAGGGTGTGGAAGACAATTGCGTTTGCTAGCAGAGTACTAGCCAAGAGTGAGAGGAAGTACTCAGTAACCGAGTTAGAGGCGCTGGCTATTGTATGGGCGTTTGAAAAATTCAGATACCTTCTGTTTGGTCGCCAGACGAAAGTCTACACAGACCACAAGGCACTCGAGTTCTTGATGACTGCAAAGCTTAATCACAGGCGGCTCATTAGGTGGGCATCATATCTACAGCAGTACAACTTTTCGATAGAATATATCCCCGGCAGTCAGAACATTATTGCAGACGCCTTATCACGGTCACCGATCGGATTTGAGCACAACATGGAAGAAGATCTAGAGGAAAATCACTACTGCCTTTACTATATGCAGAAAGTAGCCTTTGAGAATTTTATTACCTGTAGTATGCAGGACATCAAGAAGGAGCAAGACAAGGACCCTGCCCTAGTGTTATTGAAGCAGAAATGGATAGACAGAAGACACGCCACCATCAGGCAGTTCTACCTCTTGCGTAAAGGCATAATTTTCCACCGAAATTATACCAATGACACTGAATGGGGGGTATGCATCCCTGAACACCTAATAAACAAGGTTATATGGCATACTCACCTTAGCTATGGACACTTCGGACCACGCAAGTGCAATCTCAAGCTAAGGACCATGTGTTACTTTCGAAACATGGAGCGTCGAATTCGGAGGGTACTGTCGGTGTGTAAAGACTGCCAAAAGGCTAAGCACACCACTGTGAGCATGCAGGCACCATTATACCCAATCGTACCGACCAAATTAAGACAATTAGCAGCAACAGATTTGATGGGACCTTTGCCAAGAACAAGAAGAGGATATACTTACGTATTAGTGTTTGTTGAACTAACGTCCAAATACGTTACCTTTACGCCACTGAAGAGGGCGACAGGACGAACTGTATCACGAGCCCTCATCCGGGATTTCCTACCACAGGTTGGTCATGTGAGTAGAATCATTTCTGATAACGGGCCACAGTTTAAGTCAAAAACATGGAAGGAGACGTTGCGTCGATGTAAAATTGATCCCATTTTTATATCTTCACACCATCCGAGCTCGAATGCTGCAGAACGGGTTATTAAAGAACTCGGAAACTTGTGCCGGTTGTACTGTAACAAACAGCACACGACATGGGACGTTTTCCTTAAAGACTTCCAGGAGGTGATCAATGAGGCACCCCATGGGATAACAAAATTGGCACCCATTACAGTACTAAAAAACTGGATTCCTAAGGACTTGATAACCAAGGTCGTAAACTTCCCACCAAGGGCGCGAACGCAGCACCAAGCCATAGTGGATTTGGCTCTCAAGAGGATACGGGCTGCAGCAGAGGTCAGGAAGAGACGTGCCGACAGGGGAGCTCGTCTACGACACTTCCAAGTTGGACAAAAGGTGCTCGTTAAGTCTTTCCGACTTTCGAACAAACAAAAAATGAAATGCCAAAAATTCTATTCTGTTTACAACGGCCCGTACCGTATAAGGAGAGCAGCTCACCACAATGCTTATGAATTGGAGACGCTGAAAGGAAAGAAGTCCATAGGACTCCACCACATATCTCACATAAAGGAGTTCGTAGAATAGTAGTAGTGTAAGAAATGTACATAGTAGAATAGGCAAATATATGAACCTTTGTTCGGGGAACAATAATCGTTACATTAATAGATTAAGACTGCTAAAGTATTAACACGCTGCGTTGTCTTGCATAAGAATTTACTGCTGCTATCCTCTTTTTGTTTATGTTTGCGATCTCCAATGTCGATGGAGTAGGAGACACTACCTTTTCATGAGCAATGTTTTTGTCCTTTCCTATCTGGTGTCCATGTTAAGGGATAAGGATGAGTGACGAGACGTCGCACAAACGGGCGCATACAAGAACGTGCTCTTAGAAGCGTTCTGAGAGGTCGTGATACGCTCCATAGCGGCCACAACCAGTTCGTGAGACGTTCATACCAATGCTTGCAGGCACGCGTCAGTGCACTGCACGATTGTGGTATATTGCGCGATTTCGAGGGTGAATATGGGCAGTATAGTTTTTGCAGAGCTGCGCCGGTATCGTTGTCTTGCAAGTCGGGGTGAACCTGTGAGCATTTGACTCTAATGGTGCCCTAGACGAGAGAAATGAGGGCAGAAAAGCCTACCATGCTAATGTGCTGGTTGGGGATTTAGCGTGCTGCTCGTTTTTGTCACAGATGAATCACCAAGGAATTGTACTTGGATATTCGTGACATACTGTGTAGCTGGCGTGTGTTGGGTGTCTGAATCCTCAACAGCAACCAGTCCTGGCTTGGTCATATTACATTGCTTCTGGAAAGGTGTACTTCGATCGCGAAAACCGCTTCACATAGAGAAGGAAGTTGCAACTATAAATTTATTGTCATGTATAGCCATGGCTAACCCAGTCTCTGGAGTTTCAGTGAGGCGTAATGAAAACTCGAAGGTCATGTCGTACGGCGCGCACATCACTGTCGTCAATAGCGGCGAGCAGCAAGACACCTCAGCGTAACAGGAACTATGTAAGGGTATTGTATAAGGTAAATAAAAAAAAAAAAAAATAAATAAATAAATAAAATAAATAAATAAATAAATAAAAGGGAAAGTACGATACTAGGATAAGTTAAACTGTAGGATTTAACAATAACTAGATTAATATTGTGGGGGTTTTCTACCACAAGTGTGGCGCGCGCCTGTTGAGTTGCTATTTTTCAGGTCACCAAACCACAGACCCGAGATGGAGGGACGACGGGCGAGCGAAAGTAGCGTAGTTGCATGTTCTTTATAGCACAGTAAAACTTAGACCTGCATAACAACATAATTTAATTAAAAGACGTAGAATGTAGATCGTTGGGATATGGTAGTTAATTCTTGAAGCATGTCTACTGTCGATCTATATAATTAATAGTAATATTAGTGCGGGCCCGCACATTTAGTTGTTCATCCATTACAAAGCATCAGTTATCACACACCATGTACTTACTGAGATCGGTCTCTACACGTATATCAAAATAAATTATTTCCATGTCTAGATTAGATGTTATAATGATTGCCATAGATTAATAACTATAAAAGTAAAATAAGAGTGTCTGAAATGACAGACCATCAATGTTTCATTATGTAAATTTATTATAACATAGAAGGTCATGGGAAAAAGTTAGGCATAAGACTTTTGTAAGAATTGTACAGATGACGAGGAACGTGGCAATGCAGAGGCCAGCCAGCGCAAAAACAAGAGGTCTTCGGCTACCTGCTAGAGGGCGAGCGTCCCGTCCTACACGCTGACAGTCACCCGGCTGCCTACCTGAGGGATTACACGGGACCCTCGCCCCGCCACAAGCGAAAGTGGGGCTGGCCGTTGACCCTGACACGCGACAGCCTGCTAGCTCTCCGGACGCGGCAGCCGCTTGGAGGGATTCCCTGCGGCAGACCACGTTGTCGTGAGTACACGAAGAACATCACATATCGTGTCAGAACCTGCGCCTCATGTGCCTCAGGACAGAAAGGGACGCTCTATACTCACCTGTTTGGGTTTTTACAACTCACTAGCATTGGCCGATCTGCATACACAAAGCAGTATCGTGCCACACTAACAAATGTATGGTCTCATGTCTTACTTCTCCTCTCTATTAGAGAGCAGTTTTTAACAATAGTCGCTCCTAGTTCGATCCTGTATGGATGACCTCACACACTTGTGGAGTCACTCCACGTGCCATCATCCCTCGTCGAACTGCAATATTGGGAAACATAAAGTTCTGTCCAGCGAGAGAAGAGACCTAGACTAGTGATGTATCCCAACGAGTAGACCTCAGAGACAATTAATCGACGTGAGGAGAGCCTATCACTGTGTCTTCCTACCATACGGCCGTGATCATATGCGTGGGTCTGACTACAATCTCAACAGCGTACTGCAGACACTCCAGAACTCCCTATTGCTGTTGCCACAACGTAGCAACTACAACCGACGTTTAGCCTTATGTGATGTCAGTACAGTGGAATCAGTGAAGTGCCACGGATATTTCTAACAATGTGATTTAGTGCCTCATTCTCAGCACAGTCGTGAACTTTGTGCAATGTGCACGCACAATTTGATGCCCCATGAACCTTGTTTTTTTTTGTTTTTCTTAAATTTCTTTCTCTTATGTTGTTTCTGTAATGTATGTTATACCTTGTATGCGTTTGTGTTTTACACTGTAATTCTTATTACAGATTACTGTATTGTTCTCCACATCATGTTTTTTTTGTATTTTGTGTTTATTGTTGTGTGTATGCTAACAGTGTGCCTGAAGTCCCCATAAACTGAAGCAGATACCACCACTGTCATTGTGAATGGACCATCAGTTCAGGGAACATTTTGTAAAGGTTATTCTTGCTGCAGGGAGACAGAATGAATCGGAGGTTGTAACTAGATTCTGAAAACTCACAAAGAGATTGTTAACTTAAATATTATCATGTGTGAGTGAGGTCAGGTTAGTTTAATGATTAAAATTGTTGTAACATCTTGGGCATTTAATTGCGGAGCACTCCAACTCTGATTGTAAAGAATAAACTGCTCCATATTTGGCTCAGATGCCCGGGCCATGTTTAGAGCGTGAATGTCTGCGTGAATCGGTGTTTGGAAGGGGCTCCCTGGGTATGGATGTGTGATGTGAGTGTTAGTGTTCCATATTAAGAAGGTGAAGTTGGCTACATCATAAATAATCCTCCCTCTATGAGTTGCATTTTTCATTTGCAATGATCTTTTTTATAGAGTGCGGTATGTGGAGTCACTTTGTAAGATTGTTCTTGGGCGATTGACTCACTACCTTGCTCCTAAGTGAGCCAACCGCTCACCAATTACAATCTAAAATGGCGTAGGGGCAATGAGAGGTGGCATGAGCCCCCTCTCATATTTCTATCTTACGATTCTCCTCTCTAGTTGCATGCGGTGGAGGGTTGCTTTTCCTTAACACGCGTACTTCCCACGCAGCATCTCTCGTCACCCGGGTGGGCCGGTGACAGGCGGGCTCTGTGGAACTGGAGAGAGTTAAGCCGACGTGTGTGAGGCAGTCGAGTGAATGCTTTTCAGACGCCGACATTGTCAAGAGACACGCCCGCTGGGGTGTGAAGTAGCGGCTGGGCTAGAGGTTCCGTTACTTCAGAGAAACTTTGCGAAAACACTTTCTGGCGGGCTACCAGCGAGGCGTGGGAATGACTTGTGTACCCACGCAGTTGTGGCGGGAAAATTCCCGCACTTTCTGCAAAATCAGCACAGAAATTGGCGCCAAGAATCTCCATTGGTGGAATGGTAGTGCTCCGGCAATGGAGTGGAATTTCCGCCGGTTTTCGAGTTGCTGATTGGAACGTAACCACGGCCACTGTCGTGGGGGCGGGAATGTTCGGTGTTCGGCCTGTACGGGTGCTCTGAGTAGTCGGCAGTCGCCTTTCGGTCGAGGACGTCGGAGCAACCAGCCCTCGCCTGCGGTACGCCAGATCGTGTTCTGGGAGATAAGAAGACTGTTGGTAATGTACGTCCGCAGCACCGGCAGATAGGGATTTTCCTAGGTGATAATCAGAGCTCAGCAGAGCGCGCCTGTTCATCCTTTTCTAACTTTGTTCAGTTTCGAGTAGCAGCAATTACTATTGGGTTAGCTGTGTGTCTCTCTTGAGATTTGAGTAGAAAGGAATTGGCTCCACATACCACTTCGTCTTAAACCTCACGATCTAAGTTAGGGACAACTTCACCTTTACTGTGTTTGTATGAATCTCCAATTTTAGCCAATTTGATGTTTTATATTTCCTGTGTCTCTTTTACTATTCTGCGTTTAATCTTAATAAATCATATTGTTATTTTGGACAGAACTTTCTTTCTGTTAATCAATAGAGCAACCCTATCATTCCTCACTATGCTAATGAAACCTTTGTTTATTTAACTTATTTATCAAATTAAATTATTGCAGGTGCCAAACTCTCTTCTACTCCACTAGCAGGGTTGATTAGAGTCAGTTCGCGTATTTGTTTTATCCTTGTGCAACAGCAAAAGTCGGAGTTAGAATAGGGGGGGCTTAGAGCATGATTTACACATGTGGATTCTAGTAGAATTTAGTGATAAATACACTATTAGCCCCGGCACCTCGCAAACTGTAATTATCATCACTGACACAATGAACGTAGAATTTGTACTATATCTTACAAAATTTGCTGAAACGGTCGTCAACCTCAATGCAAGTATGGCATCGTCGAGCAATATTTTGACGTACCCTGACAAATATACCTGGTGTGTTTCGAATCACATCACAGTCTGGCAACTAATTCCATCTCCGCATCCGGTGGGGTCTCATACACCGGTGACTTTAGATAACCCCGTAGGAAATAATCAAGGGTATTCAGGTCAGCACTATGGGACTTGATATCTGAGGTCATCAGTCCCCTAGACTTAAAACTACTTAAACCTAACTAATCTAAGGGCAACACATACAACTATACCCGAGGCAGGATTCGAACCTGCGACTGTAGCAGCAGCTCTGTTCCGGACTGAAGCGCCTAGAACCGCTCGGTCACAACGGCGGGCTTGCAACGACAGTCTCCGCAAATCGTACATCGTTAGGTAATTTGGGTCACGTCGACCGATGAATAATAATTGGATTAACAGAATCACCATCACATGTCCAATTTGTCAAGTGATAATTAAAACTTTAAGACTAGACCCCGTAAGCCACCTAGCGGGTGAAGTTTGTCGTGGATGCCCTTTCGCTGTTAACACACCGTTAGCCAGCGGCTAGCCACTTGCCGTGGAGTGTTCGGTGAAGATGAGAACGAGTGCCGCACCTCTCAGAATGAGACGGCGGACGCATCAGCAGCGGGATGTTAGCGGCAAATGTCGCCGCCACTCCTTTCGTTTTCGTCGGCGAGTTCAAGGCTGGTCGCCTGGTCGCCGGCAACGGTACCAGCGGCTGCGGCTGCGGCTGCGCCTGCGTCTGCGCCGGCGGCGTCTGCGACCTTGCCACCTAGTTCGCGCCGCGGCCCACAGAGGGGGGCAGCGTGCGTAAACGCAGCGTAACGGACCGCCACCTCGCAGCACCGTGTGGTTCTGCCTCTACCCAGGAGCGGTGGAAAGGCAGTGCTACCGTTCATAATGATTCGTCCGAAATAAGAAGTTCTTCTGAAATAAGAGCAGTCAAGTATATCGGTGCTATCAGATGCTAGTGAGAGTTTCCGGTATCTAATTTTCTTAAAAGTAAGCAATTGGTAATACTTGCTACACATCCTGCTTCTTCCGCAAGGTCTTCGAATCCATCCTCTCGTTACGAATCCGTCAGCACCTGAACCAACATCACGTCTTTCCCGTTAACCAGTGCATCTTCCGGCACACTTTCTCCTCTGATGACAGGCTCCTGCACTTCATCCATCTTTTATCACATCAGCCTCAACACCCGTAATTCCGCCATCTTCGTCTCTCTCTACCTAAAGAAAGTCTACGACCATGTATGACATTTTGGCCTCCTCATCAAACTCCATATCTACGCACTTCCAATTAATTATGTCTTCCTTATAGCATCCTTTCTCTCTTTTCGACCATCCTTTGTCACTATCTTCCATTCAACTGCAGGCGTGCCCCAAGACTCCACACTTCTTTCCTTTATCTTCTCTACACCGCTTTCATACCCCAATAACACCCACCAGTCCATCTCCTTTAGTATGCAGATGACACCCCTTTCTTCGCCCTTTGTCCTACACTCCAGAAATCCTAACAGTCCCTCCAAATCCACCCCCCCCCCCTCAGTCTACCGCCTGATGTGACCAATGATTCCTGAAGATCATTCTTCTAAACCTCAGGCAATATTTTAGTACGTACAATCCGCACCTTCCGTCTTCTACCTCACCGTTTATCACTGTCCTAACCGATTAAAGGTACTAAACTACCTTGGACTACTCATCTACCGGCAACTAGCGGGCAAACCTCACCAACTAACCATCCAACAGCAAATCCACAACAGAGTAAGACTACTAAAACTACGTACTGGCCGAACTTGAGGCTTGCACCCCTCTATTGTTCTCCACACCTAAAAACCTTTGCCATTCAAATGTTGCATGGATATCAGACCCCTACCCCCTTAGTTCTATACGTCCCTCCAGATCCTTGAATGCTATGCACTCTGCCTCGCCTTCTAAATGATCTTACGAATAGGGTGAGCAGCAATCTGCGATTGTTCGTTGACGATGCTGTAGTGTACTGGAGAGTGTCGGCGTAGAGTGACTATAGAAGGATGCAAGATGACGTAGACACAATTTGTATTTTATGCGATGAATGACAACCTACTCTAAATGTAGACAAATGAAAGGTAACGCAGATGTGGAGGGAAACCCTGTAATGTTCGAATACAGTGTTAACGGACCGGCCGGGTTGGCCGAGTGGTTCCACGCGCTACAGTCTGGAACCCCGCGATCGCTACGGTCGCCGATTCGAATCCTGCCTCGGGCATGGATGTGTGTGATGTCATTTGGTTAGTTAGGTTTAAGTAGTTCTAAGTTGTAGGAGACTGATAACCTCAGAAGTTATGTCGCCTAGTGCTCAGAGCCATTTGAACCAATTTTTTTGTTAACCGTGTGCTGCCTGAGGCGGTCGGCTTTGGTTTAGTGTGACAGTTTTTGCAGAGTACAGAAAATTAGACCGCTTCACCTGTGTGATAAACCCTTATTAATGAGCCTTCTAATTTCGCGGCGTTAGAGCCACATCGTCAGGGATAAGGATTTATAATTTATTCCCTTCGTTTGGAATAAATTACAAATTCTTATCCCTGAAGATGTGGCTCTAGCGCCGAGAAACTGCTTGCCGTTTGGAATAAATTATAAATTCGCATCCTTGGAGATGTGACTCTAAAGCAGAAGTAATTTATTTTACTGCTGTAGCGCTCTTATTCATCATGATTATCAGACACTAGTGTGAGCCATTCTTAAGTACTGCTCAGTTGTTTAGGATCCCACCGGATCGGAAAGAAAGACGTTGAAGAAATTCAGACACAGGCCGGTAGATTTGTTACTGGTATGTTCAGTCAATACACGGATATTACAGAGATGCTTCGTGTACTACCTGGGAATTCATGGAGGGAAGATGACGTTATTGAGAAAGTTTAGAGATCATTTGCGGCTGACTACAGAAAGATTCTACTGCCACCAACGTAAAACTATGAAGACCAGACCAGAGAGTTCAAAGCTCTTACGGGGACATATGGACAGTTGCTTCTCCCTCGCTCCAGTCCTGCAACAGGGAACTGAATTGTTAGTAGTGGTTCAAGGTAACCTCCGCCAGGCTCAGTATGTTGGATTGCCCACAGTGTGTATAGATGTAGATCACGTACATATGTAGCCGCTTCGTCCCTCAGTCGCTCGGTAACGTCATTTGTTGTTGTTGTTGTTGTGGTCTTCAGTCCTGAGACTGGTTTGATGCAGCTCTCCATGCTACTCTATCCTGTGCAATCTTCTTCATCTCCCAGTACCTACTGCAGCCTACATCCTTCTGAATCTGCTTAGTGTATTCATCTCTAGGTCTACCTCTACGATTTTTACCCTCCACACTGCCCTCCATTGCTAAATTTGTGATCCCTTGATGCCTCAAAACATGTCCTACCAACCGATCCCTTCTTCTAGTCAAGTTGTGCCACAAACTTCTCTTCTCCCCAATCCTATTCAATACCTCCTCATTAGTTACGTGATCTACCCACCCTATCTTCAGCATTCTTCTGTAGCACCACATTTCGAAAGCTTCTATTCTCTTGTTGTCCAAACTAGTTATCGTCCATGTTTCACTTCCATACATGGCTACACTCCATACAAATACTTTCAGAAACGACTTCCTGACACTTAAATCTATACCCGATGTTAACAAATTTCTCTTCTTCAGAAACGATTTCCTTGCCATTGCCAGTCTACATTTTATATCCTCTCTACTTCGACCATCATCAGTTATTTTACTCCCTAAATAGCAAAACTCCTTTACTACTTTAAGTGTCTCATTTCCTAATCTAATTACCTCAGCATCACCCGATTTAATTTGACTACATTCCATTATCCTCGTTTTGCTTTTGTTGATGTTCATCTTATATCCTTCTTTCAGGACACTGTCCATTCCGTTCAACTGCTCTTCCAAGTCCTTTGCTGTCTCTGACAGAATTACAATGTCATCGGCGAACCTCAAAGTTTTTACTTCTTCTCCATGAATTTTAATACCTACTCCGAATTTTTCTTTTGTTTCCTTTACTGCTTGTTCAATATACAGATTGAATAACATCGGGGAGAGGCTACAACCCTGTCTCACTCCTTTCCCAACCACTGCTTCCCTTTCATGCCCCTCGACTCTTATAACTGCCATCTGGTTTCTGTACAAATTGTAAATAGCCTTTCGCTCCCTGTATTTTACCCCTGCCACCTTCATAATTTGAAAGAGAGTATTCCAGTTAACATTGTCAAAAGCTTTCTCTAAGTCTACAAATGCTAGAAACGTAGGTTTGCCTTTTCTTAATCTTTCTTCTAAGATAAGTCGTAAGGTTAGTATTGCCTCACGTGTTCCAACATTTCTACGGAATGCAAACTGATCTTCCACGAGGTCCGCTTCTACCAATTTTTCCATTCGTCTGTAAAGAATTCGCGTTAGTATTTTGCAGCTGTGACTTATTAAACTGATAGTTCATTTTGTTATAGCTCATTTTTAAGGTCCAGAATTTGTTCACATCTAATCTTTTTGTCCTTATGAGTTACGAATTGTCCGGAAGTACTAAATTTCTGAATATTCTGGCTATAGAAATGTAAATTTAATTTTGCTTCCTTTACATATACGTGCTGTACTTTATTTAATTTTTCAAGGATGATGTCATTTATAAGATCTTACTTCATTTTTTACGCGTTTATGTTCCCATTTATGACACAATAATACATTCTTCTAATGTTGGCAAGGCAGGACAATGCATATTCCTCTAGGAAAGACACAACAGTGTTGGTCTACAGTGTATTCATATACGCCAAAAATAATATAACGGTTTATCTGACTTATTGTCATTCTCATGTCAATTGTGTTTTTGAGTCATCGTTGTTCTTTTTGGTTCGATGAACACTGCCATCAGACATCCTGCGGTAACATCTTCATCTCAGAGTAGCACTTGCACCCTACGTCCACAATTATTTGTCAGATGTGTGCAAATCTTTGTCTTCCCCTTCCGTTTTTACCTCCTACAGTTTCCTCTAGTGCTACGGCAGCTACTCCCTGACAACATAAAACATGTCCCTAATCCTGCCTCTTCTTGTTAGTGTTTTCCATACGTTCCTTTCTTCACCTATTATGCAGAAAACCACATCGTTCCTTATTTTATCAGTCCGCCTGATTTTCATCATGTTTATATTGCCCAAAATCTCTAATCTTTCGATTCTCTTCTGTTACGGTTTTCCCACTGTCCATGACTCACTACTCTACAATGCTGTGTTTCAAACGTATATTGTCAGAAATTTCTTCTTCAAATGAAGTCCATTTTTTTTCATACCAGTATACTTCTCTTGATCAGGAATGCCATATTTGGCTATGTTAGTCTGCTGCTTATGTCCTCTTTATTTCGTCCGTCATGCGTAATTTTACTTCCAAGTTAGTAGATCTACTTCGTGATCCACAGTCTGGATTATTCTCCTTTCTGCTACATCCGTTTCACTCTCAATACGTATTCTCTACTCGTTGGACTGTTCACCCCATCCAACAGATCCTGTAATTCACCTTCACAGTAACTGAGGATAGCAATCTCATCGTATATCTTGTCACTTACATCCACCCTTAGTTTTAATGCCACTCTTGAATGCCACAACCTGTATTACAAGCCACTGAAGATTCTCCCTAGATAAAGGGAGCGAAACGCGTATGGAAAGAAGCAAACATACATTATGGGTTAAGAGGTATCCGGACACCCAAAAACACATACTTTTATCCTATTAGGTGCATTGTGCTGCCACTTACTGCCAAGTACTCCATATCAGCGACCTCAGTAGTCACTAGACAATGTGAGAGAGAAGGATGGGGCGTTCCGCGGAACTCACAGACTTCGAACTTGGTCAGGTGATAAGGTGTCACTTGTCTCATACGTCTATACGCGAGATTTCCACACTCTAAAACATCCACTGTTTCCGATGTGATAGTGAAGTGGAAACATGAAGGGACACATACAGCACAAAAGCGTGCAGGCTGACCTCGTCTGTTGACTAACAGAGAACGCCGACAGTTGAAGAGGGTTATTGTGTAATAGGCAGACATCTATCCAGACCATCACACAGGACTTACAAACCGCATCACGATATATTGCTAGTACTGTGACAGTTAGGCGGGATGTGAGAAAACTTGGATTTCATGGACAGGCGGCTGCTCATAAGCCACACATCACGCCGGTAAATGCCAAACGCCGTCTCTCTTGGTGTAAGGAGCGTAAACATTGGACGAGTTGTAAGTAGGCTGTTTAGGTTTTCTTCATTGGTAACGCCATGTAGCGCTCTGTATGAAAGTCGCTGGCTGTGCTGTGTGCAGTCTGTGGCTGGTTTGGATTGTTGTCTGCCATTGTAGTGTTGGGCAGCTGGATGTGAGCGGCGCGTGTCGTTGCGCAGTTGGAGGTGAGCCGCCAGCAGTGGTGGATGTGAGGAGAGAGATGGCGGAGTTTTGAAATTTGTAATACTGGATATCATGAACTGCTATATACATTATGACTTTTGAACACTATTGAGGTAAATACATTGTTTGTTCTCTATCAAAATCTTTCATTTGCTAACTACGCCTATCAGTAGTTAGTGCCTTCAGTAGTTTGAATCTTTTATTTAGCTGGCAGTAGTGGCGCTCGCTGTATTGCAGTAGTTCGAGTAACGAAGATTTTTCTGAGGTAAGTGATTTGTGAAACGAAACGTATAGGTTAATGTTAGTCAGGGCCATTCTTTTGTAGGGATTTTTGAAAGTCAGATTGCGTTGCGCTAAAAAATATTGTGTGTCAGTTTAAGCACAGTCTTGTATAATTTTTCTAAGGGGACGTTTCATACGTCGACCCTTAGCCTAGGATACCTCAATGGAATCTTCTGATTTTTTTTTGTAGTTTTTGTAATTAGTGTAGGTTTTGTTTATTGCTAGCGCGTAATTCTAGAGAGAATTTCCTTTGCAGTGTAGTTTTTCATTCTTGTACAGTAAAACAGTAGTGGCATGCATGTAGATTTGCAGCAAGTATTTCGCAGCTGCGCTTGCAATTAACTAGATATTATTTTCAGTGCTATGTTAATGTGTTCTCTTATTTTTGCTCTTGAAATTGTGCTTTTCTGAGTTATCGTGTGAAATATTGTGACAATAATGGCGTGTGAAAGACGTAATACTAGGCTCCAAAGTAAACTGAGAAATGACAGTGAAGACGAAAGCAGTGTGTTAGCGCCACCATGTAATGAATTAACTAATATTCAAAGTAGTAATTTGGTAACTGTGCATAGGGAAATGGAGCGGGCGTCAAATAATGGTGTAGACAGTGAAACAGGGAAGCATTATCGATCGATCGGTCGGCAACAGGTCGCCTCAGGAATCGGAATATTGCAAATACTGTAGACTTAGGTTTTGGGTTCTCACCGTTTTCTCAAATGAGTCAAGACGCATTTTCCGCTTGTCAAAATGTGATTGTTGCCGGTGCAAATTCACTGCCGAAAAGCACTGAGGAACATGTTTCAGACACCAGTGCATTGTTATTACAATTAATGCAACAAATGGGACAAAAGCTTCAAAAGTTAGACACAATGGGACAAAATCAGAGACAAACACAGCAAAAGCTTCAAAAGTTAGACACAATGGAACAAAGTCTTCAAAAGTTAAGACACAATGGAACAGCACCAGAGACAAACACAGCAACAGTTAGACACAATGGAACAAAATCAGAGACAAAAACAGCAAAAGCTTCAAAAGTTAGACACCACACTTGAACAAACACGTGAAGATTTAACTACTGAGATACATAAAATAGAATCGAAATTTCAAAAAGTCTGTAATGACTAAAAACACAAATTTGTGAGCATTTCCAACCTATTTTTCCGCGGCATGAAAATGCATTACAGAATCACGAAGCAGCCATAAAAGAACTGCAAATTATTGTTCATGAAAATCATGAGACCTTGCAAGCTAAAATGGACTCAGTTGCATCTACCGATTCGGTTACGCAACTTGCAAAATCTCAGGAAAACTTAAAGGACACAGTAGAAAGACACATGGAGGAAATTAGTTCATTATCAGAGAAAGTAGTTGAACTTTCGGATCAGCTAAATAATTTATCTACGAAGGTAGATGATAATCTGAATGACACAAAACCAGTAGTCTTTAATGACACAGAAGAATGCGAACAAATTAGGAAATTCAAACAAAATCAGAATCAAATTAATACGCAACACCAAAGAGAAATCCGGGAAGCACAAGATCAGCTGACACAGGTAATACAAGAATTACGTATTTCAGAGGACACTCGCGCTCCAATACGGGAAGAGGGACATAGAAATACGGAACAGCCTTAAAATAATAACTCAGGGCACTTCGGAAATTATGAAAGAAATTGGCAAGGTACACCGAATTTTGATATGGAACCGCCGAAACGACGTAACAATGACCGACATGCGACTCGCCGACATGATGATTTTGACTAGAAGCTGTTCATTACTACACGTAAATTCAAAACATTTAAGAATTCTGGCAATGACATTCATCCACAAGCATGGCTCAATCAATTCTCTCATTATTTTCCTCCCAACTGGTCATTAGAGCACAGATTATAATTTATGTGTGGCTACTTAGAGAATGAACCAGCTGTAAGAATGCGATCGGTCATTCACGATTGTCACAGTGAAGGAGAATTTTACCATGTCTTCCTCTCAGCATATTGGTCTCAAGCTACACAAGACCGAGTAAAACATAGCATCATAATGATGAAACATTGCGAACAATCTGAATTTTCCAATCTTGTGAAATATTTTGAAGACATGTTGCACAAGAATCAGTACCTGTCAAACCCATACAGCCCCTCAGAACTCATCCACATTTGCTTAATCAAATTACCTGAACATTTACGACATTTTATTTTGGCAGGACGTTGCAAAGACGACATTGAAGCTTTTCAGGGACTCTTACAAGAATTAGAAATTGACACTGATAATCGCAGAACGCGAAAACAGGATTACAACAATTACAGGTCACATCCGTCGCAATTCCGCGATGAAAGAAATAATAACTGGACTATTCTCACAACACAAATCGTGACCAAAACAGACACCACCCGTATGACAACCACTGGCAGAGTAATAGTTACAGAGAAAGTTCGCATTTCCGTAGTAATGAATATGACAGAGACAATAATAGAAACAGATAATATGGTAACCAGAACTATTATTATCAAGGGAGACAGAGTAATTTCAGACGCAACAGTTCAACGCACAGTTATGATTCTGGGAGAAATTCTCCACCACATGACCGACAAAAAAGAAACTATGTAAACTACCGACAAAACGACAGACCTGAATTCCATCAGAACTGGTGAGCTTCAAACAGGGCAGGGCCTTCTCGTCAAGGTGAATTTGTAGAAGTTAGGTCTCCTAATCCCAATAACGACGCGCGCCAACAAAGAGACAGACAATGACTCGCACCGCAGGCAGCCGCGGGCGCCGGCTGGCTCAGAGAAAAATAACATAGGCGCTAACCTTGAGAAAAATTCCAGTATTCTTTACCGACGTATACCGCATGATAATTGCGTTCAAGTTGAAACTCTGAGTACTATGAAGAGTAAAGGATTACACCACATTTCACATGTAAAACCGTTTATTGAAAGATAATCTGTTTTTTAACTTAGTCTTTGCTATAAAATTTTTCAGTTTACATTACTAGTATGCTTTGTCAGACTTAGAATCAATTAACATGCAACAATGTTTGAAGTTAAATATCCAGTCAAGAACCAAGAGAACTTATTTATACAGAAATTACGAATGCATTGTTATTGTGAACAGACAACACAGTGTTATTGTGTGTGTACATTCTTGCTTGTTAGTTGCACGATTACGTAACGACTATAAGGCTTACATACTTAGAACATATACTGCTAATGAGATTTTAATGCAACATTTTGGTTTACTAGAAAAGACATTCGTTATTTGAAGTAGTTTGTGTGAGATTAAAGATGACTTAGTATTTGGTTTCTGTGACAGCTACACGATTTTATCACGACGCTACTAATGAGTGACAATTTACAATGTTGCTTTTGCAGTGTTTCTGTTTTATATCTGCACAGTTTTCTGTTTTATTCTGGAAAGTAAAACATGTTTTAGTAGTAACTTTTGTGGTATAGCTACAATGAGACAGCCTTTTCTGTAGCACAACAATACGTTACAGTACAGTACTTTCTTCATCACAACAATAAGCGTAACTACTATGATATCTGTACGCAAATCATTTCACTTTTGTTTATCATGAGGCAAGTACATTGGCTTCTGCAGAACTTAGCTTTTGGAGGACGATAACTACGAGACTTCCACAGAGATTATCTTACAACATGACGCACAGTTTAGCGCTACAGTACACGTATTTGAGTGATTAATTTCGCACTTAAAACATTTATTTTTTTAAGATATTTGAAGTACAGTGATACAAGGGTTTTCCGTGATACATTTCATTCCGTTGCTGTAATCTGTAACACCTGAGGGTATAATTACATTAATCCTCTGGGGGGTACATGCTTACTTTGTCTACCATGTTTGTGGCAAGCACAAGGAGCCATAGCTAATATGGTATTTGCTTATACAACTTTACACATCGGTACCATATTTCTCCAACACAGTATTACACAGCTACCTGATTATTTAACAGAGAAACTAAAATTTTTTTACTACATCAGTGGCACATGTTTACGCAATTACACAGTTGGATAACTTCACACTTATGAAATTGTATTTTGTCTGTACTTTGTGAACTGTTCATATTTTTTTGGAACCATTGTGATACTATGAGAGCTTTGAATGATGTATTTGGTATTGGATCATGATTTTAAAGTACGTTTGAGGT
Source organism: Schistocerca nitens (assembly GCF_023898315.1). Lineage (NCBI taxonomy): Eukaryota > Metazoa > Arthropoda > Insecta > Orthoptera > Acrididae > Schistocerca > Schistocerca nitens. The sequence continues at coordinate 254,514,885 of NC_064622.1, forward strand.
AGATGACACTACTGATATGAGTAGAGAACTTTTTTTTAGGTTTTGAGATTATTGGAGGAAGCTACGACGATTTTGAGAGTTGACTGAGGTGTTATGATGTTATTATTACAATGCCTATGTGTATTATGCTGTTGCGGTATGTTTATGATCAATAAGCTGATGCTATATGAGTTATTTGAGTATGCTACATATCTGTTATGATGAAATATTGAAGAAGTGTCGACGAATAAGGTAAGGAATAATGAGTAGTGGTTAGGGACTCTAGTTTGTGAAAAAGGTTGTTCGAAACCAAGAATCGTGCTTTAAGAGTTATGAAATGTATGTAAATGCGTGAATGTATTACAATGCCGACGAAAATTTTTTGGACTCTGTTATCTCAATAGGATTTTGTTTCTACAGATTTGTAACGCAAATTCTTGACCTGTGAAATATTTTTATATGAGACTGTCACTGTAGCGGAAACTGCTGTCGTAAATATTTCCGTAAGAAAGTTAAGTGACCACCTGCACGTAATGCGTCGTGGGCACCCATCTGTGTCAGATGCCTGGAGAAAAAGCCATTAGTGTGTGCCTTTTCAGAGGCACAGGTAGAAAAAAAAAGGGAGGCCATTATCCTTGCTATTGACATTCCTTTGTAGAAAGCATTGTAAATACGACACCTTTAAACTTGAAAACATATGATTATACTGTGGAGCTCTTAATTTATGATATTTACTAAAATGCCTAATGAAATGATGAGAAAAATTTCACGGCTATTGTCTTGCTAGTTGAGAGAAATGCCATATGGCTTGCTTTATGTATTTATTTACTCATTTTGTTTAATATCTAGTTTCTAGCTGCACTGCAGTATTGGTTAAAATAAAATTTAATAGATCTACAAATATAAATATTTTATGCCTACAGATCCAGTAAATAATTTTACGATTTATTAAAAAAAAACGAAGGAGCATAAAAAGACATTTCCCTTCACAGGAATTGCATACAGAATTTTCTTTTCAAGTACTTGGTAATTTTTTGGTAGAACAACTTCTTGTGGTGCACCACTTTAATTACATAGACATTAAGATGTGAATATACATTTCCCTTGTCTGCATTGTTGTCTTTAGTGTAATATTTTTTTCTGCTTGAGCTATGTCATGTTTGGATATAAGTTATTTCATTTGCTGCTGCTGCTTGCCAGGCATAGTGTTACTGAATTTGACTTTGTATTACTCTGTTAAGCCAGTTTTACTACTGATTTATTTTTATTGTTTGCTGCACATTGCCTTATATTAGTTGTAATATTGCAATTGCTTTGCTAATTTCTATGATGCTGTTTGCTTTACAAATCTGCATTTTTTGTCATTGCTGTTTGCGTTAATTGTTTTGCGCTGCTGCATTGCCTCGTCCCTTAATTTAGCATCTGAGCTCAGTAGATTTAAGTTAGCTTAAGAGGGGTAGACTATATAAGAGAATGAGTTGCGATGAATTGGAAGAAATGCATTGAGAAGTTTTACGAAAAAAGTACAGAAAGCAGGTATAGATAGCACTTTTTGAAATAATGAAGAACGAAGGGTGATCTCCAAGAAGTAAAGAAATTTTTTTTGCAAGATACTGCAGTAAAAGAAACCCTGTCCTTTCCCTTTCTGTTATTCCGCTATCTGTTTGTGTACTCTTGTATGTTTGTGTTCTTCCTGTCTTTATGCGTTTATCTGATGAGAGATACACTGTAGAATTTTTCTGATAATATGTTATTTACTTTGTAAAGATATTTAGACACTATTTATTCTGTTTTGTTGCTCATATGTGAAGGTGGTGTTTCAAAAGTTATTCTGGTCTTTTATGTATTTCTTATGTCATAATTCCTGTAACACTGATGTACATGTTTGTTTCTATTCTTTTGTAAAGCGTGTTTTACTAAAAATGTTATCTGTATTGTTATGTTCTTTAATGATGTATTCTGTATCTTTGTAATTGTATTCTTATGTTATAAAATTGTAATGGACACCAGTTCATCAAATTAAGTAACTTGTAAGTTACACTTCACTGCACACGTTTCTGTTGGTCATAGTATATGGACAATATGTGAGAAGTAGGGACTGATAGTGTTTGCACGTGTGTTAATAATTCAGCAAGGGACTGGATAACAGTATTGCTGGCTCTAAGGGCATTTCAAACAAATGGTTTATGGACTTGCTATATTCTCCGCAAGACTCTTCGATGGTGATTGTGCACCTGCACAGTCGCAACAGATGGCTGTTGGCCGTCTCTACGAGGACTACAGTGGGTCTACACCTTTGCTGACTCACCAGTACCATTATTTCTACCAGGACTGCAGTGGGTCTGCACCTCTGGTGGCCCACCAATACCACAATCTCATCCAGGACTACAGTGGGTCTGCACCTCTGGTGGCCCACCAATACTGTAATCTCTACCAGGACTACAGTGGGTCTGCTCTGTGATGATCTACCTACCAATACTCTTCAAAATTTCGACTGACTCTGCTGTTTGTTTCCTCTGTTGTGGCCCATTACCTGTCTGCATGTCAAGAGTCAACACTGTCTTTCCGTTGGAAGGACAACACTACTTCTTCAAGACTGCATGGAAATCCACTACTTCCATGTGCATTGTCTTTTACTGCTCAGACTTTGAGAAAAGAAACGGCAGTTTTACTGTGATGAATGATCAGGACTGTCTTTATGGACTGTGAGAAAATTTTAGCTTTTGACCAACATTGTATTTTATTATCTTTGTTATTGTAATTATGAAAAATTTTATCAAATCATTATTGGCCACTGCCCAAAACAATTTGTAAAATTTTTTGTGAGGAGCATGGGGGCTATGTAAGTAGGCTGTTCAGGTTTTCTTCATTGGTAACGCCATGTAGCGCTCTGTATGAAAGTCGCTGGCTGTGCTGTGTGCAGTCTGTGGCTGGTTTGCATTGTTGTCTGCCATTGTAGTGTTGGGCAACTGGATGTGAGCGGCGCGTGGCGTTGCGCAGTTGGAGGTGAGCCGCCAGCAGTGGTGGATGTGAGGAGAGAGATGGCGGAGTTTTGAAATTTGTAATACTGGATATCATGAACTGCTATAAACATTATGACTTTTGAACACTATTGAGGTAAATACATTGTTTGTTCTCTATCAAAATCTTTCATTTGCTAACTACGCCTATCAGTAGTTAGTGCCTTCAGTAGTTTGAATCTTTTATTTAGCTGGCAGTAGTGGCGCTCGCTGTATTGCAGTAGTTCGAGTAACGAAGATTTTTCTGAGGTAAGTGATTTTTGAAACGAAACGTATAGGTTAATGTTAGTCAGGGCCATTCTTTTGTAGGGATTTTTGAAAGTCAGATTGCGTTGCGCTAAAAAATATTGTGTGTCAGTTTAAGCACAGTCTTGTATAATTTTTCTAAGGGGACGTTTCAGAGTGAACAGTGGAAAAACGTTGTGTGAAGTGACGAATCACGGTACACAATATCGTGATCCGATGACAAGGTGTGGGTATGGCGAATGTCCGGTGAATGTCATCTGCCAGCGTGTGTAGTGCCAACAGTAAAATTCGGAGGCAGTGGTGTTATGGTGTGGACGTGTTTTTCATGGAGGGAGCTTGCACCCCTTGTTGTTTTGCGTGGCAATATCACAGCACAGGCCTAGATTGATGTTTTAAGCACCTTCTTGCTTCCCAGTGTTGAAGAGCAATTCGGGGATGGCGACTGCGTCTTTCAACACTATCGAGCACCTGTTCGTAATGCACGGCCTGTGGCGGAGTGTTTACATGACAAGAACATCCCTTGTAATGAACTGGCCTGTACAGTCCCATGACCTGAATCCTGTAGAACACTTCTGGGATGTTTTGGAACACCGACTTCGTGTCAAGCCTCACCGACAGACATCGATACCTTTCTTGAGTGCAGCACTCCGTGAAATATGGGCTGCCATTCCATAAGAAACCTTCCAGCACCTGACTGAACGTATGCCTGCGAGAATGGAAGCTGTCATCAAGGCTAAGAGTGGGCAAATACCACATTGAATTCCAGCATTACCGATGGAGGGCGCCACGAACTTGTAAGTTATTTTCAGCCAGGTGTCCGGATACTTTTCATCATGTATTTTGATGCAACTAAGGAAAACATAACGAATCGTAATAAATGATCGCTCAAGTTATTTAAACCGCAAAGAGCTGAAGTAAGGTCGTGGACAAACTGACGTTATTATTCGTTGCTTCGAGTAGTGGTGTGACCGCATCCGCCGCTGTCTGTGGCGCTCGCGGCGTGTTGGAGCCGGCGCGACCCCGCCGCCGCTGGTCTTCTTCGGCCTCAAGGCCTGCCGGATGACCAGTGGCTGGCGCGCCAAATGCCAAGCCGTCGCCTCGCTCACGTGCCCCGCGGCTAGGAGACACCCACCCCACCCCCTCCCCAACACCTGCTGGGTACACTCCGATCACGTTGCACGGTGGCTCCTCCGTCTCAGTCCTATACTGCGCGCGCTTAATACGCGTAGAGGTAAAATTTGACGGCAATGTGTGGCCGCAGTAGTATTGGCTGCAATATGGCTTCAGCGTACCAGCGTATGGCTGGTAAAATTTATGACACAGGCTGCTGCAGGTAGATGGCGAGGTACCGCTGAGGTGTTGCTGGTTTAAAGTTATCTCTTTAAATTTATTTTAAGTAAAAGTGAATAATGTTGATTGCGTTATTAATGCTCGTTGCCTGTTAGATACTAAACTCCGCAATTCCTGCTTCGAAACGAACGCATAGCAGATATTAAAGATCGTAACCTGCGTAACGATAGTTGTTGAAGATAATATTTAACTGCAAAGAGAAATCTGACTGCGAGAATTCTAAGAAAACTATGTCTGGTCTGAAACTTATTGTTATCCCAAAATCAGACAATGACATTTGATGAAAAACTGATTACATTGAAACTAAAGTTGGTCCTTATGAAATTTAGTCAAAGAAATAATTTATTTTCTATAGTGTTGGTCTTACTTGGGTCGCGCTGGATAACGTCATTAAAACTGCTCTCGTAGCTACAGCGCATCTCGGTAACATACGCTAAATCTACTGAGATACGCTAGGGTACAATACGTTCTCTAAATACATTGTTATCATTCTAGGTTCATAATTTTTGACAATGGTTTAGAAAAAAATTGAAATTAATTAACTACTGGGAAGTGGACAATGACTCTGGGTTAAATTAACTCAATAACAAAACTCATGTCATTTAACTTAATAACATATAATCAAATTTCAATAACATACAAGCTTACTCTGAAATCGCGTAACTATAATCCAAGAATTACAAAAATTAAACTTCACATGTGCAGTAGCGCCTTTAACAAAATTATGCAATCTGATTCTTAAATCGATTTATCTCACAATCGTTGATAAAACTAAGAAAATAATGAAAAGCATAGACTCCTGAAAATTCTTTTCCTCTCTTTCCATTAATTCATTACATAATTCCCAAAAATCTCCATTGTTTGCTGCTCACTGCTATTAAACCAAAACTCGACTGCTCACATCTAACACCAAAGCTCAACTGCCTGTCTCCTCTCCTCTTGCGATCAACAGCTAAGTGTGGCGCACATCTTCGCAGAGCGAAGATCACATCTTACTCATCTCTGTGCAGTACAACTTCTCCGCCGAGGCTTCTCTGTGATTCATACCTTATGAATGTGATTCCACACATCCAAAACAAGAAAAATTCCTACGAATATTTACAGACACACCTCTCACACTAGTTTCCGCCAAGGGTAGGCTATGCGCTACTTAATATGTTGCAAAATGCCGCGCATAGAAACGGGATTCTTCCGGGCCTCAGACAGCTGGTTCTATTGTTAACAGGAAGGTAGGGTCAAGTGTTTATCATAGGCCTTAGACTAGGGAACATTTATACCCCTATCAGAAGAATCGTCTGAGTCTAGCTATCGTACGATATAGGGTCGAAGTTTGAATAGTTCATACTTCCTCCAACCTAGCAAATGGAGCGATTCATTTTGCATTTAATGTGGTCTATGGTGCGCTTTAAGGGCCTATTTAGTTAATGAGTAGTTTATGAGAAAACCCGAAAAATATAGTTTTTGAGCAGAATAACCTGATAGTCGATATCTTGACGGCTACATACAGCAAGTGGCTGTTCTTTGTACGTTACATTCCCAAACTCTCGATATCGAATAATCTCGAATATTTTCGTGACATCTTTATCCGTTTCCGAGATATAGAGGTTCAAAGTTGGGGGAAGAGACCAAACAGCGAGGTCATCGATCTCATTGGATTAGGGAAGGATGGGGAAGGAAGTCAGCCTAAACTTTTTAAAGGAACCTTCCCAGCATATGCCTGGAGCAATTTAGGGAAACCACAGAAAATCTGAATGTGGATGGCTGGACGCGGGATTGAACCGTCGTCCTCCCGAATGCGAATCCAGTGTGCTAACCACTGCGCCAAATCGCTCGGTACCCCATTTGCACACGTAAAATACACGCGTGATATCAATACCAAAACGTAGTTTATAATGTGACGTGGAACGGAAAAATATACTGTAAAATGCATCACTTATTAGAAGCCGGCCGGAGCGGCCGAGCGGTTCTAGGCGCTACAGTCTGGAACCGCGCGACCGCTAAGGTCGGAGGTTCGAATCCTGCCTCGGGCATAGATGTGTGTGATGTCCTTAGGTTAGTTAGGTTTAAGTAGTTCTAAGTTCTAGGGGACTGATGACCTCAACAGTTAAGTCCCATAGTGCTCAGAGCCATTTGGACCACATCATAAGAAGGATTCTGGGACCCCCTTGTCGTAATGCTGACGCACATACTAAATTTTGGCACGCGTAAAATCCGGTGTAAGAGGTAAAGTTAGTTTAGCGTTATTTTAAGTTCACATAGATATATTATCAAAATTTTACTGACCCATAAAGGTCTTTTCTATGACATTCCCTGCTGTGACACAGAAGAAACGGGAGCCGGCGGAGAAATACTTCTGTCGAAGCACAAATATGGCTAATACATTCGTGTTTATAAGATTCCGACTGAGAAGTGGGGTACTAGTTGCCGATATTCGCACTTTTTTAGTCTGAGAGAGAAAAAGACAGTGGAAGCGGGGAAGAGACGGAAGAAGTAATGCTACTGTAACATAGATGGTTGTGGTACAGAGGGAGCGAAGGAGATAATGGCAGTGTGAGAGAAAGAGAGGGACACGGTGACAGTGGGACGCACTTGACAGTGCTAGGAATAGGGTAAAAGAGACAATGCCAGTGGGAGGAGAAAAAAGAGAAGTAGAATATCGAAGTGGGTTAAAGCCAGCGATTATGAGGGAAGCTATGACAATGATAACGAGGAAGAGAGAGAGAGAGAGTGACAGTGAGAAGAGACAATAGCGGTAGGGAGGCATGATTGGGAATGATTAGGATATTAACAGTAAGAGAAAGGTGACAGTGAGAGGAGAATATTGTAGTTGGACAGAACGAAGGGGACTGTAGCAGTGACATTGGAGACAATGACAGAGAGACACAAAGAGAGAATGCAATTATTTGGGCTGAATTTGTTAGGAGTGGAAGTGGATTGGTATGGGTAACTTACAGTTAGGTACTTGTGGGTGTGAGCGAGTTTTAGCGGAGCTTATGGGAGTGAAATGTGAGTTCCATGATAAAACTGGCGCGAGTATGTTCGCATGCCGAAATTTGTGGAAAAACATTTTGAAGTTGCTGAGCAAGGTAGAATGAGGCAGCTGATACCCCACTAGTGACTGTCTTCTAAAACAGGAGCTTTACCCTTTGTTGTGTTCAGATAGGATAATTTTTCACCTGCTTTCGTCTGACTGGGTTAGGTCTCCCTCCGTCCTTGGCTGTAAATCCTTTCATCTCTTTATCACCCTTGCCTCCTCTTTCGCAAGGCTACAATAATGCAGTGGCAAGGCACACAATAAAGGCAATGAAGCAATATTGGTAGGTCTTTTTTGTCATCAGTCTTCTGAATGGTTTGATGCAACCCATCACGAATTTCTCTCCTGTGCCAACCTCTTCATTTCAGATTAGCATTTGCAACCTAAGTTCTCAATTATTTTGCTGGATGTGCTAAAATCTCTATCTTCCTGCCCAGTTTTTATCCTCAGCATCACCCTCTAGTAGTACGGAACTTATTCCCTTATGTCTTGACATCCTAAACACCCTATCATTCTGTCCCTTCTTCTTCTTAGTGATTTCCACATATTCCTCTCCTGTCCGATTCTGCGCAGAACTCCTCCTCATTCCTTACCATACCATTCCATCTAATTAGTAACATTCTTCTGCAGCACTACGTCTGAAATGCTTCGATTCTCTTCTGTTTCGGTTTTCCACCGTCCCTGTTTCACTACCATATAATGCTTTGCTCCAAACGTAAACTCTCATAGATTTCTTCCTCCAATTAAAAGCCTCTGCTTGATAATAACCGACTTGTCTTGGACTGGAATGCCGTTTTTTGCTAGTGCTAATTTCCTTTCGATGTCCTACATACTCCATCCGTCACACATTATTTTGCTGCTAGGTAGCAGAACTCCTTAATATCATCTAATCCACGCCCATCAACCCTGACGTAAAATTTCTCGCTGTTCTCATGTCGGCTACTTCTCATTACTTTGAATTTTCTTCGATTTAATATTAATCCATATTCTATACTCATTAGACTGTTTTCCCCATTCAGCATCTCCTGTCATTCTCCTTCACTTTCATAGAGGATGACAATATCACCCACGAATCTTATCATTGATATCTCTTCACCTTGAATTTTAATTTCTCTTGTGAATCTTCCTTTATTTCCGTCATTCCTTCTTCAATGTAGAGACTGAACAGTAGGGCCGAAAGACTACATCTCTGCCTTACATCCGTTTTAATACGAGCACTTCGTTTTTGATTTTCCACTCTTATTATTCCATCTTGTCTCTTGTACATGTTGTATATTATTCGTCGGATGGTACATCGCGCGAGTCGTACACTCCACATCCCAGCATCGATAATAGTTTGGTTCCCATTTACCCCAATTATTTTATAAATTTTGATGGAGTGTTATCCATCCATTCTGCCTCATTTGATTTCAATTCTTCCAAAGCGCCTTTATATTCTGCAGCGCCTTAGACCACTCCGCTAATCCCGCGCAGCTCTCGTTTCTAATACCAAACCAATACTCTCCAGTAAAATTTCTTCTACTCTTCGCATTATAACCGCATTCCAGTCCCCCATGACTATTAGATTCTCATCTCCCTTTACGCACTGAATTATCAGTTCAGTATCCTCACACACTTTCTCTGTCTCCTCGTCTTCAGCATGCTAGGCCGGCATGTATACCTGATCTATGTTTGTCGCTCTTGGTTTGCTGTTGATTCTGATGAGAACAACCCTATCACTGAACTACTCACAGGAACACAGTTTCCGCTCTTCATTTCTAATCATAACGAATCCTATTCTCGATATACCATTTTCTGCTGCTGTTCATAATACCCCATACTCATTTGACCAGAAATCCTTGTCTCCTTTCCATTTCACCGGACTGAGCCGCACTGTGTCTAAATTGAGCCTTTCCATTTCCTTTTCCAGAGTGTCTAGTTTCGTTGCTTTCTTCAGGCTGCTGACATTCCACGCTCCGACTCGTATAACGTTATCCTTTCGTTGGTTGTTCAGTCTTTTTCTCATGGTCCCCTCCCCTTTGGCAGGCCGCTCCCGGAGTTCTGAATGGATAACAATTCCGGAATCTTTTGCCAATGGAGAAATCATCATCACACTTTTTCAGTTACAGGCCGCATGTCCTGTGGATAGATATTATTTGTCTTTAATGCAGTAGTTTCCATTGCCTCCTGCATTCCCATGCTGTTGATCATTGCTGTTTCTTCACCGTTAATGGCAGTTTCCCTACCCAAGAACAACAGCGTGCCCCTGAACCTCTGTCCGTTCCTCCGCCCTCTTTGACAAGGCCGTTGGCAGAATGAGGGTGACATTATGCCGGAAGTCTTTGGCCGCCAATGGTAACGGTTTTTATACGAAGTTCAAGCGATGGCGGGGTTCGAACGCAGGATCGAGGACGCTACCCCTACTTGGCACTTACTTTCTAGAGGTGAACAAATGCAAGAAGCATGAAGTGTATAAATGTGATACGTATATGATCGACCACATAAAAGGAACACAGGAAATAATACATACAAACCCTACAAAGCGAAAAAGCACTTTCTCCTTGCTACAGTCTTAGCAGATGTGCTGAAATGGGCACTAACTGTTTTCTGCATAGCTTGCTCAAATTACTAACGTGGATTTTCGTGTTCATAGGCGTCAATTACACATTTGGCCTTATTTTGTTATTATAGTATTTGTGTACATTACTTTTCAAGCTCTGTACCCCCATGGCGGTAGATGGATCAATTTTATAAAATTAATGGATATCTCATTGAACTGGTGAACTACGAGGAAATATTAAGATGAAAATTTGATTGTTATTTCAAACGTTCCTACAAAGCGTCCTAATGAATGGTACTAGCATGCATATAAATGAGAAATACACTTAAAAGACACAGACCAAACATCTGCATGAATCACCAACAATCAAAAACTGAAAAGTGACCGCCATTCTGGCTGTACCTCACATCCAGTCTTTCATTGCGGTAAGGTCTTATCGGACGAATTGTTTCTACGGGATATTAAAAATCGTGTTACAACTGTATGGAAAATGTATGCATCTGTTCATGAGTTTAAGTTTTACGCATTCCTCACTTAAAAAGAATGGTGCTCAATCTTTCTTTTCCTTGTTAACTTTTTACCTTGTGGAGTGCAGAAACAGGATAACCACTCTCACTTCCACTAACTCGTGCTTGCCCGTTTGGCTGCCATTTTGTGGCCCGTGTGAACAGTTCTGGGCGGAAATGTACAGCCGCAAATATTGCCGGTTAACAGAGGCCAGAAGTGATGGAGAACACGTGGCTACAATCCCTTTGGGCGGTAACGATAGCCCACCACAATGCCGAGCAATATGTTGGAAATTAAATTTTCTATCGCCTCGGCTTGCCAGAGCTTCATGAGGACGCATCGTATAATAAGGTAAGTTGTCGGCCTTCGCAAGTAGAACGCTGTAGACATTCACTAATGCGACAGAGTACAAAACATAGCACAGCAGCGTCTCATTGTTGTTTGTAACTTGTTACTGCTTTTGTACTACTGTGAATAATATGATGAAAGTATTTCTGCAGCTACGGAAGATATACGGGACTGACAATACACTCAGACTTCAAGGAAACGAGATGTACCAAATTCCTGAGGAGACAGGTAGCGACATGTGCGAATGTTACCGAACCGTTAGTTCATGGAAGTCGTGGATACAAAATGCGTACACAGATTACTAGCGGAGACTGTGGTATACGCGGACTTCGGTAGATTTGGGATTAGAAGAAGTGTACAAATACGGGGTTTCTGGAAGCACTTAAACAGATTTGGTTAGTGGCTTACTTATGTTGATACCATGTTATATAAATTCTCTAGGTTCTTCACCAGTGTTAGTGCAGAGTAATGTGTAGGAAATGTATTTAAGTGATTAACATTACAAGATCTCAGGTCAATATAAGTGCAAACATGAAATGCTGCCACATTAATAACCGTTATAGCCCCCCCCCCCCCCCCCCAAAATCGAGCATGCATTGTTTTGTACAGGTGCCGGATGTTAGTTTGTGAGATAGAGTTCTATGCTGTAGGAGTTGGTCGGTCCATACAGAGACAGTTAATGATGTTTGTGGATGACGTTAGAGCAGATGTCCGATGATGTCCCATATGTGCTCGATTACAGACAGAACTTGTGTTCGAGTAGGTCAACGCAACTTGTCGATAATCTACAGAGCACGTTAGGTTACAACAGCGGTTATGTCGGCGAGTGTTATCCTGTCGGAAAAAACCCTCTAGAATGCTGTTCATGCGTGGCAGCAGAGCACGTCGAATCACCAGACTGACTTAGAGACTTGCAGTCAAGTGCAGTCAGTGTGTCATTACTCAGAGTGTAGGTCAAGTGTGTCTAGCTCGCAGACAAGTTTATTGCAGGCCGTCAACGGGCCTCCTTCTGACCAAATCAAGGCCTTCACTGGCATCGAGGAAGAGCCAACAGTCACCAGAAAACTCAAGCCCTCCATTCTGCCATCCAATGAGCTCTTCCTTGACACCATTGAAGTCGCAAATGGCGTTGACCTGTTCTTGAAGTAATCGAGTTGTAACAGTTCGTTGTGTCACTGTGGTGCCAACTGGTGCTGAAACAGCTGCTGCAGATGCAGTACGGTGCACCAGTGCCTTATGCCGAACACAATATTCTTCTCTCTCGGTAGTGGCTTGTGACCGTCCGCAGTCCAGCCGTACATTCCCGTGACCACCGCTGCCAGCACTCATGTCCAGTGGCTACATTCCTACTAAGTCTTTCTGCAATACCGCAGAAGTAACCTCCAGCTTTCCGTAGAGCTATTACACGAGGATTCTCTGTCGCCTTAAGGGCCATCTTGACTCACGTCAGCTCGGCATGTCCACTCGCAAAGGTAATTAACGCTCACAACCGTTACAGAATGTATTTAAAGTATACCTGATTTGCATCCTCATGGTGACGCTACTCTTAACATTCTTATGCGGTTGACGTGAAATTGGGTTAGACATCATCTTTTAGGTGTAGAAACACGCCTTCCAACTCTCCTTTATGTCGCGCAACTCCTTCTAGGTGCTTCAGTATAGGGGAGCTCAAGGCAATGTGGTCACATTGAGGAAGAAAGCACTACATTTGACATATAATTCAGACTTACTGTCTCTAACTTCATCACTGAAACTGTTGATGTATATACAGGGTGAAAATTATTTAAACCGACAAACTCTGGGAGGTTGTAGGGGACATCAAAACAAATATTTTTCCCTAATAATTTTTTCCTATGACGATTATTTAAACCGGTGGAGGCCGTATTACGCTCTTCAGTTGTTAGAGGCCGTTTTACGATCTTCAGTTGTTAGAGGGCGTATTACGCTCTTCAGTTGTAGGCAACTGCTGTCCACCAGTGACGTAGTGCATTGTCTCTGTTTACTAATGAAGCGATACACCTCGAGTGAGTACACTGATATGGTTGGTGCGTACTACGTAGCGCACCACAACGGTCGAGCTGCACAGCGGGTTTATCAACAACAATATCCTAATCGCCGTATCCCGCACCATACGACCTTTGCTCCTGTGTACCAACGTCTGCGTGAGACCGGGTCATTTAGCAGATTACCTGGACAGGGACGCCGTCGCACGGTAAGAACGCTACAATTTGAGGAAGCTGTCTTCCACCATGGGATCCAACACTCGTGCAATTGCAAGTAACACAGGGACGTATAAGACGAATGTAAGAACAGTCCTTCGAGAGCAATTGTTACGTCCATTTCACTTACAGCGTGTCCACAACCTGGAACCAGTTGATTATCTACCCAGAGCACAGTTTTCGCAGTGGTGCCTGTAACAGCGTGAAATGCATCTTACATTTCCATCCTCTGTGTTGTTTACCGATGAAGCAACGTTCGGACGTGATGGAGTCATCAACACGCACAATTCGCGTGTTTGGAGTGAGGATAACCCACATGCCACAGTTACTAGCGCTCATCAAGTGCGGTTCTTCGTTAATATGTGGGTCGGTGTTGTTGGGACTGTTTAATTGGGCCGTATCTGCTACCTAGGCCATTAAATGACAGGCATTATTACAATTTTCTCGCCAGAGCATTGCCAGAATTACTGGAAGACGTCCCACTCCCTACAAGACAACGCATGTGGTTCCAACATGACGGGGCGCCGACACATTTCAGTCGTCGATTCCTGGACCGACGGTTCCTAGAAACGTGGATTGGCAGAGGTGGTCCTGTACCATGGCCTGCTCGATCCCCATGTCCCCTCTGGAATTTTTTGTACGGGTAGAGATGCGCAACCTTGTTTACACAACTCCTGTTGCATCAGAAGGGGATCTGGTTGCCCGGATAGTAGCATCAGCAGGAACAATTCTGGATACTCCTGGTGTTTTAACCCGTGTCAGACAGAACATGATCCGACGGTGTAACCTTTGTTTACGTGCCAATGGAGGCATTTTTGAAAATCTACTGTAATTGAAATTGGGTTCGACATCTACATCTACATTTATACTCCGCAAGCCACCCAACGGTGTGTGGCGGAGGGCACTTTACGTGGTACTGTCATTACCTCCCTTTCCTGTTCCAGTCGCGTATGGTTCGCGGAAAGAACGACTGCCGGAAAGCCTCCGCACGCGCTCGAATCTCTCTAATTTTACATTCGTGATCTCCTTGGGAGGTATTAGTAGGGGGAAGCAATATATTAGATACCTCATCCTATTAATGTGTTGTCTCTTGGTCATAAAAAAAAATGGAAAAGTGTTTGTTGGTGTAATTAATTTTCCGCCATAGAAATCTTCCTCTACCGGTTTAAATATTCCTCATAGGAATAAATGACATTAGGGGAAAATGTTTGATGTCCCCACAACCTCCCAGAGTTTGTCGTTTTAAATTCTTTTCACCCTGTACACATATAGTGAAATAATTGCTTACCAGTTTTATACACTTAGACACGTTTACGGTAATATAATAATCTGAACGTCTGCGCAGTGACCATTTTGCCCCATGTGGTCCTTTGGTGAAAAAATGTATATAATATTAAATAATTGCATAAAGGAAACCACACTTCAGTGCAATAATTAATTTTAATACAAATATACTCTACACAAGCCTATAAGAGTTACTAAGTTAACTGAAAATATCATCGCCGGCCTAGGTGGCCGAGCGGTTCTAGGCACTATAGTCTGGAACCGCGCGACCGATACGGTCGCAGATTCGAATCCTGCCTCGGGCATGGATGTGCGTGATGTCCTTAGATTTAAGTAGTTCTAAGGTCTAGGGGACTGATGACCTCAGCTGTTAAGTCCCATAGTGTTCAGAGCCATTTGAACTATTTTGAAAACATCATCACAAACAAATCTGAAAACAACTTTTTGAAATTAACATAAAGCAACTATTTGAAATTCACATTTTTATACTACAGTTTCTAAGGGAAATCGAGTAATAGTTGCATGAGTCTGCTTCCCATATTTGCTCATGCTAGAATCACGTGTGACATCGTCGCAGTCATCGCCAACTCCAAGTCTCAAAGAGACTATTCAAGACAAGATGAACAACGTTGGTCTATCCATTCTTCAGCGCTTGTCGACCATCTATACTTACAGAACATGCATTCAGCGTCATTTTCCTCACTTCCATCCTCGCTGCTTGTATCCTCCTGAACACACGTCTTCCTCCTCTTGGTGTTAGTCTCTCCTTGCTTACCTGAAGCAGCAAGTTTCCTCGGCGCTCTTTTTCTTCTGCTCTGCACATTCTTCTTCATTTCGTTTTCCTTTTGTTTTGCTACTTTCTAATTCTTCTCTCAGTCAGCTGTTGCTGACATGGGCTGCTTGCTACGATAACAGCTGAGCCCCTTTTCCTCTCCTGCGAACGAATGTCAACGGATTTGGGTAGTGGGCTGCGGTGACACTGGAGATGGAATATGTGGCGCATTATCAGAGGATGTAGAGGGAACTGGTTCAGTTTGCAGGATTTCTGAATACGAAAACATAGACCTATATTCAAAAATAAGAGGTCTGTCAGTAGGCAAAAAGGCAGAAAAATCTGCTTCTTCAAAACCACCGGGATTAAAAGGACAAATGCCACATTTTTCTAATCCATAAATTTCTGTTACAGGAGCTGCCGCCCGCAGATACGCTTCTCCAAAAAATCTGCTCACTTTTTATTGGATCACTCCTAGTCCATGATTGTTGCGGAGAGACTTCTCTGTAGCAGACTGTAGTCAAGTCTTTGGAGGAAGCCCTTGAGCGACGAAAGCACGGAGTCCAGAAACATATGGCCTCAGTATGCATATATCGATTATTTTTGGGAGATGCCTACGCGACCTGAAGATGGCATAATGAATTGACGAAACTTGTTGCGAAAATCAAATAAATTAGCATCCCAGTTGTACGGCTTTTTGACCAATTTCACGGTTAAAAAGTAGTTAATCTGCCTCATCGGCGTTAAGGAGGCGATGGGGCGGATGGTTTTCATACTTGAGTGTTTTTAATACGGAGAAAAATTTACCTACATCAGACTTGTTAAAGGCCTAGGCTCCAACGACAGATGTCGCTTCAGGCGACCCAGTGTCAGTACTGAATGACGACTCTTCTATCCGTAGAACCAGTCTTACCCAGCAAGATGTGATTCCTTGTTCGAAGGATGTTTAAGTCTTTTCTTGTCGGCCAGTTGAAAGGCAAAACTTCTGACAACTGTAACTGTAAAGCCAAAGCACAATGTTTCCATTTTCAAAAGACAGTCTTTTAGTTCCTTCTCCTGTTCTGGAGTGAAAAGAGGTCGCTTTGAACAAAGGACTTTTTTTGTCTTCTGTTGCGTCTTGAATTAAGTTGTGGACTCGTTTCTTAAGTGTCATTCTCAGAACACGAAATATTTTAGTTGCTTTCTTCCAGCCAGGCCAACGGCCTTGCCTCTGTGGTAACACCGGTTCCCGTCAGATCACCGAAGTTAAGCGCTGTCGGCTTGGGCTAGCAACTGGATGGGTGACCGTCCGGTCTGCCGAACGCTGTTGGCAAATTGGGTGCATTCAGCCCTTATGAGGCAAACTGAGGAGCTATTTGACCGACAAGTAGCGGCTCCGGTCTCGAAAACTGACAACGGCCGGGAGATAGGTGTGCTGACCACATGACGCTCCGCATCCGTATCGAGTGACGTCCTTGGGCTGAGAGGATGACACGGAGGCCGGTCGGTACCGTTGGGCCTTCCAAGGCCTATTCGGACGGAGAGACGGAGTTTCTTCCAGCCCATTTCGCCACTTCTCAATGCTTTAACAGCCTAGTTGTGAAGTCTTGCGCGGTTCTGGCCAAGAGTTACCTGTGAGACAAAACTCGAGTCATACGTTTGAGTATGTTTGGGGCAAAGCGATCTCCTGTAAGAAAAGCGCGACCATTTTGCCCCAGTCTCTCTCAGGCTAGAAAAATATGACAACAAGCTGTCTAACACATTTTAAAATCTCGAAACACTGACTTATGTCAAAGATGCAGCTTATCAAAATAATATAAATAATAATTCTCACAATTAATTCGAAATTAATGATATAATAATACTGACATTACCTTACTACAATACTTCACAAAATCGATTTCTTTCCGTTAGCTTCAAAATAACACAACAAATCACCTCGCGGGACTTTCAACGGACGCTTGAAACATGAACAGGATATAGCATAAAATTCCGCCGAGAGTTAGCAGCGTAGATTGGTAAGATATTACAGGGTACCACGCGACACCGACGAATCACTATACACGGGTCTCTCCTATATGTATGCTGATATCCGCCCGGAGAAAATGGTCTTATAGAATTTTACTGGAAAGCTAGTAGTTCATCAGTAGCCACCTTAAACCCTTGCGGAGCATGTGGAATGTTTGCTACGAAGTACCCCACACGTCTTGCGAAAGAACTTATATATATAGTCCCAACATGAAGATTCTTTTTCTATCTATGGCTCACCTAAACAAGTTTTTTATGTCAACACGAAATGATGCAGACCATTATGTTATGTTATTAGTAAACTTAATTTTCAGCATATACCTATAACTTCAGATCTCATATATTTGTTCGTCTTTCTTTCCAGATTTTCCACAGATCGTAATTGTCATCCATACACTGCTAGCAACGTGGACGCAGTAAAATAGGTATCTCGAGCCCCATGAATAGAAGCTACACCAGTTTCTACTTTTACAGTAAGACTGAAACTAACACAGACCGAGTGGCACACAGTTTGGCTAAGAAGATTCCTTCTGGCTAAAACAACTTGGTCCTAAATAGAAAACAGCAAACCGCCACTGTTAATAATGCTGTTTATTCACAGAATTAGCGCTGTTACTGTTTGGGACCGACGATTTCTTCTTGAGATGGCTGTCCGCTTTCAGATGCATATTTTCTTATGTTTATAAGGGCATCTAAACGTGAACATCCGTATGATTGGTTCGAAACAGGTGACGCCGCTATTTGTGGGAATAAAAGTATTATTAACAGTGGCTGCTTGCTGTTTTGTACTTTGCAAGGATCAGTCTGTATTTTCTATACAGCCACGGTTGCAAAATTTCAGTTTTCGACAAAACAGCATAGATCCAAAATAGTTTTTCATATGACTTCAAGCAGATGAAGTAGATGATTGTCATATCTTGAAACTCTCATGTCGTTACTCACCTGCTGAGGAAAATAATGCCTCATAGGAATTGGTAGGAAGCTAAAAGCTATCCAGTGGGCATTCTAGCTTTCGTCAGACGGGCCAACAGAAATATTTTGTAATTACCTCGGTCTCGACGTTATTTTAAATCGTGGTCCACCGCTCTTTTATTTTTTATTACATAAAGATACACTCAAAGTGGGCAACAGCTGATGACAAAGATGTGACACAGATAATACGACACACTTTAAGGGAAATCTGACGCTGTGAAGCGAGAGGTAAAATATGGGTCTGCGGAAGTACACGAAAAAGATTGATTTTAATATTGTCACTTTCTCTTTCTATAAACGAAAGCTGCTGAATTTCTTTGCTCGTCATCATTCTCTTCTGCAAATAGTTTGAAATGTAACGTGATACATATGCAATAACGAATTTCCTTACTTTCTGCTATGATGCGAGCTCTTATCTCATTTTGCTCTTACCTACCTCTTCCTAAGGAGCTCGATTGTTTTGATGTTTCTCTAAATTTTACCATCTATACGTATGTGCAAGACGCAAATAATGTGTCTTTTCCCTATGGTCTATAAAGCAGTTTAATTAACTTGAAAAAAAGATGAAAGATTAAAATTCTGAAAACTACTTTTGGCAAGAAAAGAAAAGTCAGTTTGAAGCATAAGACAGTATATACTGTATTGCTACAGCATAGGATACCACACCCTAGACATTTTATGGACCTCATCAGTAAGCTGAACTGAACGTAACGCGCTAAATTGAACCAACTGTTGGTGACGATGTGAAAACCGAAGGGAAAAAGATTTCTCCTAAGGATCACACGTAGAACCAAGACTTGTCTCTTGTGCGCAAACCTCCTCTTGGACTTAACCACTGCGTTCACAGCTACTTCAAGGCTTACGTAAAGAGTGGTGCTGCCTGACAGCGCAAATATTTAGCTACCTGTCTTGAAGTAATGCATAGAAGGAGAAGCTTACAAGGCCACGTACTCAACGAGTAGTACACAAGCTCAAGGTTGCAGGAGGATAGCAGGAAAAAAGAACTTTCTAGTTGACAGCGTGATTAGTTCCTCAGTAAATGAGTTATCTCAAGATTTCCAACGTAGCTTATTAGAAATTGCCTGGTTCCTAATTTTCAAGTTTCATGCTCATTACACCTAGATTTACATACGTGCTCTGCAAACCACCGTACGAC